>NC_137462.1:232718714-233151714 GCF_964235325.1 Thermobia domestica | reverse complement strand
TAAGATATAGACTAAAACACATTATAATACACGACAATTAGTAACAATTCAATATGCAAAAATGACATATAATATGTTGTTAGACGGTTGCCAGCCAACATTTTTACGTGAAATAAGAAAATTAAAACAAAATTGAATAGCTCCGTGGTAATTGGAATCAATTTTTGACAGAAGGTGTGCGTCATGTGATCTCATTGAAAAGGTAAGGGTTATAGTCGTTCATGTAGAGTATATGTTTCTAACTTCATTATTTTATGCTCTTTCTGCTAATTTGTGCCTTTCGTACCTATCCTGATGTGTAGAATATGAAAACAACATATTTTGTTCTTACATTGAAAATATATATACAGGGTGCATCAAAATAAACCGTTGCAGAAGACAAGATAACACTTCGATTTCAGAAAGTTTTAAAAGTTTGATATAATTAGGTAGTTTCTCTTTGTGTTACGTAAAAATACACATATGTGATCCACGGGTGTCATATGCAAGCAACCTAGTGGTGTGTCAGTGTAGGGAAATGCAGTGAAATATGCGTTATTTTGAAAAAAAGAATAAAATAGTACCAAAAATGGTAGAGAATAAGGCACTTTGTTTCAGCCATAGGGACCCGGGTTCGCGACCGCTATGAGAGAAGTGCTTGTACTCGAGTTTGAGCTTTATTTCGTGAAAATATGTTAAATGGTTCTTAAGATATAGACTAAAACACATTATAATACACGACAATTAGTAACAATTCAATATGCAAAAATGACATATAATATGTTGTTAGACGGTTGCAAGCCAACATTTTTACGTGAAATAAGAAAATTAAAACAAAATTGAATAGCTCCGTGGTAATTGGAATCAATTTTTGACAGAAGGTGTGCGTCATGTGATCTCATTGAAAAGGTAAGGGTTATAGTCGTTCATGTAGAGTATATGTTTCTAACTTCATTATTTTATGCTCTTTCTGCTAATTTGTGCCTTTCGTACCTATCCTGATGTGTAGAATATGAAAACAACATATTTTGTTCTTACATTGAAAATATATATACAGGGTGCATCAAAATAAACCGTTGCAGAAGACAAGATAACACTTCGATTTCAGAAAGTTTTAAAAGTTTGATATAATTAGGTAGTTTCTCTTTGTGTTACGTAAAAATACACATATGTGATCCACGGATGTCATATGCAAGCAACCTAGTGGTGTGTCAGTGTAGGGAAATGCAGTGAAATATGCGTTATTTTGAAAAAAAGAATAAAATAGTACCAAAAATGGTACAGAATAAGGCACTTTGTTTCAGCCATAGGGACCCGGGTTCGCGACCGCTATGAGAGAAGTGCTTGTACTCGAGTTTGAGCTTTATTTCGTGAAAATATGTTAAATGGTTCTTAAGATATAGACTAAAACACATTATAATACACGACAATTAGTAACAATTCAATATGCAAAAATGACATATAATATGTTGTTAGACGGTTGCCAGCCAACATTTTTACGTGAAATAAGAAAATTAAAACAAAATTGAATAGCTCCGTGGTAATTGGAATCAATTTTTGACAGAAGGTGTGCGTCATGTGATCTCATTGAAAAGGTAAGGGTTATAGTCGTTCATGTAGAGTATATGTTTCTAACTTCATTATTTTATGCTCTTTCTGCTAATTTGTGCCTTTCGTACCTATCCTGATGTGTAGAATATGAAAACAACATATTTTGTTCTTACATTGAAAATATATATACAGGGTGCATCAAAATAAACCGTTGCAGAAGACAAGATAACACTTCGATTTCAGAAAGTTTTAAAAGTTTGATATAATTAGGTAGTTTCTCTTTGTGTTACGTAAAAATACACATATGTGATCCACGGATGTCATATGCAAGCAACCTAGTGGTGTGTCAGTGTAGGGAAATGCAGTGAAATATGCGTTATTTTGAAAAAAAGAATAAAATAGTACCAAAAATGGTAGAGAATAAGGTACTTTGTTTCAGCCATAGGGACCCGGATTCGCGACCGCTATGAGAGAAGTGCTTGTACTCGAGTTTGAGCTTTATTTCGTGAAAATATGTTTAATGGTTCTTAAGATATAGACTAAAACACATTATAATACACGACAATTAGTAACAATTCAATATGCAAAAATGACATATAATATATTGTTAGACGGTTGCCAGCCAACATTTTTACGTGAAATAAGAAAATTAAAACAAAATTGAATAGCTCCGTGGTAATTGGAATCAATTTTTGACAGAAGGTGTGCGTCATGTGATCTCATTGAAAAGGTAAGGGTTATAGTCGTTCATGTAGAATATATGTTTCTAACTTCATTATTTTATGCTCTTTCTGCTAATTTGTGCCTTTCGTACCTATCCTGATGTGTAGAATATGAAAACAACATATTTTGTTCTTACATTGAAAATATATATACAGGGTGCATCAAAATAAACCGTTGCAGAAGACAAGATAACACTTCGATTTCAGAAAGTTTTAAAAGTTTGATATAATTAGGTAGTTTCTCTTTGTGTTACGTAAAAATACACATATGTGATCCACGGGTGTCATATGCAAGCAACCTAGTGGTGTGTCAGTGTAGGGAAATGCAGTGAAATATGCGTTATTTTGAAAAAAAGAATAAAATAGTACCAAAAATGGTAGAGAATAAGGTACTTTGTTTCAGCCATAGGGACCCGGGTTCGCGACCGCTATGAGAGAAGTGCTTGTACTCGAGTTTGAGCTTTATTTCGTGAAAATATGTTAAATGGTTCTTAAGATATAGACTAAAACACATTATAATACACGACAATTAGTAACAATTCAATATGCAAAAATGACATATAATATGTTGTTAGACGGTTGCCAGCCAACATTTTTACGTGAAATAAGAAAATTAAAACAAAATTGAATAGCTCCGTGGTAATTGGAATCAATTTTTGACAGAAGGTGTGCGTCATGTGATCTCATTCAAAAGGTAAGGGTTATAGTCGTTCATGTAGAGTATATGTTTCTAACTTCATTATTTTATGCTCTTTCTGCTAATTTGTGCCTTTCGTACCTATCCTGATGTGTAGAATATGAAAACAACATATTTTGTTCTTACATTGAAAATATATATACAGGGTGCATCAAAATAAACCGTTGCAGAAGACAAGATAACACTTCGATTTCAGAAAGTTTTAAAAGTTTGATATAATTAGGTAGTTTCTCTTTGTGTTACGTAAAAATACACATATGTGATCCACGGATGTCATATGCAAGCAACCTAGTGGTGTGTCAGTGTAGGGAAATGCAGTGAAATATGCGTTATTTTGAAAAAAAGAATAAAATAGTACCAAAAATGGTAGAGAATAAGGCACTTTGTTTCAGCCATAGGGACCCGGGTTCGCGACCGCTATGAGAGAAGTGCTTGTACTCGAGTTTGAGCTTTATTTCGTGAAAATATGTTAAATGGTTCTTAAGATATAGACTAAAACACATTATAATACACGACAATTAGTAACAATTCAATATGCAAAAATGACATATAATATGTTGTTAGACGGTTGCCAGCCAACATTTTTACGTGAAATAAGAAAATTAAAACAAAATTGAATAGCTCCGTGGTAATTGGAATCAATTTTTGACAGAAGGTGTGCGTCATGTGATCTCATTGAAAAGGTAAGGGTTATAGTCGTTCATGTAGAGTATATGTTTCTAACTTCATTATTTTATGCTCTTTCTGCTAATTTGTGCCTTTCGTACCTATCCTGATGTGTAGAATATGAAAACAACATATTTTGTTCTTACATTGAAAATATATATACAGGGTGCATCAAAATAAACCGTTGCAGAAGACAAGATAACACTTCGATTTCAGAAAGTTTTAAAAGTTTGATATAATTAGGTAGTTTCTCTTTGTGTTACGTAAAAATACACATATGTGATCCACGGATGTCATATGCAAGCAACCTAGTGGTGTGTCAGTGTAGGGAAATGCAGTGAAATATGCGTTATTTTGAAAAAAAGAATAAAATAGTACCAAAAGTGGTAGAGAATAAGGTACTTTGTTTCAGCCATAGGGACCCGGATTCGCGACCGCTATGAGAGAAGTGCTTGTACTCGAGTTTGAGCTTTATTTCGTGAAAATATGTTTAATGGTTCTTAAGATATAGACTAAAACACATTATAATACACGACAATTAGTAACAATTCAATATGCAAAAATGACATATAATATATTGTTAGACGGTTGCCAGCCAACATTTTTACGTGAAATAAGAAAATTAAAACAAAATTGAATAGCTCCGTGGTAATTGGAATCAATTTTTGACAGAAGGTGTGCGTCATGTGATCTCATTGAAAAGGTAAGGGTTATAGTCGTTCATGTAGAGTATATGTTTCTAACTTCATTATTTTATGCTCTTTCTGCTAATTTGTGCCTTTCGTACCTATCCTGATGTGTAGAATATGAAAACAACATATTTTGTTCTTACATTGAAAATATATATACAGGGTGCATCAAAATAAACCGTTGCAGAAGACAAGATAACACTTCGATTTCAGAAAGTTTTAAAAGTTTGATATAATTAGGTAGTTTCTCTTTGTGTTACGTAAAAATACACATATGTGATCCACGGATGTCATATGCAAGCAACCTAGTGGTGTGTCAGTGTAGGGAAATGCAGTGAAATATGCGTTATTTTGAAAAAAAGAATAAAATAGTACCAAAAATGGTAGAGAATAAGGCACTTTGTTTCAGCCATAGGGACCCGGGTTCGCGACCGCTATGAGAGAAGTGCTTGTACTCGAGTTTGAGCTTTATTTCGTGAAAATATGTTAAATGGTTCTTAAGATATAGACTAAAACACATTATAATACACGACAATTAGTAACAATTCAATATGCAAAAATGACATATAATATGTTGTTAGACGGTTGCCAGCCAACATTTTTACGTGAAATAAGAAAATTAAAACAAAATTGAATAGCTCCGTGGTAATTGGAATCAATTTTTGACAGAAGGTGTGCGTCATGTGATCTCATTGAAAAGGTAAGGGTTATAGTCGTTCATGTAGAGTATATGTTTCTAACTTCATTATTTTATGCTCTTTCTGCTAATTTGTGCCTTTCGTACCTATCCTGATGTGTAGAATATGAAAACAACATATTTTGTTCTTACATTGAAAATATATATACAGGGTGCATCAAAATAAACCGTTGCAGAAGACAAGATAACACTTCGATTTCAGAAAGTTTTAAAAGTTTGATATAATTAGGTAGTTTCTCTTTGTGTTACGTAAAAATACACATATGTGATCCACGGATGTCATATGCAAGCAACCTAGTGGTGTGTCAGTGTAGGGAAATGCAGTGAAATATGCGTTATTTTGAAAAAAAGAATAAAATAGTACCAAAAATGGTAGAGAATAAGGCACTTTGTTTCAGCCATAGGGACCCGGGTTCGCGACCGCTATGAGAGAAGTGCTTGTACTCGAGTTTGAGCTTTATTTCGTGAAAATATGTTAAATGGTTCTTAAGATATAGACTAAAACACATTATAATACACGACAATTAGTAACAATTCAATATGCAAAAATGACATATAATATGTTGTTAGACGGTTGCCAGCCAACATTTTTACGTGAAATAAGAAAATTAAAACAAAATTGAATAGCTCCGTGGTAATTGGAATCAATTTTTGACAGAAGGTGTGCGTCATGTGATCTCATTGAAAAGGTAAGGGTTATAGTCGTTCATGTAGAGTATATGTTTCTAACTTCATTATTTTATGCTCTTTCTGCTAATTTGTGCCTTTCGTACCTATCCTGATGTGTAGAATATGAAAACAACATATTTTGTTCTTACATTGAAAATATATATACAGGGTGCATCAAAATAAACCGTTGCAGAAGACAAGATAACACTTCGATTTCAGAAAGTTTTAAAAGTTTGATATAATTAGGTAGTTTCTCTTTGTGTTACGTAAAAATACACATATGTGATCCACGGATGTCATATGCAAGCAACCTAGTGGTGTGTCAGTGTAGGGAAATGCAGTGAAATATGCGTTATTTTGAAAAAAAGAATAAAATAGTACCAAAAATGGTAGAGAATAAGGCACTTTGTTTCAGCCATAGGGACCCGGGTTCGCGACCGCTATGAGAGAAGTGCTTGTACTCGAGTTTGAGCTTTATTTTGTGAAAATATGTTAAATGGTTCTTAAGATATAGACTAAAACACATTATAATACACGACAATTAGTAACAATTCAATATGCAAAAATGACATATAATATGTTGTTAGACGGTTGCCAGCCAACATTTTTACGTGAAATAAGAAAATTAAAACAAAATTGAATAGCTCCGTGGTAATTGGAATCAATTTTTGACAGAAGGTGTGCGTCATGTGATCTCATTGAAAAGGTAAGGGTTATAGTCGTTCATGTAGAGTATATGTTTCTAACTTCATTATTTTATGCTCTTTCTGCTAATTTGTGCCTTTCGTACCTATCCTGATGTGTAGAATATGAAAACAACATATTTTGTTCTTACATTGAAAATATATATACAGGGTGCATCAAAATAAACCGTTGCAGAAGACAAGATAACTTCGATTTCAGAAAGTTTTAAAAGTTTGATATAATTAGGTAGTTTCTCTTTGTGTTACGTAAAAATACACATATGTGATCCTAGGGTGTCATATGCAAGCAACCTAGTGGTGTGTCATTGTAGGGAAATGCAGTGAAATATGCGTTATTTTGAAAAAAAGAATAAAATAGTACCAAAAATGGTAGAGAATAAGGTACTTTGATTCAGCCATAGGGACCCGGGTTCGCGACCGCTATGAGAGAAGTGCTTGTACTCGAGTTTGAGCTTTATTTCGTGAAAATATGTTAAATGGTTCTTAAGATATAGACTAAAACACATTATAATACACGACAATTAGTAACAATTCAATATGCAAAAATGACATATAATATGTTGTTAGACGGTTGCCAGCCAACATTTTTACGTGAAATAAGAAAATTAAAACAAAATTGAATAGCTCCGTGGTAATTGGAATCAATTTTTGACAGAAGGTGTGCGTCATGTGATCTCATTGAAAAGGTAAGGGTTATAGTCGTTCATGTAGAGTATATGTTTCTAACTTCATTATTTTATGCTCTTTCTGCTAATTTGTGCCTTTCGTACCTATCCTGATGTGTAGAATATGAAAACAACATATTTTGTTCTTACATTGAAAATATATATACAGGGTGCATCAAAATAAACCGTTGCAGAAGACAAGATAACACTTCGATTTCAGAAAGTTTTAAAAGTTTGATATAATTAGGTAGTTTCTCTTTGTGTTACCTAAAAATACACATATGTGATCCAAGGATGTCATATGCAAGCAACCTAGTGGTGTGTCAGTGTAGGGAAATGCAGTGAAATATGCGTTATTTTGAAAAAAAGAATAAAATAGTACCAAAAATGGTAGAGAATAAGGCACTTTGTTTCAGCCATAGGGACCCGGGTTCGCGACCGCTATGAGAGAAGTGCTTGTACTCGAGTTTGAGCTTTATTTCGTGAAAATATGTTAAATGGTTCTTAAGATATAGACTAAAACACATTATAATACACGACAATTAGTAACAATTCAATATGCAAAAATGACATATAATATGTTGTTAGACGGTTGCCAGCCAACATTTTTACGTGAAATAAGAAAATTAAAACAAAATTGAATAGCTCCGTGGTAATTGGAATCAATTTTTGACAGAAGGTGTGCGTCATGTGATCTCATTGAAAAGGTAAGGGTTATAGTCGTTCATGTAGAGTATATGTTTCTAACTTCATTATTTTATGCTCTTTCTGCTAATTTGTGCCTTTCGTACCTATCCTGATGTGTAGAATATGAAAACAACATATTTTGTTCTTACATTGAAAATATATATACAGGGTGCATCAAAATAAACCGTTGCAGAAGACAAGATAACACTTCGATTTCAGAAAGTTTTAAAAGTTTGATATAATTAGGTAGTTTCTCTTTGTGTTACGTAAAAATACACATATGTGATCCACGGATGTCATATGCAAGCAACCTAGTGGTGTGTCAGTGTAGGGAAATGCAGTGAAATATGCGTTATTTTGAAAAAAAGAATAAAATAGTACCAAAAATGGTAGAGAATAAGGCACTTTGTTTCAGCCATAGGCACCCGGGTTCGCGACCGCTATGAGAGAAGTGCTTGTACTCGAGTTTGAGCTTTATTTTGTGAAAATATGTTAAATGGTTCTTAAGATATAGACTAAAACACATTATAATACACGACAATTAGTAACAATTCAATATGCAAAAATGACATATAATATGTTGTTAGACGGTTGCCAGCCAACATTTTTACGTGAAATAAGAAAATTAAAACAAAATTGAATAGCTCCGTGGTAATTGGAATCAATTTTTGACAGAAGGTGTGCGTCATGTGATCTCATTGAAAAGGTAAGGGTTATAGTCGTTCATGTAGAGTATATGTTTCTAACTTCATTATTTTATGCTCTTTCTGCTAATTTGTGCCTTTCGTACCTATCCTGATGTGTAGAATATGAAAACAACATATTTTGTTCTTACATTGAAAATATATATACAGGGTGCATCAAAATAAACCGTTGCAGAAGACAAGATAACACTTCGATTTCAGAAAGTTTTAAAAGTTTGATATAATTAGGTAGTTTCTCTTTGTGTTACGTAAAAATACACATATGTGATCCTAGGGTGTCATATGCAAGCAACCTAGTGGTGTGTCATTGTAGGGAAATGCAGTGAAATATGCGTTATTTTGAAAAAAAGAATAAAATAGTACCAAAAATGGTAGAGAATAAGGTACTTTGATTCAGCCATAGGGACCCGGGTTCGCGACCGCTATGAGAGAAGTGCTTGTACTCGAGTTTGAGCTTTATTTCGTGAAAATATGTTAAATGGTTCTTAAGATATAGACTAAAACACATTATAATACACGACAATTAGTAACAATTCAATATGCAAAAATGACATATAATATGTTGTTAGACGGTTGCCAGCCAACATTTTTACGTGAAATAAGAAAATTAAAACAAAATTGAATAGCTCCGTGGTAATTGGAATCAATTTTTGACAGAAGGTGTGCGTCATGTGATCTCATTGAAAAGGTAAGGGTTATAGTCGTTCATGTAGAGTATATGTTTCTAACTTCATTATTTTATGCTCTTTCTGCTAATTTGTGCCTTTCGTACCTATCCTGATGTGTAGAATATGAAAACAACATATTTTGTTCTTACATTGAAAATATATATACAGGGTGCATCAAAATAAACCGTTGCAGAAGACAAGATAACACTTCGATTTCAGAAAGTTTTAAAAGTTTGATATAATTAGGTAGTTTCTCTTTGTGTTACCTAAAAATACACATATGTGATCCAAGGATGTCATATGCAAGCAACCTAGTGGTGTGTCAGTGTAGGGAAATGCAGTGAAATATGCGTTATTTTGAAAAAAAGAATAAAATAGTACCAAAAATGGTAGAGAATAAGGCACTTTGTTTCAGCCATAGGGACCCGGGTTCGCGACCGCTATGAGAGAAGTGCTTGTACTCGAGTTTGAGCTTTATTTCGTGAAAATATGTTAAATGGTTCTTAAGATATAGACTAAAACACATTATAATACACGACAATTAGTAACAATTCAATATGCAAAAATGACATATAATATGTTGTTAGACGGTTGCCAGCCAACATTTTTACGTGAAATAAGAAAATTAAAACAAAATTGAATAGCTCCGTGGTAATTGGAATCAATTTTTGACAGAAGGTGTGCGTCATGTGATCTCATTGAAAAGGTAAGGGTTATAGTCGTTCATGTAGAGTATATGTTTCTAACTTCATTATTTTATGCTCTTTCTGCTAATTTGTGCCTTTCGTACCTATCCTGATGTGTAGAATATGAAAACAACATATTTTGTTCTTACATTGAAAATATATATACAGGGTGCATCAAAATAAACCGTTGCAGAAGACAAGATAACACTTCGATTTCAGAAAGTTTTAAAAGTTTGATATAATTAGGTAGTTTCTCTTTGTGTTACGTAAAAATACACATATGTGATCCACGGGTGTCATATGCAAGCAACCTAGTGGTGTGTCAGTGTAGGGAAATGCAGTGAAATATGCGTTATTTTGAAAAAAAGAATAAAATAGTACCAAAAATGGTAGAGAATAAGGCACTTTGTTTCAGCCATAGGGACCCGGGTTCGCGACCGCTATGAGAGAAGTGCTTGTACTCGAGTTTGAGCTTTATTTCGTGAAAATATGTTAAATGGTTCTTAAGATATAGACTAAAACACATTATAATACACGACAATTAGTAACAATTCAATATGCAAAAATGACATATAATATGTTGTTAGACGGTTGCCAGCCAACATTTTTACGTGAAATAAGAAAATTAAAACAAAATTGAATAGCTCCGTGGTAATTGGAATCAATTTTTGACAGAAGGTGTGCGTCATGTGATCTCATTGAAAAGGTAAGGGTTATAGTCGTTCATGTAGAGTATATGTTTCTAACTTCATTATTTTATGCTCTTTCTGCTAATTTGTGCCTTTCGTACCTATCCTGATGTGTAGAATATGAAAACAACATATTTTGTTCTTACATTGAAAATATATATACAGGGTGCATCAAAATAAACCGTTGCAGAAGACAAGATAACACTTCGATTTCAGAAAGTTTTAAAAGTTTGATATAATTAGGTAGTTTCTCTTTGTGTTACGTAAAAATACACATATGTGATCCTCGGGTGTCATATGCAAGCAACCTAGTGGTGTGTCAGTGTAGGGAAATGCAGTGAAATATGCGTTATTTTGAAAAAAAGAATAAAATAGTACCAAAAATGGTAGAGAATAAGGTACTTTGTTTCAGCCATAGGGACCCGGGTTCGCGACCGCTATGAGAGAAGTGCTTGTACTCGAGTTTGAGCTTTATTTCGTGAAAATATGTTTAATGGTTCTTAAGATATAGACTAAAACACATTATAATACACGACAATTAGTAACAATTCAATATGCAAAAATGACATATAATATATTGTTAGACGGTTGCCAGCCAACATTTTTACGTGAAATAAGAAAATTAAAACAAAATTGAATAGCTCCGTGGTAATTGGAATCAATTTTTGACAGAAGGTGTGCGTCATGTGATCTCATTGAAAAGGTAAGGGTTATAGTCGTTCATGTAGAGTATATGTTTCTAACTTCATTATTTTATGCTCTTTCTGCTAATTTGTGCCTTTCGTACCTATCCTGATGTGTAGAATATGAAAACAACATATTTTGTTCTTACATTGAAAATATATATACAGGGTGCATCAAAATAAACCGTTGCAGAAGACAAGATAACACTTCGATTTCAGAAAGTTTTAAAAGTTTGATATAATTAGGTAGTTTCTCTTTGTGTTACGTAAAAATACACATATGTGATCCACGGATGTCATATGCAAGCAACCTAGTGGTGTGTCAGTGTAGGGAAATGCAGTGAAATATGCGTTATTTT
The DNA here is from genome assembly GCF_964235325.1 of Thermobia domestica. NCBI lineage: Eukaryota > Metazoa > Arthropoda > Insecta > Zygentoma > Lepismatidae > Thermobia > Thermobia domestica. The sequence continues at coordinate 233,140,199 of NC_137462.1, read as the reverse complement.
GAAAAAAAGAATAAAATAGTACTAAAAATGGTAGGGAATAAGGCACTTTGTTTCAGCCATAGGGACCCGGGTTCGCGACCGCTATGAGAGAAGTGCTTGTACTCGAGTTTGAGCTTTATTTCGTGAAAATATGTTAAATGGTTCTTAAGATATAGACTAAAACACATTATAATACACGACAATTAGTAACAATTCAATATGCAAAAATGACATATAATATGTTGTTAGACGGTTGCCAGCCAACATTTTTACGTGAAATAAGAAAATTAAAACAAAATTGAATAGCTCCGTGGTAATTGGAATCAATTTTTGACAGAAGGTGTGCGTCATGTGATCTCATTGAAAAGGTAAGGGTTATAGTCGTTCATGTAGAGTATATGTTTCTAACTTCATTATTTTATGCTCTTTCTGCTAATTTGTGCCTTTCGTACCTATCCTGATGTGTAGAATATGAAAACAACATATTTTGTTCTTACATTGAAAATATATATACAGGGTGCATCAAAATAAACCGTTGCAGAAGACAAGATAACACTTCGATTTCAGAAAGTTTTAAAAGTTTGATATAATTAGGTAGTTTCTCTTTGTGTTACGTAAAAATACACATATGTGATCCACGGGTGTCATATGCAAGCAACCTAGTGGTGTGTCAGTGTAGGGAAATGCAGTGAAATATGCGTTATTTTGAAAAAAAGAATAAAATAGTACCAAAAATGGTAGAGAATAAGGCACTTTGTTTCAGCCATAGGGACCCGGGTTCGCGACCGCTATGAGAGAAGTGCTTGTACTCGAGTTTGAGCTTTATTTTGTGAAAATATGTTAAATGGTTCTTAAGATATAGACTAAAACACATTATAATACACGACAATTAGTAACAATTCAATATGCAAAAGTGACATATAATATGTTGTTAGACGGTTGCCAGCCAACATTTTTACGTGAAATAAGAAAATTAAAACAAAATTGAATAGCTCCGTGGTAATTGGAATCAATTTTTGACAGAAGGTGTGCGTCATGTGATCTCATTGAAAAGGTAAGGGTTATAGTCGTTCATGTAGAGTATATGTTTCTAACTTCATTATTTTATGCTCTTTCTGCTAATTTGTGCCTTTCGTACCTATCCTGATGTGTAGAATATGAAAACAACATATTTTGTTCTTACATTGAAAATATATATACAGGGTGCATCAAAATAAACCGTTGCGGAAGACAAGATAACACTTCGATTTCAGAAAGTTTTAAAAGTTTGATATAATTAGGTAGTTTCTCTTTGTGTTACGTAAAAATACACATATGTGATCCACGGGTGTCATATGCAAGCAACCTAGTGGTGTGTCAGTGTAGGGAAATGCAGTGAAATATGCGTTATTTTGAAAAAAAGAATAAAATAGTACCAAAAATGGTAGAGAATAAGGCACTTTGTTTCAGCCATAGGGACCCGGGTTCGCGACCGCTATGAGAGAAGTGCTTGTACTCGAGTTTGAGCTTTATTTCGTGAAAATATGTTAAATGGTTCTTAAGATATAGACTAAAACACATTATAATACACGACAATTAGTAACAATTCAATATGCAAAAATGACATATAATATGTTGTTAGACGGTTGCCAGCCAACATTTTTACGTGAAATAAGAAAATTAAAACAAAATTGAATAGCTCCGTGGTAATTGGAATCAATTTTTGACAGAAGGTGTGCGTCATGTGATCTCATTGAAAAGGTAAGGGTTATAGTCGTTCATGTAGAGTATATGTTTCTAACTTCATTATTTTATGCTCTTTCTGCTAATTTGTGCCTTTCGTACCTATCCTGATGTGTAGAATATGAAAACAACATATTTTGTTCTTACATTGAAAATATATATACAGGGTGCATCAAAATAAACCGTTGCAGAAGACAAGATAACACTTCGATTTCAGAAAGTTTTAAAAGTTTGATATAATTAGGTAGTTTCTCTTTGTGTTACGTAAAAATACACATATGTGATCCACGGATGTCATATGCAAGCAACCTAGTGGTGTGTCAGTGTAGGGAAATGCAGTGAAATATGCGTTATTTTGAAAAAAAGAATAAAATAGTACCAAAAATGGTAGAGAATAAGGCACTTTGTTTCAGCCATAGGGACCCGGGTTCGCGACCGCTATGAGAGAAGTGCTTGTACTCGAGTTTGAGCTTTATTTCGTGAAAATATGTTAAATGGTTCTTAAGATATAGACTAAAACACATTATAATACACGACAATTAGTAACAATTCAATATGCAAAAATGACATATAATATGTTGTTAGACGGTTGCCAGCCAACATTTTTACGTGAAATAAGAAAATTAAAACAAAATTGAATAGCTCCGTGGTAATTGGAATCAATTTTTGACAGAAGGTGTGCGTCATGTGATCTCATTGAAAAGGTAAGGGTTATAGTCGTTCATGTAGAGTATATGTTTCTAACTTCATTATTTTATGCTCTTTCTGCTAATTTGTGCCTTTCGTACCTATCCTGATGTGTAGAATATGAAAACAACATATTTTGTTCTTACATTGAAAATATATATACAGGGTGCATCAAAATAAACCGTTGCAGAAGACAAGATAACACTTCGATTTCAGAAAGTTTTAAAAGTTTGATATAATTAGGTAGTTTCTCTTTGTGTTACGTAAAAATACACATATGTGATCCACGGGTGTCATATGCAAGCAACCTAGTGGTGTGTCAGTGTAGGGAAATGCAGTGAAATATGCGTTATTTTGAAAAAAAGAATAAAATAGTACCAAAAATGGTAGAGAATAAGGCACTTTGTTTCAGCCATAGGGACCCGGGTTCGCGACCGCTATGAGAGAAGTGCTTGTACTCGAGTTTGAGCTTTATTTCGTGAAAATATGTTAAATGGTTCTTAAGATATAGACTAAAACACATTATAATACACGACAATTAGTAACAATTCAATATGCAAAAATGACATATAATATGTTGTTAGACGGTTGCCAGCCAACATTTTTACGTGAAATAAGAAAATTAAAACAAAATTGAATAGCTCCGTGGTAATTGGAATCAATTTTTGACAGAAGGTGTGCGTCATGTGATCTCATTGAAAAGGTAAGGGTTATAGTCGTTCATGTAGAGTATATGTTTCTAACTTCATTATTTTATGCTCTTTCTGCTAATTTGTGCCTTTCGTACCTATCCTGATGTGTAGAATATGAAAACAACATATTTTGTTCTTACATTGAAAATATATATACAGGGTGCATCAAAATAAACCGTTGCAGAAGACAAGATAACACTTCGATTTCAGAAAGTTTTAAAAGTTTGATATAATTAGGTAGTTTCTCTTTGTGTTACGTAAAAATACACATATGTGATCCACGGATGTCATATGCAAGCAACCTAGTGGTGTGTCAGTGTAGGGAAATGCAGTGAAATATGCGTTATTTTGAAAAAAAGAATAAAATAGTACCAAAAATGGTAGAGAATAAGGCACTTTGTTTCAGCCATAGGGACCCGGGTTCGCGACCGCTATGAGAGAAGTGCTTGTACTCGAGTTTGAGCTTTATTTCGTGAAAATATGTTAAATGGTTCTTAAGATATAGACTAAAACACATTATAATACACGACAATTAGTAACAATTCAATATGCAAAAATGACATATAATATGTTGTTAGACGGTTGCCAGCCAACATTTTTACGTGAAATAAGAAAATTAAAACAAAATTGAATAGCTCCGTGGTAATTGGAATCAATTTTTGACAGAAGGTGTGCGTCATGTGATCTCATTGAAAAGGTAAGGGTTATAGTCGTTCATGTAGAGTATATGTTTCTAACTTCATTATTTTATGCTCTTTCTGCTAATTTGTGCCTTTCGTACCTATCCTGATGTGTAGAATATGAAAACAACATATTTTGTTCTTACATTGAAAATATATATACAGGGTGCATCAAAATAAACCGTTGCAGAAGACAAGATAACACTTCGATTTCAGAAAGTTTTAAAAGTTTAATATAATTAGGTAGTTTCTCTTTGTGTTACGTAAAAATACACATATGTGATCCACGGATGTCATATGCAAGCAACCTAGTGGTGTGTCAGTGTAGGGAAATGCAGTGAAATATGCGTTATTTTGAAAAAAAGAATAAAATAGTACCAAAAATGGTAGAGAATAAGGTACTTTGTTTCAGCCATAGGGACCCGGGTTCGCGACCGCTATGAGAGAAGTGCTTGTACTCGAGTTTGAGCTTTATTTCGTGAAAATATGTTTAATGGTTCTTAAGATATAGACTAAAACACATTATAATACACGACAATTAGTAACAATTCAATATGCAAAAATGACATATAATATATTGTTAGACGGTTGCCAGCCAACATTTTTACGTGAAATAAGAAAATTAAAACAAAATTGAATAGCTCCGTGGTAATTGGAATCAATTTTTGACAGAAGGTGTGCGTCATGTGATCTCATTGAAAAGGTAATGGTTATAGTCGTTCATGTAGAATATATGTTTCTAACTTCATTATTTTATGCTCTTTCTGCTAATTTGTGCCTTTCGTACCTATCCTGATGTGTAGAATATGAAAACAGCATATTTTGTTCTTACATTGAAAATATATATACAGGGTGCATCAAAATAAACCGTTGCAGAAGACAAGATAACACTTCGATTTCAGAAAGTTTTAAAAGTTTGATATAATTAGGTAGTTTCTCTTTGTGTTACGTAAAAATACACATATGTGATCCACGGGTGTCATATGCAAGCAACCTAGTGGTGTGTCAGTGTAGGGAAATGCAGTGAAATATGCGTTATTTTGAAAAAAAGAATAAAATAGTACCAAAAATGGTAGAGAATAAGGTACTTTGTTTCAGCCATATTGACCCGGGTTCGCGACCGCTATGAGAGAAGTGCTTGTACTCGAGTTTGAGCTTTATTTCGTGAAAATATGTTAAATGGTTCTTAAGATATAGACTAAAACACATTATAATACACGACAATTAGTAACAATTCAATATGCAAAAATGACATATAATATGTTGTTAGACGGTTGCCAGCCAACATTTTTACGTGAAATAAGAAAATTAAAACAAAATTGAATAGCTCCGTGGTAATTGGAATCAATTTTTGACAGAAGGTGTGCGTCATGTGATCTCATTGAAAAGGTAAGGGTTATAGTCGTTCATGTAGAGTATATGTTTCTAACTTCATTATTTTATGCTCTTTCTGCTAATTTGTGCCTTTCGTACCTATCCTGATGTGTAGAATATGAAAACAACATATTTTGTTCTTACATTGAAAATATATATACAGGGTGCATCAAAATAAACCGTTGCAGAAGACAAGATAACACTTCGATTTCAGAAAGTTTTAAAAGTTTGATATAATTAGGTAGTTTCTCTTTGTGTTACGTAAAAATACACATATGTGATCCACGGATGTCATATGCAAGCAACCTAGTGGTGTGTCAGTGTAGGGAAATGCAGTGAAATATGCGTTATTTTGAAAAAAAGAATAAAATAGTACCAAAAATGGTAGAGAATAAGGCACTTTGTTTCAGCCATAGGGACCCGGGTTCGCGACCGCTATGAGAGAAGTGCTTGTACTCGAGTTTGAGCTTTATTTCGTGAAAATATGTTAAATGGTTCTTAAGATATAGACTAAAACACATTATAATACACGACAATTAGTAACAATTCAATATGCAAAAATGAAATATAATATGTTGTTAGACGGTTGCCAGCCAACATTTTTACGTGAAATAAGAAAATTAAAACAAAATTGAATAGCTCCGTGGTAATTGGAATCAATTTTTGACAGAAGGTGTGCGTCATGAGATCTCATTGAAAAGGTAAGGGTTATAGTCGTTCATGTAGAATATATGATTCTAACTTCATTATTTTATGCTCTTTCTGCTAATTTGTGCCTTTCATACCTATCCTGATGTGTAGAATATGAAAACAACATATTTTGTTCTTACATTGAAAATATATATACAGGGTGCATCAAAATAAACCGTTGCAGAAGACAAGATAACACTTCGATTTCAGAAAGTTTTAAAAGTTTGATATAATTAGGTAGTTTCTCTTTGTGTTACGTAAAAATACACATATGTGATCCTAGGGTGTCATATGCAAGCAACCTAGTGGTGTGTCATTGTCGGGAAATTCAGTGAAATATGCGTTATTTTGAAAAAAAGAATAAAATAGTACCAAAAATGGTAGAGAATAAGGTACTTTGTTTCAGCCATAGGGACCCGGGTTCGCGACCGCTATGAGAGAAGTGCTTGTACTCGAGTTTGAGCTTTATTTCGTGAAAATATGTTAAATGGTTCTTAAGATATAGACTAAAACACATTATAATACACGACAATTAGTAACAATTCAATATGCAAAAATGACATATAATATGTTGTTAGACGGTTGCCAGCCAACATTTTTACGTGAAATAAGAAAATTAAAACAAAATTGAATAGCTCCGTGGTAATTGGAATCAATTTTTGACAGAAGGTGTGCGTCATGTGATCTCATTGAAAAGGTAAGGGTTATAGTCGTTCATGTAGAGTATATGTTTCTAACTTCATTATTTTATGCTCTTTCTGCTAATTTGTGCCTTTCGTACCTATCCTGATGTGTAGAATATGAAAACAACATATTTTGTTCTTACATTGAAAATATATATACAGGGTGCATCAAAATAAACCGTTGCAGAAGACAAGATAACACTTCGATTTCAGAAAGTTTTAAAAGTTTGATATAATTAGGTAGTTTCTCTTTGTGTTACGTAAAAATACACATATGTGATCCACGGGTGTCATATGCAAGCAACCTAGTGGTGTGTCAGTGTAGGGAAATGCAGTGAAATATGCGTTATTTTGAAAAAAAGAATAAAATAGTACCAAAAATGGTAGAGAATAAGGCACTTTGTTTCAGCCATAGGGACCCGGGTTCGCGACCGCTATGAGAGAAGTGCTTGTACTCGAGTTTGAGCTTTATTTCGTGAAAATATGTTAAATGGTTCTTAAGATATAGACTAAAACACATTATAATACACGACAATTAGTAACAATTCAATATGCAAAAATGACATATAATATGTTGTTAGACGGTTGCCAGCCAACATTTTTACGTGAAATAAGAAAATTAAAACAAAATTGAATAGCTCCGTGGTAATTGGAATCAATTTTTGACAGAAGGTGTGCGTCATGTGATCTCATTGAAAAGGTAAGGGTTATAGTCGTTCATGTAGAGTATATGTTTCTAACTTCATTATTTTATGCTCTTTCTGCTAATTTGTGCCTTTCGTACCTATCCTGATGTGTAGAATATGAAAACAACATATTTTGTTCTTACATTGAAAATATATATACAGGGTGCATCAAAATAAACCGTTGCAGAAGACAAGATAACACTTCGATTTCAGAAAGTTTTAAAAGTTTGATATAATTAGGTAGTTTCTCTTTGTGTTACGTAAAAATACACATATGTGATCCACGGATGTCATATGCAAGCAACCTAGTGGTGTGTCAGTGTAGGGAAATGCAGTGAAATATGCGTTATTTTGAAAAAAAGAATAAAATAGTACCAAAAATGGTAGAGAATAAGGCACTTTGTTTCAGCCATAGGGACCCGGGTTCGCGACCGCTATGAGAGAAGTGCTTGTACTCGAGTTTGAGCTTTATTTCGTGAAAATATGTTAAATGGTTCTTAAGATATAGACTAAAACACATTATAATACACGACAATTAGTAACAATTCAATATGCAAAAATGACATATAATATGTTGTTAGACGGTTGCCAGCCAACATTTTTACGTGAAATAAGAAAATTAAAACAAAATTGAATAGCTCCGTGGTAATTGGAATCAATTTTTGACAGAAGGTGTGCGTCATGTGATCTCATTGAAAAGGTAAGGGTTATAGTCGTTCATGTAGAGTATATGTTTCTAACTTCATTATTTTATGCTCTTTCTGCTAATTTGTGCCTTTCGTACCTATCCTGATGTGTAGAATATGAAAACAACATATTTTGTTCTTACATTGAAAATATATATACAGGGTGCATCAAAATAAACCGTTGCAGAAGACAAGATAACACTTCGATTTCAGAAAGTTTTAAAAGTTTGATATAATTAGGTAGTTTCTCTTTGTGTTACGTAAAAATACACATATGTGATCCACGGATGTCATATGCAAGCAACCTAGTGGTGTGTCAGTGTAGGGAAATGCAGTGAAATATGCGTTATTTTGAAAAAAAGAATAAAATAGTACCAAAAATGGTAGAGAATAAGGTACTTTGTTTCAGCCATAGGGACCCGGGTTCGCGACCGCTATGAGAGAAGTGCTTGTACTCGAGTTTGAGCTTTATTTCGTGAAAATATGTTTAATGGTTCTTAAGATATAGACTAAAACACATTATAATACACGACAATTAGTAACAATTCAATATGCAAAAATGACATATAATATATTGTTAGACGGTTGCCAGCCAACATTTTTACGTGAAATAAGAAAATTAAAACAAAATTGAATAGCTCCGTGGTAATTGGAATCAATTTTTGACAGAAGGTGTGCGTCATGTGATCTCATTGAAAAGGTAAGGGTTATAGTCGTTCATGTAGAATATATGTTTCTAACTTCATTATTTTATGCTCTTTCTGCTAATTTGTGCCTTTCGTACCTATCCTGATGTGTAGAATATGAAAACAACATATTTTGTTCTTACATTGAAAATATATATACAGGGTGCATCAAAATAAACCGTTGCAGAAGACAAGATAACACTTCGATTTCAGAAAGTTTTAAAAGTTTGATATAATTAGGTAGTTTCTCTTTGTGTTACGTAAAAATACACATATGTGATCCACGGGTGTCATATGCAAGCAACCTAGTGGTGTGTCAGTGTAGGGAAATGCAGTGAAATATGCGTTATTTTGAAAAAAAGAATAAAATAGTACCAAAAATGGTAGAGAATAAGGTACTTTGTTTCAGCCATATTGACCCGGGTTCGCGACCGCTATGAGAGAAGTGCTTGTACTCGAGGTTGAGCTTTATTTCGTGAAAATATGTTAAATGGTTCTTAAGATATAGACTAAAACACATTATAATACACGACAATTAGTAACAATTCAATATGCAAAAATGACATATAATATATTGTTAGACGGTTGCCAGCCAACATTTTTACGTGAAATAAGAAAATTAAAACAAAATTGAATAGCTCCGTGGTAATTGGAATCAATTTTTGACAGAAGGTGTGCGTCATGTGATCTCATTGAAAAGGTAAGGGTTATAGTCGTTCATGTAGAATATATGTTTCTAACTTCATTATTTTATGCTCTTTCTGCTAATTTGTGCCTTTCGTACCTATCCTGATGTGTAGAATATGAAAACAACATATTTTGTTCTTACATTGAAAATATATATACAGGGTGCATCAAAATAAACCGTTGCAGAAGACAAGATAACACTTCGATTTCAGAAAGTTTTAAAAGTTTGATATAATTAGGTAGTTTCTCTTTGTGTTACGTAAAAATACACATATGTGATCCACGGGTGTCATATGCAAGCAACCTAGTGGTGTGTCAGTGTAGGGAAATGCAGTGAAATATGCGTTATTTTGAAAAAAAGAATAAAATAGTACCAAAAATGGTAGAGAATAAGGTACTTTGTTTCAGCCATATTGACCCGGGTTCGCGACCGCTATGAGAGAAGTGCTTGTACTCGAGGTTGAGCTTTATTTCGTGAAAATATGTTAAATGGTTCTTAAGATATAGACTAAAACACATTATAATACACGACAATTAGTAACAATTCAATATGCAAAAATGACATATAATATATTGTTAGACGGTTGCCAGCCAACATTTTTACGTGAAATAAGAAAATTAAAACAAAATTGAATAGCTCCGTGGTAATTGGAATCAATTTTTGACAGAAGGTGTGCGTCATGTGATCTCATTGAAAAGGTAAGGGTTATAGTCGTTCATGTAGAATATATGTTTCTAACTTCATTATTTTATGCTCTTTCTGCTAATTTGTGCCTTTCGTACCTATCCTGATGTGTAGAATATGAAAACAGCATATTTTGTTCTTACATTGAAAATATATATACAGGGTGCATCAAAATAAACCGTTGCAGAAGACAAGATAACACTTCGATTTCAGAAAGTTTTAAAAGTTTGATATAATTAGGTAGTTTCTCTTTGTGTTACGTAAAAATACACATATGTGATCCACGGGTGTCATATGCAAGCAACCTAGTGGTGTGTCAGTGTAGGGAAATGCAGTGAAATATGCGTTATTTTGAAAAAAAGAATAAAATAGTACCAAAAATGGTAGAGAATAAGGTACTTTGTTTCAGCCATATTGACCCGGGTTCGCGACCGCTATGAGAGAAGTGCTTGTACTCGAGTTTGAGCTTTATTTCGTGAAAATATGTTAAATGGTTCTTAAGATATAGACTAAAACACATTATAATACACGACAATTAGTAACAATTCAATATGCAAAAATGACATATAATATGTTGTTAGACGGTTGCCAGCCAACATTTTTACGTGAAATAAGAAAATTAAAACAAAATTGAATAGCTCCGTGGTAATTGGAATCAATTTTTGACAGAAGGTGTGCGTCATGTGATCTCATTGAAAAGGTAAGGGTTATAGTCGTTCATGTAGAGTATATGTTTCTAACTTCATTATTTTATGCTCTTTCTGCTAATTTGTGCCTTTCGTACCTATCCTGATGTGTAGAATATGAAAACAACATATTTTGTTCTTACATTGAAAATATATATACAGGGTGCATCAAAATAAACCGTTGCAGAAGACAAGATAACACTTCGATTTCAGAAAGTTTTAAAAGTTTGATATAATTAGGTAGTTTCTCTTTGTGTTACGTAAAAATACACATATGTGATCCACGGATGTCATATGCAAGCAACCTAGTGGTGTGTCAGTGTAGGGAAATGCAGTGAAATATGCGTTATTTTGAAAAAAAGAATAAAATAGTACCAAAAATGGTAGAGAATAAGGCACTTTGTTTCAGCCATAGGGACCCGGGTTCGCGACCGCTATGAGAGAAGTGCTTGTACTCGAGTTTGAGCTTTATTTCGTGAAAATATGTTAAATGGTTCTTAAGATATAGACTAAAACACATTATAATACACGACAATTAGTAACAATTCAATATGCAAAAATGAAATATAATATGTTGTTAGACGGTTGCCAGCCAACATTTTTACGTGAAATAAGAAAATTAAAACAAAATTGAATAGCTCCGTGGTAATTGGAATCAATTTTTGACAGAAGGTGTGCGTCATGAGATCTCATTGAAAAGGTAAGGGTTATAGTCGTTCATGTAGAATATATGATTCTAACTTCATTATTTTATGCTCTTTCTGCTAATTTGTGCCTTTCATACCTATCCTGATGTGTAGAATATGAAAACAACATATTTTGTTCTTACATTGAAAATATATATACAGGGTGCATCAAAATAAACCGTTGCAGAAGACAAGATAACACTTCGATTTCAGAAAGTTTTAAAAGTTTGATATAATTAGGTAGTTTCTCTTTGTGTTACGTAAAAATACACATATGTGATCCTAGGGTGTCATATGCAAGCAACCTAGTGGTGTGTCATTGTCGGGAAATTCAGTGAAATATGCGTTATTTTGAAAAAAAGAATAAAATAGTACCAAAAATGGTAGAGAATAAGGTACTTTGTTTCAGCCATAGGGACCCGGGTTCGCGACCGCTATGAGAGAAGTGCTTGTACTCGAGTTTGAGCTTTATTTCGTGAAAATATGTTAAATGGTTCTTAAGATATAGACTAAAACACATTATAATACACGACAATTAGTAACAATTCAATATGCAAAAATGACATATAATATGTTGTTAGACGGTTGCCAGCCAACATTTTTACGTGAAATAAGAAAATTAAAACAAAATTGAATAGCTCCGTGGTAATTGGAATCAATTTTTGACAGAAGGTGTGCGTCATGTGATCTCATTGAAAAGGTAAGGGTTATAGTCGTTCATGTAGAGTATATGTTTCTAACTTCATTATTTTATGCTCTTTCTGCTAATTTGTGCCTTTCGTACCTATCCTGATGTGTAGAATATGAAAACAACATATTTTGTTCTTACATTGAAAATATATATACAGGGTGCATCAAAATAAACCGTTGCAGAAGACAAGATAACACTTCGATTTCAGAAAGTTTTAAAAGTTTGATATAATTAGGTAGTTTCTCTTTGTGTTACGTAAAAATACACATATGTGATCCACGGGTGTCATATGCAAGCAACCTAGTGGTGTGTCAGTGTAGGGAAATGCAGTGAAATATGCGTTATTTTGAAAAAAAGAATAAAATAGTACCAAAAATGGTAGAGAATAAGGCACTTTGTTTCAGCCATAGGGACCCGGGTTCGCGACCGCTATGAGAGAAGTGCTTGTACTCGAGTTTGAGCTTTATTTCGTGAAAATATGTTAAATGGTTCTTAAGATATAGACTAAAACACATTATAATACACGACAATTAGTAACAATTCAATATGCAAAAATGACATATAATATGTTGTTAGACGGTTGCCAGCCAACATTTTTACGTGAAATAAGAAAATTAAAACAAAATTGAATAGCTCCGTGGTAATTGGAATCAATTTTTGACAGAAGGTGTGCGTCATGTGATCTCATTGAAAAGGTAAGGGTTATAGTCGTTCATGTAGAGTATATGTTTCTAACTTCATTATTTTATGCTCTTTCTGCTAATTTGTGCCTTTCGTACCTATCCTGATGTGTAGAATATGAAAACAACATATTTTGTTCTTACATTGAAAATATATATACAGGGTGCATCAAAATAAACCGTTGCAGAAGACAAGATAACACTTCGATTTCAGAAAGTTTTAAAAGTTTGATATAATTAGGTAGTTTCTCTTTGTGTTACGTAAAAATACACATATGTGATCCACGGATGTCATATGCAAGCAACCTAGTGGTGTGTCAGTGTAGGGAAATGCAGTGAAATATGCGTTATTTTGAAAAAAAGAATAAAATAGTACCAAAAATGGTAGAGAATAAGGCACTTTGTTTCAGCCATAGGGACCCGGGTTCGCGACCGCTATGAGAGAAGTGCTTGTACTCGAGTTTGAGCTTTATTTCGTGAAAATATGTTAAATGGTTCTTAAGATATAGACTAAAACACATTATAATACACGACAATTAGTAACAATTCAATATGCAAAAATGACATATAATATGTTGTTAGACGGTTGCCAGCCAACATTTTTACGTGAAATAAGAAAATTAAAACAAAATTGAATAGCTCCGTGGTAATTGGAATCAATTTTTGACAGAAGGTGTGCGTCATGTGATCTCATTGAAAAGGTAAGGGTTATAGTCGTTCATGTAGAGTATATGTTTCTAACTTCATTATTTTATGCTCTTTCTGCTAATTTGTGCCTTTCGTACCTATCCTGATGTGTAGAATATGAAAACAACATATTTTGTTCTTACATTGAAAATATATATACAGGGTGCATCAAAATAAACCGTTGCAGAAGACAAGATAACACTTCGATTTCAGAAAGTTTTAAAAGTTTGATATAATTAGGTAGTTTCTCTTTGTGTTACGTAAAAATACACATATGTGATCCACGGATGTCATATGCAAGCAACCTAGTGGTGTGTCAGTGTAGGGAAATGCAGTGAAATATGCGTTATTTTGAAAAAAAGAATAAAATAGTACCAAAAATGGTAGAGAATAAGGTACTTTGTTTCAGCCATAGGGACCCGGGTTCGCGACCGCTATGAGAGAAGTGCTTGTACTCGAGTTTGAGCTTTATTTCGTGAAAATATGTTTAATGGTTCTTAAGATATAGACTAAAACACATTATAATACACGACAATTAGTAACAATTCAATATGCAAAAATGACATATAATATATTGTTAGACGGTTGCCAGCCAACATTTTTACGTGAAATAAGAAAATTAAAACAAAATTGAATAGCTCCGTGGTAATTGGAATCAATTTTTGACAGAAGGTGTGCGTCATGTGATCTCATTGAAAAGGTAAGGGTTATAGTCGTTCATGTAGAATATATGTTTCTAACTTCATTATTTTATGCTCTTTCTGCTAATTTGTGCCTTTCGTACCTATCCTGATGTGTAGAATATGAAAACAACATATTTTGTTCTTACATTGAAAATATATATACAGGGTGCATCAAAATAAACCGTTGCAGAAGACAAGATAACACTTCGATTTCAGAAAGTTTTAAAAGTTTGATATAATTAGGTAGTTTCTCTTTGTGTTACGTAAAAATACACATATGTGATCCACGGGTGTCATATGCAAGCAACCTAGTGGTGTGTCAGTGTAGGGAAATGCAGTGAAATATGCGTTATTTTGAAAAAAAGAATAAAATAGTACCAAAAATGGTAGAGAATAAGGTACTTTGTTTCAGCCATATTGACCCGGGTTCGCGACCGCTATGAGAGAAGTGCTTGTACTCGAGGTTGAGCTTTATTTCGTGAAAATATGTTAAATGGTTCTTAAGATATAGACTAAAACACATTATAATACACGACAATTAGTAACAATTCAATATGCAAAAATGACATATAATATGTTGTTAGACGGTTGCCAGCCAACATTTTTACGTGAAATAAGAAAATTAAAACAAAATTGAATAGCTCCGTGGTAATTGGAATCAATTTTTGACAGAAGGTGTGCGTCATGTGATCTCATTGAAAAGGTAAGGGTTATAGTCGTTCATGTAGAGTATATGTTTCTAACTTCATTATTTTATGCTCTTTCTGCTAATTTGTGCCTTTCGTACCTATCCTGATGTGTAGAATATGAAAACAACATATTTTGTTCTTACATTGAAAATATATATACAGGGTGCATCAAAATAAACCGTTGCAGAAGACAAGATAACACTTCGATTTCAGAAAGTTTTAAAAGTTTGATATAATTAGGTAGTTTCTCTTTGTGTTACGTAAAAATACACATATGTGATCCACGGATGTCATATGCAAGCAACCTAGTGGTGTGTCAGTGTAGGGAAATGCAGTGAAATATGCGTTATTTTGAAAAAAAGAATAAAATAGTACCAAAAATGGTAGAGAATAAGGCACTTTGTTTCAGCCATAGGGACCCGGGTTCGCGACCGCTATGAGAGAAGTGCTTGTACTCGAGTTTGAGCTTTATTTCGTGAAAATATGTTAAATGGTTCTTAAGATATAGACTAAAACACATTATAATACACGACAATTAGTAACAATTCAATATGCAAAAATGAAATATAATATGTTGTTAGACGGTTGCCAGCCAACATTTTTACGTGAAATAAGAAAATTAAAACAAAATTGAATAGCTCCGTGGTAATTGGAATCAATTTTTGACAGAAGGTGTGCGTCATGAGATCTCATTGAAAAGGTAAGGGTTATAGTCGTTCATGTAGAATATATGATTCTAACTTCATTATTTTATGCTCTTTCTGCTAATTTGTGCCTTTCATACCTATCCTGATGTGTAGAATATGAAAACAACATATTTTGTTCTTACATTGAAAATATATATACAGGGTGCATCAAAATAAACCGTTGCAGAAGACAAGATAACACTTCGATTTCAGAAAGTTTTAAAAGTTTGATATAATTAGGTAGTTTCTCTTTGTGTTACGTAAAAATACACATATGTGATCCTAGGGTGTCATATGCAAGCAACCTAGTGGTGTGTCATTGTCGGGAAATTCAGTGAAATATGCGTTATTTTGAAAAAAAGAATAAAATAGTACCAAAAATGGTAGAGAATAAGGTACTTTGTTTCAGCCATAGGGACCCGGGTTCGCGACCGCTATGAGAGAAGTGCTTGTACTCGAGTTTGAGCTTTATTTCGTGAAAATATGTTAAATGGTTCTTAAGATATAGACTAAAACACATTATAATACACGACAATTAGTAACAATTCAATATGCAAAAATGACATATAATATGTTGTTAGACGGTTGCCAACCAACATTTTTACGTGAAATAAGAAAATTAAAACAAAATTGAATAGCTCCGTGGTAATTGGAATCAATTTTTGACAGAAGGTGTGCGTCATGTGATCTCATTGAAAAGGTAAGGGTTATAGTCGTTCATGTGGAGTATATGTTTCTAACTTCATTATTTTATGCTCTTTCTGCTAATTTGTGCCTTTCGTACCTATCCTGATGTGTAGAATATGAAAACAACATATTTTGTTCTAACATTGAAAATATATATCCAGGGTGCATCAAAATAAACCGTTGCAGAAGACAAGATAACACTTCGATTTCAGAAAGTTTTAAAAGTTTGATATAATTAGGTAGTTTCTCTTTGTGTTACGTAAAAATACACATATGTGATCCACGGATGTCATATGCAAGCAACCTAGTGGTGTGTCAGTGTAGGGAAATGCAGTGAAATATGCGTTATTTTGAAAAAAAGAATAAAATAGTACCAAAAATGGTAGAGAATAAGGCACTTTGTTTCAGCCATAGGGACCCGGGTTCGCGACCGCTATGAGAGAAGTGCTTGTACTCGAGTTTGAGCTTTATTTCGTGAAAATATGTTAAATGGTTCTTAAGATATAGACTAAAACACATTATAATACACGACAATTAGTAACAATTCAATATGCAAAAATGACATATAATATGTTGTTAGACGGTTGCCAGCCAACATTTTTACGTGAAATAAGAAAATTAAAACAAAATTGAATAGCTCCGTGGTAATTGGAATCAATTTTTGACAGAAGGTGTGCGTCATGTGATCTCATTGAAAAGGTAAGGGTTATAGTCGTTCATGTAGAGTATATGTTTCTAACTTCATTATTTTATGCTCTTTCTGCTAATTTGTGCCTTTCGTACCTATCCTGATGTGTAGAATATGAAAACAACATATTTTGTTCTTACATTGAAAATATATATACAGGGTGCATCAAAATAAACCGTTGCAGAAGACAAGATAACACTTCGATTTCAGAAAGTTTTAAAAGTTTGATATAATTAGGTAGTTTCTCTTTGTGTTACGTAAAAATACACATATGTGATCCACGGATGTCATATGCAAGCAACCTAGTGGTGTGTCAGTGTAGGGAAATGCAGTGAAATATGCGTTATTTTGAAAAAAAGAATAAAATAGTACCAAAAATGGTAGAGAATAAGGCACTTTGTTTCAGCCATAGGGACCCGGGTTCGCGACCGCTATGAGAGAAGTGCTTGTACTCGAGTTTGAGCTTTATTTCGTGAAAATATGTTAAATGGTTCTTAAGATATAGACTAAAACACATTATAATACACGACAATTAGTAACAATTCAATATGCAAAAATGACATATAATATGTTGTTAGACGGTTGCCAGCCAACATTTTTACGTGAAATAAGAAAATTAAAACAAAATTGAATAGCTCCGTGGTAATTGGAATCAATTTTTGACAGAAGGTGTGCGTCATGTGATCTCATTGAAAAGGTAAGGGTTATAGTCGTTCATGTAGAGTATATGTTTCTAACTTCATTATTTTATGCTCTTTCTGCTAATTTGTGCCTTTCGTACCTATCCTGATGTGTAGAATATGAAAACAACATATTTTGTTCTTACATTGAAAATATATATACAGGGTGCATCAAAATAAACCGTTGCTGAAGACAAGATAACACTTCGATTTCAGAAAGTTTTAAAAGTTTGATATAATTAGGTAGTTTCTCTTTGTGTTACGTAAAAATACACATATGTGATCCACGGATGTCATATGCAAGCAACCTAGTGGTGTGTCAGTGTAGGGAAATGCAGTGAAATATGCGTTATTTTGAAAAAAAGAATAAAATAGTACCAAAAATGGTAGAGAATAAGGTACTTTGTTTCAGCCATAGGGACCCGGGTTCGCGACCGCTATGAGAGAAGTGCTTGTACTCGAGTTTGAGCTTTATTTCGTGAAAATATGTTTAATGGTTCTTAAGATATAGACTAAAACACATTATAATACACGACAATTAGTAACAATTCAATATGCAAAAATGACATATAATATATTGTTAGACGGTTGTCAGCCAACATTTTTACGTGAAATAAGAAAATTAAAACAAAATTGAATAGCTCCGTGGTAATTGGAATCAATTTTTGACAGAAGGTGTGCGTCATGTGATCTCATTGAAAAGGTAAGGGTTATAGTCGTTCATGTAGAATATATGTTTCTAACTTCATTATTTTATGCTCTTTCTGCTAATTTGTGCCTTTCGTACCTATCCTGATGTGTAGAATATGAAAACAACATATTTTGTTCTTACATTGAAAATATATATACAGGGTGCATCAAAATAAACCGTTGCAGAAGACAAGATAACACTTCGATTTCAGAAAGTTTTAAAAGTTTGATATAATTAGGTAGTTTCTCTTTGTGTTACGTAAAAATACACATATGTGATCCACGGGTGTCATATGCAAGCAACCTAGTGGTGTGTCAGTGTAGGGAAATGCAGTGAAATATGCGTTATTTTGAAAAAAAGAATAAAATAGTACCAAAAATGGTAGAGAATAAGGTACTTTGTTTCAGCCATATTGACCCGGGTTCGCGACCGCTATGAGAGAAGTGCTTGTACTCGAGTTTGAGCTTTATTTCGTGAAAATATGTTAAATGGTTCTTAAGATATAGACTAAAACACATTATAATACACGACAATTAGTAACAATTCAATATGCAAAAATGACATATAATATGTTGTTAGACGGTTGCCAGCCAACATTTTTACGTGAAATAAGAAAATTAAAACAAAATTGAATAGCTCCGTGGTAATTGGAATCAATTTTTGACAGAAGGTGTGCGTCATGTGATCTCATTGAAAAGGTAAGGGTTATAGTCGTTCATGTATAGTATATGTTTCTAACTTCATTATTTTATGCTCTTTCTGCTAATTTGTGCCTTTCGTACCTATCCTGATGTGTAGAATATGAAAACAACATATTTTGTTCTTACATTGAAAATATATATACAGGGTGCATCAAAATAAACCGTTGCAGAAGACAAGATAACACTTCGATTTCAGAAAGTTTTAAAAGTTTGATATAATTAGGTAGTTTCTCTTTGTGTTACGTAAAAATACACATATGTGATCCACGGATGTCATATGCAAGCAACCTAGTGGTGTGTCAGTGTAGGGAAATGCAGTGAAATATGCGTTATTTTGAAAAAAAGAATAAAATAGTACCAAAAATGGTAGAGAATAAGGCACTTTGTTTCAGCCATAGGGACCCGGGTTCGCGACCGCTATGAGAGAAGTGCTTGTACTCGAGTTTGAGCTTTATTTCGTGAAAATATGTTAAATGGTTCTTAAGATATAGACTAAAACACATTATAATACACGACAATTAGTAACAATTCAATATGCAAAAATGAAATATAATATGTTGTTAGACGGTTGCCAGCCAACATTTTTACGTGAAATAAGAAAATTAAAACAAAATTGAATAGCTCCGTGGTAATTGGAATCAATTTTTGACAGAAGGTGTGCGTCATGAGATCTCATTGAAAAGGTAAGGGTTATAGTCGTTCATGTAGAATATATGATTCTAACTTCATTATTTTATTCTCTTTCTGCTAATTTGTGCCTTTCATACCTATCCTGATGTGTAGAATATGAAAACAACATATTTTGTTCTTACATTGAAAATATATATACAGGGTGCATCAAAATAAACCGTTGCAGAAGACAAGATAACACTTCGATTTCAGAAAGTTTTAAAAGTTTGATATAATTAGGTAGTTTCTCTTTGTGTTACGTAAAAATACACATATGTGATCCTAGGGTGTCATATGCAAGCAACCTAGTGGTGTGTCATTGTCGGGAAATTCAGTGAAATATGCGTTATTTTGAAAAAAAGAATAAAATAGTACCAAAAATGGTAGAGAATAAGGTACTTTGTTTCAGCCATAGGGACCCGGGTTCGCGACCGCTATGAGAGAAGTGCTTGTACTCGAGTTTGAGCTTTATTTCGTGAAAATATGTTAAATGGTTCTTAAGATATAGACTAAAACACATTATAATACACGACAATTAGTAACAATTCAATATGCAAAAATGACATATAATATGTTGTTAGACGGTTGCCAACCAACATTTTTACGTGAAATAAGAAAATTAAAACAAAATTGAATAGCTCCGTGGTAATTGGAATCAATTTTTGACAGAAGGTGTGCGTCATGTGATCTCATTGAAAAGGTAAGGGTTATAGTCGTTCATGTAGAGTATATGTTTCTAACTTCATTATTTTATGCTCTTTCTGCTAATTTGTGCCTTTCGTACCTATCCTGATGTGTAGAATATGAAAACAACATATTTTGTTCTAACATTGAAAATATATATCCAGGGTGCATCAAAATAAACCGTTGCAGAAGACAAGATAACACTTCGATTTCAGAAAGTTTTAAAAGTTTGATATAATTAGGTAGTTTCTCTTTGTGTTACGTAAAAATACACATATGTGATCCACGGATGTCATATGCAAGCAACTTAGTGGTGTGTCAGTGTAGGGAAATGCAGTGAAATATGCGTTATTTTGAAAAAAAGAATAAAATAGTACCAAAAATGGTAGAGAATAAGGCACTTTGTTTCAGCCATAGGGACCCGGGTTCGCGACCGCTATGAGAGAAGTGCTTGTACTCGAGTTTGAGCTTTATTTCGTGAAAATATGTTAAATGGTTCTTAAGATATAGACTAAAACACATTATAATACACGACAATTAGTAACAATTCAATATGCAAAAATGACATATAATATGTTGTTAGACGGTTGCCAGCCAACATTTTTACGTGAAATAAGAAAATTAAAACAAAATTGAATAGCTCCGTGGTAATTGGAATCAATTTTTGACAGAAGGTGTGCGTCATGTGATCTCATTGAAAAGGTAAGGGTTATAGTCGTTCATGTAGAGTATATGTTTCTAACTTCATTATTTTATGCTCTTTCTGCTAATTTGTGCCTTTCGTACCTATCCTGATGTGTAGAATATGAAAACAACATATTTTGTTCTTACATTGAAAATATATATACAGGGTGCATCAAAATAAACCGTTGCAGAAGACAAGATAACACTTCGATTTCAGAAAGTTTTAAAAGTTTGATATAATTAGGTAGTTTCTCTTTGTGTTACGTAAAAATACACATATGTGATCCACGGATGTCATATGCAAGCAACCTAGTGGTGTGTCAGTGTAGGGAAATGCAGTGAAATATGCGTTATTTTGAAAAAAAGAATAAAATAGTACCAAAAATGGTAGAGAATAAGGCACTTTGTTTCAGCCATAGGGACCCGGGTTCGCGACCGCTATGAGAGAAGTGCTTGTACTCGAGTTTGAGCTTTATTTCGTGAAAATATGTTAAATGGTTCTTAAGATATAGACTAAAACACATTATAATACACGACAATTAGTAACAATTCAATATGCAAAAATGACATATAATATGTTGTTAGACGGTTGCCAGCCAACATTTTTACGTGAAATAAGAAAATTAAAACAAAATTGAATAGCTCCGTGGTAATTGGAATCAATTTTTGACAGAAGGTGTGCGTCATGTGATCTCATTGAAAAGGTAAGGGTTATAGTCGTTCATGTAGAGTATATGTTTCTAACTTCATTATTTTATGCTCTTTCTGCTAATTTGTGCCTTTCGTACCTATCCTGATGTGTAGAATATGAAAACAACATATTTTGTTCTTACATTGAAAATATATATACAGGGTGCATCAAAATAAACCGTTGCAGAAGACAAGATAACACTTCGATTTCAGAAAGTTTTAAAAGTTTGATATAATTAGGTAGTTTCTCTTTGTGTTACGTAAAAATACACATATGTGATCCACGGATGTCATATGCAAGCAACCTAGTGGTGTGTCAGTGTAGGGAAATGCAGTGAAATATGCGTTATTTTGAAAAAAAGAATAAAATAGTACCAAAAATGGTAGAGAATAAGGTACTTTGTTTCAGCCATAGGGACCCGGGTTCGCGACCGCTATGAGAGAAGTGCTTGTACTCGAGTTTGAGCTTTATTTCGTGAAAATATGTTTAATGGTTCTTAAGATATAGACTAAAACACATTATAATACACGACAATTAGTAACAATTCAATATGCAAAAATGACATATAATATATTGTTAGACGGTTGCCAGCCAACATTTTTACGTGAAATAAGAAAATTAAAACAAAATTGAATAGCTCCGTGGTAATTGGAATCAATTTTTGACAGAAGGTGTGCGTCATGTGATCTCATTGAAAAGGTAAGGGTTATAGTCGTTCATGTAGAATATATGTTTCTAACTTCATTATTTTATGCTCTTTCTGCAAATTTGTGCCTTTCGTACCTATCCTGATGTGTAGAATATGAAAACAACATATTTTGTTCTTACATTTAAAATATATATACAGGGTGCATCAAAATAAACCGTTGCAGAAGACAAGATAACACTTCGATTTCAGAAAGTTTTAAAAGTTTGATATAATTAGGTAGTTTCTCTTTGTGTTACGTAAAAATACACATATGTGATCCACGGGTGTCATATGCAAGCAACCTAGTGGTGTGTCAGTGTAGGGAAATGCAGTGAAATATGCGTTATTTTGAAAAAAAGAATAAAATAGTACCAAAAATGGTAGAGAATAAGGTACTTTGTTTCAGCCATATTGACCCGGGTTCGCGACCGCTATGAGAGAAGTGCTTGTACTCGAGTTTGAGCTTTATTTCGTGAAAATATGTTAAATGGTTCTTAAGATATAGACTAAAACACATTATAATACACGACAATTAGTAACAATTCAATATGCAAAAATGACATATAATATGTTGTTAGACGGTTGCCAGCCAACATTTTTACGTGAAATAAGAAAATTAAAACAAAATTGAATAGCTCCGTGGTAATTGGAATCAATTGTTGACAGAAGGTGTGCGTCATGTGATCTCATTGAAAAGGTAAGGGTTATAGTCGTTCATGTAGAGTATATGTTTCTAACTTCATTATTTTATGCTCTTTCTGCTAATTTGTGCCTTTCGTACCTATCCTGATGTGTAGAATATGAAAACAACATATTTTGTTCTTACATTGAAAATATATATCCAGGGTGCATCAAAATAAACCGTTGCAGAAGACAAGATAACACTTCGATTTCAGAAAGTTTTAAAAGTTTGATATAATTAGGTAGTTTCTCTTTGTGTTACGTAAAAATACACATATGTGATCCACGGATGTCATATGCAAGCAACCTAGTGGTGTGTCAGTGTAAAGAAATGCAGTGAAATATGCGTTATTTTGAAAAAAAGAATAAAATAGTACCAAAAATGGTAGAGAATAAGGCACTTTGTTTCAGCCATAGGGACCCGGGTTCGCGACCGCTATGAGAGAAGTGCTTGTACTCGAGTTTGAGCTTTATTTCGTGAAAATATGTTAAATGGTTCTTAAGATATAGACTAAAACACATTATAATACACGACAATTAGTAACAATTCAATATGCAAAAATGAAATATAATATGTTGTTAGACGGTTGCCAGCCAACATTTTTACGTGAAATAAGAAAATTAAAACAAAATTGAATAGCTCCGTGGTAATTGGAATCAATTTTTGACAGAAGGTGTGCGTCATGAGATCTCATTGAAAAGGTAAGGGTTATAGTCGTTCATGTAGAATATATGATTCTAACTTCATTATTTTATGCTCTTTCTGCTAATTTGTGCCTTTCATACCTATCCTGATGTGTAGAATATGAAAACAACATATTTTGTTCTTACATTGAAAATATATATACAGGGTGCATCAAAATAAACCGTTGCAGAAGACAAGATAACACTTCGATTTCAGAAAGTTTTAAAAGTTTGATATAATTAGGTAGTTTCTCTTTGTGTTACGTAAAAATACACATATGTGATCCTAGGGTGTCATATGCAAGCAACCTAGTGGTGTGTCATTGTCGGGAAATTCAGTGAAATATGCGTTATTTTGAAAAAAAGAATAAAATAGTACCAAAAATGGTAGAGAATAAGGTACTTTGTTTCAGCCATAGGGACCCGGGTTCGCGACCGCTATGAGAGAAGTGCTTGTACTCGAGTTTGAGCTTTATTTCGTGAAAATATGTTAAATGGTTCTTAAGATATAGACTAAAACACATTATAATACACGACAATTAGTAACAATTCAATATGCAAAAATGACATATAATATGTTGTTAGACGGTTGCCAACCAACATTTTTACGTGAAATAAGAAAATTAAAACAAAATTGAATAGCTCCGTGGTAATTGGAATCAATTTTTGACAGAAGGTGTGCGTCATGTGATCTCATTGAAAAGGTAAGGGTTATAGTCGTTCATGTAGAGTATATGTTTCTAACTTCATTATTTTATGCTCTTTCTGCTAATTTGTGCCTTTCGTACCTATCCTGATGTGTAGAATATGAAAACAACATATTTTGTTCTAACATTGAAAATATATATCCAGGGTGCATCAAAATAAACCGTTGCAGAAGACAAGATAACACTTCGATTTCAGAAAGTTTTAAAAGTTTGATATAATTAGGTAGTTTCTCTTTGTGTTACGTAAAAATACACATATGTGATCCTCGGGTGTCATATGCAAGCAACCTAGTGGTGTGTCAGTGTAGGGAAATGCAGTGAAATATGCGTTATTTTGAAAAAAAGAATATAATAGTACCAAAAATGGTAGAGAATAAGGTACTTTGTTTCAGCCATAGGGACCCGGGTTCGCGACCGCTATGAGAGAAGTGCTTGTACTCGAGTTTGAGCTTTATTTCGTGAAAATATGTTAAATGGTTCTTAAGATATAGACTAAAACACATTATAATACACGACAATTAGTAACAATTCAATATGCAAAAATGACATATAATATGTTGTTAGACGGTTGCCAGCCAACATTTTTACGTGAAATAAGAAAATTAAAACAAAATTGAATAGCTCCGTGGTAATTGGAATCAATTTTTGACAGAAGGTGTGCGTCATGTTATCTCATTGAAAAGGTAAGGGTTATAGTCGTTCATGTAGAGTATATGTTTCTAACTTCATTATTTTATGCTCTTTCTGCTAATTTGTGCCTTTCGTACCTATCCTGATGTGTAGAATATGAAAACAACATATTTTGTTCTTACATTGAAAATATATATACAGGGTGCATCAAAATAAACCGTTGCAGAAGACAAGATAACACTTCGATTTCAGAAAGTTTTAAAAGTTTGATATAATTAGGTAGTTTCTCTTTGTGTTACGTAAAAATACACATATGTGATCCACGGATGTCATATGCAAGCAACCTAGTGGTGTGTCAGTGTAGGGAAATGCAGTGAAATATGCGTTATTTTGAAAAAAAGAATAAAATAGTACCAAAAATGGTAGAGAATAAGGCACTTTGTTTCAGCCATAGGGACCCGGGTTCGCGACCGCTATGAGAGAAGTGCTTGTACTCGAGTTTGAGCTTTATTTCGTGAAAATATGTTAAATGGTTCTTAAGATATAGACTAAAACACATTATAATACACGACAATTAGTAACAATTCAATATGCAAAAATGACATATAATATGTTGTTAGACGGTTGCCAGCCAACATTTTTACGTGAAATAAGAGAATTAAAACAAAATTGAATAGCTCCGTGGTAATTGGAATCAATTTTTGACAGAAGGTGTGCGTCATGTGATCTCATTGAAAAGGTAAGGGTTATAGTCGTTCATGTAGAGTATATGTTTCTAACTTCATTATTTTATGCTCTTTCTGCTAATTTGTGCCTTTCGTACCTATCCTGATGTGTAGAATATGAAAACAACATATTTTGTTCTTACATTGAAAATATATATACAGGGTGCATCAAAATAAACCGTTGCAGAAGACAAGATAACACTTCGATTTCAGAAAGTTTTAAAAGTTTGATATAATTAGGTAGTTTCTCTTTGTGTTACGTAAAAATACACATATGTGATCCACGGATGTCATATGCAAGCAACCTAGTGGTGTGTCAGTGTAGGGAAATGCAGTGAAATATGCGTTATTTTGAAAAAAAGAATAAAATAGTACCAAAAATGGTAGAGAATAAGGTACTTTGTTTCAGCCATAGGGACCCGGGTTCGCGACCGCTATGAGAGAAGTGCTTGTACTCGAGTTTGAGCTTTATTTCGTGAAAATATGTTTAATGGTTCTTAAGATATAGACCAAAACAGATTATAATAGACGACAATTAGTAACAATTCAATATGCACATAATTACATATAATATATTGTTAGACGGTTGCCAGCCAACATTTTTACGTGAAATAAGAAAATTAAAACAAAATTGAATAGCTCCGTGGTAATTGGAATCAATTTTTGACAGAAGGTGTGCGTCATGTGATCTCATTGAAAAGGTAAGGGTTATAGTCGTTCATGTAGAGTATATGTTTCTAACTTCATTATTTTATGCTCTTTCTGCTAATTTGTGCCTTTCGTACCTATCCTGATGTGTAGAATATGAAAACAACATATTTTGTTCTTACATTGAAAATATATATACAGGGTGCATCAAAATAAACCGTTGCAGAAGACAAGATAACACTTCGATTTCAGAAAGTTTTAAAAGTTTGATATAATTAGGTAGTTTCTCTTTGTGTTACGTAAAAATACACATATGTGATCCACGGATGTCATATGCAAGCAACCTAGTGGTGTGTCAGTGTAGGGAAATGCAGTGAAATATGCGTTATTTTGAAAAAAAGAATAAAATAGTACCAAAAATGGTAGAGAATAAGGCACTTTGTTTCAGCCATAGGGACCCGGGTTCGCGACCGCTATGAGAGAAGTGCTTGTACTCGAGTTTGAGCTTTATTTCGTGAAAATATGTTAAATGGTTCTTAAGATATAGACTAAAACACATTATAATACACGACAATTAGTAACAATTCAATATGCAAAAATGACATATAATATGTTGTTAGACGGTTGCCAGCCAACATTTTTACGTGAAATAAGAGAATTAAAACAAAATTGAATAGCTCCGTGGTAATTGGAATCAATTTTTGACAGAAGGTGTGCGTCATGTGATCTCATTGAAAAGGTAAGGGTTATAGTCGTTCATGTAGAGTATATGTTTCTAACTTCATTATTTTATGCTCTTTCTGCTAATTTGTGCCTTTCGTACCTATCCTGATGTGTAGAATATGAAAACAACATATTTTGTTCTTACATTGAAAATATATATACAGGGTGCATCAAAATAAACCGTTGCAGAAGACAAGATAACACTTCGATCTCAGAAAGTTTTAAAAGTTTGATATAATTAGGTAGTTTCTCTTTGTGTTACGTAAAAATACACATATGTGATCCACGGATGTCATATGCAAGCAACCTAGTGGTGTGTCAGTGTAGGGAAATGCAGTGAAATATGCGTTATTTTGAAAAAAAGAATAAAATAGTACCAAAAATGGTAGAGAATAAGGTACTTTGTTTCAGCCATAGGGACCCGGGTTCGCGACCGCTATGAGAGAAGTGCTTGTACTCGAGTTTGAGCTTTATTTCGTGAAAATATGTTTAATGGTTCTTAAGATATAGACTAAAACACATTATAATACACGACAATTAGTAACAATTCAATATGCAAAAATGACATATAATATATTGTTAGACGGTTGCCAGCCAACATTTTTACGTGAAATAAGAAAATTAAAACAAAATTGAATAGCTCCGTGGTAATTGGAATCAATTTTTGACAGAAGGTGTGCGTCATGTGATCTCATTGAAAAGGTAAGGGTTATAGTCGTTCATGTAGAATATATGTTTCTAACTTCATTATTTTATGCTCTTTCTGCTAATTTGTGCCTTTCGTACCTATCCTGATGTGTAGAATATGAAAACAACATATTTTGTTTTTACATTGAAAATATATATACAGGGTGCATCAAAATAAACCGTTGCAGAAGACAAGATAACACTTCGATTTCAGAAAGTTTTAAAAGTTTGATATAATTAGGTAGTTTCTCTTTGTGTTACGTAAAAATACACATATGTGATCCTAGGGTGTCATATGCAAGCAACCTAGTGGTGTGTCAGTGTAGGGAAATGCAGTGAAATATGCGTTATTTTGAAAAAAAGAATAAAATAGTACCAAAAATGGTAGAGAATAAGGTACTTTGTTTCAGCCATAGGGACCCGGGTTCGCGACCGCTATGAGAGAAGTGCTTGTACTCGAGTTTGAGCTTTATTTCGTGAAAATATGTTAAATGGTTCTTAAGATATAGACTAAAACACATTATAATACACGACAATTAGTAACAATTCAATATGCAAAAATGACATATAATATGTTGTTAGACGGTTGCCAGCCAACATTTTTACGTGAAATAAGAAAATTAAAACAAAATTGAATAGCTCCGTGGTAATTGGAATCAATTGTTGACAGAAGGTGTGCGTCATGTGATCTCATTGAAAAGGTAAGGGTTATAGTCGTTCATGTAGAGTATATGTTTCTAACTTCATTATTTTATGCTCTTTCTGCTAATTTGTGCCTTTCGTACCTATCCTGATGTGTAGAATATGAAAACAACATATTTTGTTCTTACATTGAAAATATATATACAGGGTGCATCAAAATAAACCGTTGCAGAAGACAAGATAACACTTCGATTTCAGAAAGTTTTAAAAGTTTGATATAATTAGGTAGTTTCTCTTTGTGTTACGTAAAAATACACATATGTGATCCACGGATGTCATATGCAAGCAACCTAGTGGTGTGTCAGTGTAGGGAAATGCAGTGAAATATGCGTTATTTTGAAAAAAAGAATAAAATAGTACCAAAAATGGTAGAGAATAAGGCACTTTGTTTCAGCCATAGGGACCCGGGTTCGCGACCGCTATGAGAGAAGTGCTTGTACTCGAGTTTGAGCTTTATTTCGTGAAAATATGTTAAATGGTTCTTAAGATATAGACTAAAACACATTATAATACACGACAATTAGTAACAATTCAATATGCAAAAATGAAATATAATATGTTGTTTGACGGTTGCCAGCCAACATTTTTACGTGAAATAAGAAAATTAAAACAAAATTGAATAGCTCCGTGGTAATTGGAATCAATTTTTGACAGAAGGTGTGCGTCATGAGATCTCATTGAAAAGGTAAGGGTTATAGTCGTTCATGTAGAATATATGATTCTAACTTCATTATTTTATGCTCTTTCTGCTAATTTGTGCCTTTCATACCTATCCTGATGTGTAGAATATGAAAACAACATATTTTGTTCTTACATTGAAAATATATATACAGGGTGCATCAAAATAAACCGTTGCAGAAGACAAGATAACACTTCGATTTCAGAAAGTTTTAAAAGTTTGATATAATTAGGTAGTTTCTCTTTGTGTTACGTAAAAATACACATATGTGATCCTAGGGTGTCATATGCAAGCAACCTAGTGGTGTGTCATTGTCGGGAAATTCAGTGAAATATGCGTTATTTTGAAAAAAAGAATAAAATAGTACCAAAAATGGTAGAGAATAAGGTACTTTGTTTCAGCCATAGGGACCCGGGTTCGCGACCGCTATGAGAGAAGTGCTTGTACTCGAGTTTGAGCTTTATTTCGTGAAAATATGTTAAATGGTTCTTAAGATATAGACTAAAACACATTATAATACACGACAATTAGTAACAATTCAATATGCAAAAATGACATATAATATGTTGTTAGACGGTTGCCAACCAACATTTTTACGTGAAATAAGAAAATTAAAACAAAATTGAATAGCTCCGTGGTAATTGGAATCAATTTTTGACAGAAGGTGTGCGTCATGTGATCTCATTGAAAAGGTAAGGGTTATAGTCGTTCATGTAGAGTATATGTTTCTAACTTCATTATTTTATGCTCTTTCTGCTAATTTGTGCCTTTCGTACCTATCCTGATGTGTAGAATATGAAAACAACATATTTTGTTCTAACATTGAAAATATATATCCAGGGTGCATCAAAATAAACCGTTGCAGAAGACAAGATAACACTTCGATTTCAGAAAGTTTTAAAAGTTTGATATAATTAGGTAGTTTCTCTTTGTGTTACGTAAAAATACACATATGTGATCCTCGGGTGTCATATGCAAGCAACCTAGTGGTGTGTCAGTGTAGGGAAATGCAGTGAAATATGCGTTATTTTGAAAAAAAGAATATAATAGTACCAAAAATGGTAGAGAATAAGGTACTTTGTTTCAGCCATAGGGACCCGGGTTCGCGACCGCTATGAGAGAAGTGCTTGTACTCGAGTTTGAGCTTTATTTCGTGAAAATATGTTAAATGGTTCTTAAGATATAGACCAAAACAGATTATAAGAGACGACAATTAGTAACAATTCAATATGCACATAATTACATATAATATATTGTTAGACGGTTGCCAGCCAACATTTTTACGTGAAATAAGAAAATTAAAACAAAATTGAATAGCTCCGTGGTAATTGGAATCAATTTTTGACAGAAGGTGTGCGTCATGTGATCTCATTGAAAAGGTAAGGGTTATAGTCGTTCATGTAGAGTATATGTTTCTAACTTCATTATTTTATGCTCTTTCTGCTAATTTGTGCCTTTCGTACCTATCCTGATGTGTAGAATATGAAAACAACATATTTTGTTCTTACATTGAAAATATATATACAGGGTGCATCAAAATAAACCGTTGCAGAAGACAAGATAACACTTCGATTTCAGAAAGTTTTAAAAGTTTGATATAATTAGGTAGTTTCTCTTTGTGTTACGTAAAAATACACATATGTGATCCACGGATGTCATATGCAAGCAACCTAGTGGTGTGTCAGTGTAGGGAAATGCAGTGAAATATGCGTTATTTTGAAAAAAAGAATAAAATAGTACCAAAAATGGTAGAGAATAAGGCACTTTGTTTCAGCCATAGGGACCCGGGTTCGCGACCGCTATGAGAGAAGTGCTTGTACTCGAGTTTGAGCTTTATTTCGTGAAAATATGTTAAATGGTTCTTAAGATATAGACTAAAACACATTATAATACACGACAATTAGTAACAATTCAATATGCAAAAATGACATATAATATGTTGTTAGACGGTTGCCAGCCAACATTTTTACGTGAAATAAGAGAATTAAAACAAAATTGAATAGCTCCGTGGTAATTGGAATCAATTTTTGACAGAAGGTGTGCGTCATGTGATCTCATTGAAAAGGTAAGGGTTATAGTCGTTCATGTAGAGTATATGTTTCTAACTTCATTATTTTATGCTCTTTCTGCTAATTTGTGCCTTTCGTACCTATCCTGATGTGTAGAATATGAAAACAACATATTTTGTTCTTACATTGAAAATATATATACAGGGTGCATCAAAATAAACCGTTGCAGAAGACAAGATAACACTTCGATTTCAGAAAGTTTTAAAAGTTTGATATAATTAGGTAGTTTCTCTTTGTGTTACGTAAAAATACACATATGTGATCCACGGATGTCATATGCAAGCAACCTAGTGGTGTGTCAGTGTAGGGAAATGCAGTGAAATATGCGTTATTTTGAAAAAAAGAATAAAATAGTACCAAAAATGGTAGAGAATAAGGTACTTTGTTTCAGCCATAGGGACCCGGGTTCGCGACCGCTATGAGAGAAGTGCTTGTACTCGAGTTTGAGCTTTATTTCGTGAAAATATGTTTAATGGTTCTTAAGATATAGACCAAAACAGATTATAATAGACGACAATTAGTAACAATTCAATATGCACATAATTACATATAATATATTGTTAGACGGTTGCCAGCCAACATTTTTACGTGAAATAAGAAAATTAAAACAAAATTGAATAGCTCCGTGGTAATTGGAATCAATTTTTGACAGAAGGTGTGCGTCATGTGATCTCATTGAAAAGGTAAGGGTTATAGTCGTTCATGTAGAGTATATGTTTCTAACTTCATTATTTTATGCTCTTTCTGCTAATTTGTGCCTTTCGTACCTATCCTGATGTGTAGAATATGAAAACAACATATTTTGTTCTTACATTGAAAATATATATACAGGGTGCATCAAAATAAACCGTTGCAGAAGACAAGATAACACTTCGATTTCAGAAAGTTTTAAAAGTTTGATATAATTAGGTAGTTTCTCTTTGTGTTACGTAAAAATACACATATGTGATCCACGGATGTCATATGCAAGCAACCTAGTGGTGTGTCAGTGTAGGGAAATGCAGTGAAATATGCGTTATTTTGAAAAAAAGAATAAAATAGTACCAAAAATGGTAGAGAATAAGGCACTTTGTTTCAGCCATAGGGACCCGGGTTCGCGACCGCTATGAGAGAAGTGCTTGTACTCGAGTTTGAGCTTTATTTCGTGAAAATATGTTAAATGGTTCTTAAGATATAGACTAAAACACATTATAATACACGACAATTAGTAACAATTCAATATGCAAAAATGACATATAATATGTTGTTAGACGGTTGCCAGCCAACATTTTTACGTGAAATAAGAGAATTAAAACAAAATTGAATAGCTCCGTGGTAATTGGAATCAATTTTTGACAGAAGGTGTGCGTCATGTGATCTCATTGAAAAGGTAAGGGTTATAGTCGTTCATGTAGAGTATATGTTTCTAACTTCATTATTTTATGCTCTTTCTGCTAATTTGTGCCTTTCGTACCTATCCTGATGTGTAGAATATGAAAACAACATATTTTGTTCTTACATTGAAAATATATATACAGGGTGCATCAAAATAAACCGTTGCAGAAGACAAGATAACACTTCGATTTCAGAAAGTTTTAAAAGTTTGATATAATTAGGTAGTTTCTCTTTGTGTTACGTAAAAATACACATATGTGATCCACGGATGTCATATGCAAGCAACCTAGTGGTGTGTCAGTGTAGGGAAATGCAGTGAAATATGCGTTATTTTGAAAAAAAGAATAAAATAGTACCAAAAATGGTAGAGAATAAGGTACTTTGTTTCAGCCATAGGGACCCGGGTTCGCGACCGCTATGAGAGAAGTGCTTGTACTCGAGTTTGAGCTTTATTTCGTGAAAATATGTTTAATGGTTCTTAAGATATAGACTAAAACACATTATAATACACGACAATTAGTAACAATTCAATATGCAAAAATGACATATAATATATTGTTAGACGGTTGCCAGCCAACATTTTTACGTGAAATAAGAAAATTAAAACAAAATTGAATAGCTCCGTGGTAATTGGAATCAATTTTTGACAGAAGGTGTGCGTCATGTGATCTCATTGAAAAGGTAAGGGTTATAGTCGTTCATGTAGAATATATGTTTCTAACTTCATTATTTTATGCTCTTTCTGCTAATTTGTGCCTTTCGTACCTATCCTGATGTGTAGAATATGAAAACAACATATTTTGTTCTTACATTGAAAATATATATACAGGGTGCATCAAAATAAACCGTTGCAGAAGACAAGATAACACTTCGATTTCAGAAAGTTTTAAAAGTTTGATATAATTAGGTAGTTTCTCTTTGTGTTACGTAAAAATACACATATGTGATCCTAGGGTGTCATATGCAAGCAACCTAGTGGTGTGTCAGTGTAGGGAAATGCAGTGAAATATGCGTTATTTTGAAAAAAAGAATAAAATAGTACCAAAAATGGTAGAGAATAAGGTACTTTGTTTCAGCCATAGGGACCCGGGTTCGCGACCGCTATGAGAGAAGTGCTTGTACTCGAGTTTGAGCTTTATTTCGTGAAAATATGTTAAATGGTTCTTAAGATATAGACTAAAACACATTATAATACACGACAATTAGTAACAATTCAATATGCAAAAATGACATATAATATGTTGTTAGACGGTTGCCAGCCAACATTTTTACGTGAAATAAGAGAATTAAAACAAAATTGAATAGCTCCGTGGTAATTGGAATCAATTTTTGACAGAAGGTGTGCGTCATGTGATCTCATTGAAAAGGTAAGGGTTATAGTCGTTCATGTAGAGTATATGTTTCTAACTTCATTATTTTATGCTCTTTCTGCTAATTTGTGCCTTTCGTACCTATCCTGATGTGTAGAATATGAAAACAACATATTTTGTTCTTACATTGAAAATATATATACAGGGTGCATCAAAATAAACCGTTGCAGAAGACAAGATAACACTTCGATTTCAGAAAGTTTTAAAAGTTTGATATAATTAGGTAGTTTCTCTTTGTGTTACGTAAAAATACACATATGTGATCCACGGATGTCATATGCAAGCAACCTAGTGGTGTGTCAGTGTAGGGAAATGCAGTGAAATATGCGTTATTTTGAAAAAAAGAATAAAATAGTACCAAAAATGGTAGAGAATAAGGCACTTTGTTTCAGCCATAGGGACCCGGGTTCGCGACCGCTATGAGAGAAGTGCTTGTACTCGAGTTTGAGCTTTATTTCGTGAAAATATGTTAAATGGTTCTTAAGATATAGACTAAAACACATTATAATACACGACAATTAGTAACAATTCAATATGCAAAAATGAAATATAATATGTTGTTAGACGGTTGCCAGCCAACATTTTTACGTGAAATAAGAAAATTAAAACAAAATTGAATAGCTCCGTGGTAATTGGAATCAATTTTTGACAGAAGGTGTGCGTCATGAGATCTCATTGAAAAGGTAAGGGTTATAGTCGTTCATGTAGAATATATGATTCTAACTTCATTATTTTATGCTCTTTCTGCTAATTTGTGCCTTTCTTACCTATCCTGATGTGTAGAATATGAAAACAACATATTTTGTTCTTACATTGAAAATATATATACAGGGTGCATCAAAATAAACCGTTGCAGAAGACAAGATAACACTTCGATTTCAGAAAGTTTTAAAAGTTTGATATAATTAGGTAGTTTCTCTTTGTGTTACGTAAAAATACACATATGTGATCCTAGGGTGTCATATGCAAGCAACCTAGTGGTGTGTCATTGTTGGGAAATTCAGTGAAATATGCGTTATTTTGAAAAAAAGAATAAAATAGTACCAAAAATGGTAGAGAATAAGGTACTTTGTTTCAGCCATAGGGACCCGGGTTCGCGACCGCTATGAGAGAAGTGCTTGTACTCGAGTTTGAGCTTTATTTCGTGAAAATATGTTAAATGGTTCTTAAGATATAGACTAAAACACATTATAATACACGACAATTAGTAACAATTCAATATGCAAAAATGACATATAATATGTTGTTAGACGGTTGCCAACCAACATTTTTACGTGAAATAAGAAAATTAAAACAAAATTGAATAGCTCCGTGGTAATTGGAATCAATTTTTGACAGAAGGTGTGCGTCATGTGATCTCATTGAAAAGGTAAGGGTTATAGT
Source organism: Thermobia domestica (assembly GCF_964235325.1). Lineage (NCBI taxonomy): Eukaryota > Metazoa > Arthropoda > Insecta > Zygentoma > Lepismatidae > Thermobia > Thermobia domestica. The sequence continues at coordinate 233,104,849 of NC_137462.1, read as the reverse complement.
CGTTCATGTAGAGTATATGTTTCTAACTTCATTATTTTATGCTCTTTCTGCTAATTTGTGCCTTTCGTACCTATCCTGATGTGTAGAATATGAAAACAACATATTTTGTTCTTACATTGAAAATATATATACAGGGTGCATCAAAATAAACCGTTGCAGAAGACAAGATAACACTTCGATTTCAGAAAGTTTTAAAAGTTTGATATAATTAGGTAGTTTCTCTTTGTGTTACGTAAAAATACACATATGTGATCCACGGATGTCATATGCAAGCAACCTAGTGGTGTGTCAGTGTAGGGAAATGCAGTGAAATATGCGTTATTTTGAAAAAAAGAATAAAATAGTACCAAAAATGGTAGAGAATAAGGTACTTTGTTTCAGCCATAGGGACCCGGGTTCGCGACCGCTATGAGAGAAGTGCTTGTACTCGAGTTTGAGCTTTATTTCGTGAAAATATGTTTAATGGTTCTTAAGATATAGACTAAAACACATTATAATACACGACAATTAGTAACAATTCAATATGCAAAAATGACATATAATATATTGTTAGACGGTTGCCAGCCAACATTTTTACGTGAAATAAGAAAATTAAAACAAAATTGAATAGCTCCGTGGTAATTGGAATCAATTTTTGACAGAAGGTGTGCGTCATGTGATCTCATTGAAAAGGTAAGGGTTATAGTCGTTCATGTAGAATATATGTTTCTAACTTCATTATTTTATGCTCTTTCTGCTAATTTGTGCCTTTCGTACCTATCCTGATGTGTAGAATATGAAAACAACATATTTTGTTCTTACATTGAAAATATATATACAGGGTGCATCAAAATAAACCGTTGCAGAAGACAAGATAACACTTCGATTTCAGAAAGTTTTAAAAGTTTGATATAATTAGGTAGTTTCTCTTTGTGTTACGTAAAAATACACATATGTGATCCTAGGGTGTCATATGCAAGCAACCTAGTGGTGTGTCAGTGTAGGGAAATGCAGTGAAATATGCGTTATTTTGAAAAAAAGAATAAAATAGTACCAAAAATGGTAGAGAATAAGGTACTTTGTTTCAGCCATAGGGACCCGGGTTCGCGACCGCTATGAGAGAAGTGCTTGTACTCGAGTTTGAGCTTTATTTCGTGAAAATATGTTAAATGGTTCTTAAGATATAGACTAAAACACATTATAATACACGACAATTAGTAACAATTCAATATGCAAAAATGACATATAATATGTTGTTAGACGGTTGCCAGCGAACATTTTTACGTGAAATAAGAAAATTAAAACAAAATTGAATAGCTCCGTGGTAATTGGAATCAATTTTTGACAGAAGGTGTGCGTCATGTGATCTCATTGAAAAGGTAAGGGTTATAGTCGTTCATGTAGAGTATATGTTTCTAACTTCATTATTTTATGCTCTTTCTGCTAATTTGTGCCTTTCGTACCTATCCTGATGTGTAGAATATGAAAACAACATATTTTGTTCTTACATTGAAAATATATATACAGGGTGCATCAAAATAAACCGTTGCAGAAGACAAGATAACACTTCGATTTCAGAAAGTTTTAAAAGTTTGATATAATTAGGTAGTTTCTCTTTGTGTTACGTAAAAATACACATATGTGATCCACGGATGTCATATGCAAGCAACCTAGTGGTGTGTCAGTGTAGGGAAATGCAGTGAAATATGCGTTATTTTGAAAAAAAGAATAAAATAGTACCAAAAATGGTAGAGAATAAGGCACTTTGTTTCAGCCATAGGGACCCGGGTTCGCGACCGCTATGAGAGAAGTGCTTGTACTCGAGTTTGAGCTTTATTTCGTGAAAATATGTTAAATGGTTCTTAAGATATAGACTAAAACACATTATAATACACGACAATTAGTAACAATTCAATATGCAAAAATGAAATATAATATGTTGTTAGACGGTTGCCAGCCAACATTTTTACGTGAAATAAGAAAATTAAAACAAAATTGAATAGCTCCGTGGTAATTGGAATCAATTTTTGACAGAAGGTGTGCGTCATGAGATCTCATTGAAAAGGTAAGGGTTATAGTCGTTCATGTAGAATATATGATTCTAACTTCATTATTTTATGCTCTTTCTGCTAATTTGTGCCTTTCTTACCTATCCTGATGTGTAGAATATGAAAACAACATATTTTGTTCTTACATTGAAAATATATATACAGGGTGCATCAAAATAAACCGTTGCAGAAGACAAGATAACACTTCGATTTCAGAAAGTTTTAAAAGTTTGATATAATTAGGTAGTTTCTCTTTGTGTTACGTAAAAATACACATATGTGATCCTAGGGTGTCATATGCAAGCAACCTAGTGGTGTGTCATTGTTGGGAAATTCAGTGAAATATGCGTTATTTTGAAAAAAAGAATAAAATAGTACCAAAAATGGTAGAGAATAAGGTACTTTGTTTCAGCCATAGGGACCCGGGTTCGCGACCGCTATGAGAGAAGTGCTTGTACTCGAGTTTGAGCTTTATTTCGTGAAAATATGTTAAATGGTTCTTAAGATATAGACTAAAACACATTATAATACACGACAATTAGTAACAATTCAATATGCAAAAATGACATATAATATGTTGTTAGACGGTTGCCAACCAACATTTTTACGTGAAATAAGAAAATTAAAACAAAATTGAATAGCTCCGTGGTAATTGGAATCAATTTTTGACAGAAGGTGTGCGTCATGTGATCTCATTGAAAAGGTAAGGGTTATAGTCGTTCATGTAGAGTATATGTTTCTAACTTCATTATTTTATGCTCTTTCTGCTAATTTGTGCCTTTCGTACCTATCCTGATGTGTAGAATATGAAAACAACATATTTTGTTCTTACATTGAAAATATATATACAGGGTGCATCAAAATAAACCGTTGCAGAAGACAAGATAACACTTCGATTTCAGAAAGTTTTAAAAGTTTGATATAATTAGGTAGTTTCTCTTTGTGTTACGTAAAAATACACATATGTGATCCACGGATGTCATATGCAAGCAACCTAGTGGTGTGTCAGTGTAGGGAAATGCAGTGAAATATGCGTTATTTTGAAAAAAAGAATAAAATAGTACCAAAAATGGTAGAGAATAAGGTACTTTGTTTCAGCCATAGGGACCCGGGTTCGCGACCGCTATGAGAGAAGTGCTTGTACTCGAGTTTGAGCTTTATTTCGTGAAAATATGTTTAATGGTTCTTAAGATATAGACCAAAACAGATTATAATAGACGACAATTAGTAACAATTCAATATGCACATAATTACATATAATATATTGTTAGACGGTTGCCAGCCAACATTTTTACGTGAAATAAGAAAATTAAAACAAAATTGAATAGCTCCGTGGTAATTGGAATCAATTTTTGACAGAAGGTGTGCGTCATGTGATCTCATTGAAAAGGTAAGGGTTATAGTCGTTCATGTAGAGTATATGTTTCTAACTTCATTATTTTATGCTCTTTCTGCTAATTTGTGCCTTTCGTACCTATCCTGATGTGTAGAATATGAAAACAACATATTTTGTTCTTACATTGAAAATATATATACAGGGTGCATCAAAATAAACCGTTGCAGAAGACAAGATAACACTTCGATTTCAGAAAGTTTTAAAAGTTTGATATAATTAGGTAGTTTCTCTTTGTGTTACGTAAAAATACACATATGTGATCCACGGATGTCATATGCAAGCAACCTAGTGGTGTGTCAGTGTAGGGAAATGCAGTGAAATATGCGTTATTTTGAAAAAAAGAATAAAATAGTACCAAAAATGGTAGAGAATAAGGCACTTTGTTTCAGCCATAGGGACCCGGGTTCGCGACCGCTATGAGAGAAGTGCTTGTACTCGAGTTTGAGCTTTATTTCGTGAAAATATGTTAAATGGTTCTTAAGATATAGACTAAAACACATTATAATACACGACAATTAGTAACAATTCAATATGCAAAAATGACATATAATATGTTGTTAGACGGTTGCCAGCCAACATTTTTACGTGAAATAAGAGAATTAAAACAAAATTGAATAGCTCCGTGGTAATTGGAATCAATTTTTGACAGAAGGTGTGCGTCATGTGATCTCATTGAAAAGGTAAGGGTTATAGTCGTTCATGTAGAGTATATGTTTCTAACTTCATTATTTTATGCTCTTTCTGCTAATTTGTGCCTTTCGTACCTATCCTGATGTGTAGAATATGAAAACAACATATTTTGTTCTTACATTGAAAATATATATACAGGGTGCATCAAAATAAACCGTTGCAGAAGACAAGATAACACTTCGATTTCAGAAAGTTTTAAAAGTTTGATATAATTAGGTAGTTTCTCTTTGTGTTACGTAAAAATACACATATGTGATCCACGGATGTCATATGCAAGCAACCTAGTGGTGTGTCAGTGTAGGGAAATGCAGTGAAATATGCGTTATTTTGAAAAAAAGAATAAAATAGTACCAAAAATGGTAGAGAATAAGGTACTTTGTTTCAGCCATAGGGACCCGGGTTCGCGACCGCTATGAGAGAAGTGCTTGTACTCGAGTTTGAGCTTTATTTCGTGAAAATATGTTTAATGGTTCTTAAGATATAGACTAAAACACATTATAATACACGACAATTAGTAACAATTCAATATGCAAAAATGACATATAATATATTGTTAGACGGTTGCCAGCCAACATTTTTACGTGAAATAAGAAAATTAAAACAAAATTGAATAGCTCCGTGGTAATTGGAATCAATTTTTGACAGAAGGTGTGCGTCATGAGATCTCATTGAAAAGGTAAGGGTTATAGTCGTTCATGTAGAATATATGTTTCTAACTTCATTATTTTATGCTCTTTCTGCTAATTTGTGCCTTTCGTACCTATCCTGATGTGTAGAATATGAAAACAACATATTTTGTTCTTACATTGAAAATATATATACAGGGTGCATCAAAATAAACCGTTGCAGAAGACAAGATAACACTTCGATTTCAGAAAGTTTTAAAAGTTTGATATAATTACGTAGTTTCTCCTTGTGTTACGTAAAAATACACATATGTGATCCTCGGGTGTCATATGCAAGCAACCTAGTGGTGTGTCAGTGTAGGGAAATGCAGTGAAATATGCGTTATTTTGAAAAAAATAATAAAGTAGTACCAAACATGGTAGAGAATAAGGTAATTTGTTTCAGCCATAGGGACCCGGGTTCGCGATCGCTATGAGAGAAATGCTTGTACTCGAGTTTGAGCTTTATTTCGTGAAAATATGTTAAAAGGTTCTTAAGATATAGACCAAAACAGATTATAATACACGACAATTAGTAACAATTCAATATGCACATAATGACATATAATATATTGTTAGACGGTTGCCAGCCAACATTTTTACGTGAAATAAGAAAATTAATACAAAATTGAATAGCTCCGTGGTAATTGGAATCAATTTTTGACAGAAGGTGTGCGTCATGTGATCTCATTGAAAAGGTAAGGGTTATAGTCGTTCATGTAGAATATATGTTTCTAACTTCATTATTTTATGCTCTTTCTGCTAATTTGTGCCTTTCGTACCTATCCTGATGTGTAGAATATGAAAACAACATATTTTGTTCTTACATTGAAAATATATATACAGGGTGCATCAAAATAAACCGTTGCAGAGGACAAGATAACACTTCGATTTCAGAAAGTTTTAAAAGTTGGATATAATTACGTAGTTTCTCCTTGTGTTACGTAAAAATACACATATGTGATCCTCGGGTGTCATATGCAAGCAACCTAGTGGTGTGTCAGTGTAGGGAAATGCAGTGAAATATGCGTTATTTTGAAAAAAAGAATAAAGTAGTACCAAACATGGTAGAGAATAAGATACTTTGTTTCAGCCATAGGGAGCCGGGTTCGCGATCGCTATGAGAGAAGTGCTTGTACTCGAGTTTGAGCTTTATTTCCTGAAAATATGTTAAGTGGTTCTTAAGATATAGACTAAAACAGATTACAATGCACGACAATTAGTAACAATTCAATATGCACATAATGACATATAATATATTGTTAGACGGTTGCCAGCCAACATTTTTACGTGAAATAAGAAAATTAAAACAAAATTGAATAGCTCCGTGGTAATTGGAATCAATTTTTGACAGAAGGTGTGCGTCATGTGATCTCATTGAAAAGGTAAGGCTTATAGTCGTTCAAGTAGAATATATGTTTCTAACTTCATTATTTTATGCTCTTTCTGCTAATTTGTGCCTTTCGTACCTATCCTGATGTGTAGAATATGAAAACAACATATTTTGTTCTTACATTGAAAATATATATACAGGGTGCATCAAAATAAACCGTTGCAGAAGACAAGATAACACTTCGATTTCAGAAAGTTTTAAAAGTTTGATATAATTAGGTAGTTTCTCTTTGTGTTACGTAAAAATATACATATGTGATCCTCGGGTGTCATATGCAAGCAACCTATTGGTGTGTCAGTGTAGGGAAATGCAGTGAAATATGCGTTATTTTGAAAAAATGAATAAAGTAGCACCAAACATGGTAGAGAATAAGGTACTTTGTTTCAGCCATAGGGACCCGGGTTCGCGACCGCTATGAGAGAAGTGCTTGTACTCGAGTTTGAGCTTTATTTCGTGAAAATATGTTAAATGGTTCTTAAGATATAGACCAAAACAGATTATAATACACGACAATTAGTAACAATTCAATATGCACATAATGACATATAATATATTGTTAGACGGTTGCCAGCCAACATTTTTACGTGAAATAAGAAAATTAAAACAAAATTGAATAGCTCCGTGGTAATTGGAATCAATTTTTGACAGAAGGTGTGCGTCATGTGATCTCATTGAAAAGGTAAGGCTTATAGTCGTTCATGTAGAATATATGTTTCTAACTTCATTATTTTATGCTCTTTCTGCTAATTTGTGCCTTTCGTACCTATCCTGATGTGTAGAATATGAAAACAACATATTTTGTTCTTACATTGAAAATATATATACAGGGTGCATCAAAATAAACCGTTGCAGAAGACAAGATAACACTTCGATTTCAGAAAGTTTTAAAAGTTTGATATAATTAGGTAGTTTCTCTTTGTGTTACGTAAAAATATACATATGTGATCCTCGGGTGTCATATGCAAGCAACCTATTGGTGTGTCAGTGTAGGGAAATGCAGTGAAATATGCGTTATTTTGAAAAAATGAATAAAGTAGCACCAAACATGGTAGAGAATAAGGTACTTTGTTTCAGCCATAGGGACCCGGGTTCGCGACCGCTATGAGAGAAGTGCTTGTACTCGAGTTTGAGCTTTATTTCGTGAAAATATGTTAAATGGTTCTTAAGATATAGACCAAAACAGATTATAATACACGACAATTAGTAACAATTCAATATGCACATAATGACATATAATATATTGTTAGACGGTTGCCAGCCAACATTTTTACGTGAAATAAGAAAATTAAAACAAAATTGAATAGCTCCGTGGTAATTGGAATCAATTTTTGACAGAAGGTGTGCGTCATGTGATCTCATTGAAAAGGTAAGGGTTATAGTCGTTCATGTAGAATATATGTTTCTAACTTCATTATTTTATGCTCTTTCTGCTAATTTGTGCCTTTCGTACCTATCCTGATGTGTAGAATATGAAAACAACATATTTTGTTCTTACATTGAAAATATATATACAGGGTGCATCAAAATAAACCGTTGCAGAAGACAAGATAACACTTCGATTTCAGAAAGTTTTAAAAGTTTGATATAATTACGTAGTTTCTCCTTGTGTTACGTAAAAATACACATATGTGATCCTCGGGTGTCATATGCAAGCAACCTAGTGGTGTGTCAGTGTAGGGAAATGCAGTGAAATATGCGTTATTTTGAAAAAAATAATAAAGTAGTACCAAACCTGGTAGAGAATAAGGTACTTTGTTTCAGCCATAGGGACCCGGGTTCGCGATCGCTATGAGAGAAGTGCTTGTACTCGAGTTTGAGCTTTATTTCGTGAAAATATGTTAAATGGTTCTTAAAATATAGACCAAAACAGATTATAATACACGACAATTAGTAACAATTCAATATGCACATAATGACATATAATATATTGTTAGACGGTTGCCAGCCAACATTTTTACGTGAAATAAGAAAATTAATACAAAATTGAATAGCTCCGTGGTAATTGGAATCAATTTTTGACAGAAGGTGTGCGTCATGTGATCTCATTGAAAAGGTAAGGCTTATAGTCGTTCATGTAGAATATATGTTTCTAACTTCATTATTTTATGCTCTTTCTGCTAATTTGTGCCTTTCGTACCTATCCTGATGTGTAGAATATGAAAACAACATATTTTGTTCTTACATTGAAAATATATATACAGGGTGCATCAAAATAAACCGTTGCAGAAGACAAGATAACACTTCGATTTCAGAAAGTTTTAAAAGTTTGATATAATTAGGTAGTTTCTCCTTGTGTTACGTAAAAATACACATATGTGATCCTCGGGTGTCATATGCAAGCAACCTAGTGGTGTGTCAGTGTAGGGAAATGCAGTGAAATATGCGTTATTTTGAAAAAAAGAATAAAGTAGTACCAAACATGGTAGAGAATAAGATACTTTGTTTCAGCCATAGGGACCCGGGTTCGCGATCGCTATGAGAGAAGTGCTTGTACTCGAGTTTGAGCTTTATTTCGTGAAAATATGTTAAGTGGTTCTTAAGATATAGACTAAAACAGATTACAATGCACGACAATTAGTAACAATTCAATATGCACATAATGACATATAATATATTGTTAGACGGTTGCCAGCCAACATTTTTACGTGAAATAAGAAAATTAAAACAAAATTGAATAGCTCCGTGGTAATTGGAATCAATTTTTGACAGAAGGTGTGCGTCATGTGATCTCATTGAAAAGGTAAGGCTTATAGTCGTTCAAGTAGAATATATGTTTCTAACTTCATTATTTTATGCTCTTTCTGCTAATTTGTGCCTTTCGTACCTATCCTGATGTGTAGAATATGAAAACAACATATTTTGTTCTTACATTGAAAATATATATACAGGGTGCATCAAAATAAACCGTTGCAGAAGACAAGATAACACTTCGATTTCAGAAAGTTTTAAAAGTTTGATATAATTAGGTAGTTTCTCTTTGTGTTACGTAAAAATATACATATGTGATCCTCGGGTGTCATATGCAAGCAACCTATTGGTGTGTCAGTGTAGGGAAATGCAGTGAAATATGCGTTATTTTGAAAAAATGAATAAAGTAGCACCAAACATGGTAGAGAATAAGGTACTTTGTTTCAGCCATAGGGACCCGGGTTCGCGACCGCTATGAGAGAAGTGCTTGTACTCGAGTTTGAGCTTTATTTCGTGAAAATATGTTAAATGGTTCTTAAGATATAGACCAAAACAGATTATAATACACGACAATTAGTAACAATTCAATATGCACATAATGACATATAATATATTGTTAGACGGTTGCCAGCCAACATTTTTACGTGAAATAAGAAAATTAAAACAAAATTGAATAGCTCCGTGGTAATTGGAATCAATTTTTGACAGAAGGTGTGCGTCATGTGATCTCATTGAAAAGGTAAGGGTTATAGTCGTTCATGTAGAATATATGTTTCTAACTTCATTATTTTATGCTCTTTCTGCTAATTTGTGCCTTTCGTACCTATCCTGATGTGTAGAATATGAAAACAACATATTTTGTTCTTACATTGAAAATATATATACAGGGTGCATCAAAATAAACCGTTGCAGAAGACAAGATAACACTTCGATTTCAGAAAGTTTTAAAAGTTTGATATAATTACGTAGTTTCTCCTTGTGTTACGTAAAAATACACATATGTGATCCTCGGGTGTCATATGCAAGCAACCTAGTGGTGTGTCAGTGTAGGGAAATGCAGTGAAATATGCGTTATTTTGAAAAAAAGAATAAAGTAGTACCAAACATGGTAGAGAATAAGATACTTTGTTTCAGCCATAGGGACCCGGGTTCGCGATCGCTATGAGAGAAGTGCTTGTACTCGAGTTTGAGCTTTATTTCGTGAAAATATGTTAAGTGGTTCTTAAGATATAGACTAAAACAGATTACAATGCACGACAATTAGTAACAATTCAATATGCACATAATGACATATAATATATTGTTAGACGGTTGCCAGCCAACATTTTTACGTGAAATAAGAAAATTAAAACAAAATTGAATAGCTCCGTGGTAATTGGAATCAATTTTTGACAGAAGGTGTGCGTCATGTGATCTCATTGAAAAGGTAAGGCTTATAGTCGTTCAAGTAGAATATATGTTTCTAACTTCATTATTTTATGCTCTTTCTGCTAATTTGTGCCTTTCGTACCTATCCTGATGTGTAGAATATGAAAACAACATATTTTGTTCTTACATTGAAAATATATATACAGGGTGCATCAAAATAAACCGTTGCAGAAGACAAGATAACACTTCGATTTCAGAAAGTTTTAAAAGTTTGATATAATTAGGTAGTTTCTCTTTGTGTTACGTAAAAATATACATATGTGATCCTCGGGTGTCATATGCAAGCAACCTATTGGTGTGTCAGTGTAGGGAAATGCAGTGAAATATGCGTTATTTTGAAAAAATGAATAAAGTAGCACCAAACATGGTAGAGAATAAGGTACTTTGTTTCAGCCATAGGGACCCGGGTTCGCGACCGCTATGAGAGAAGTGCTTGTACTCGAGTTTGAGCTTTATTTCGTGAAAATATGTTAAATGGTTCTTAAGATATAGACCAAAACAGATTATAATACACGACAATTAGTAACAATTCAATATGCACATAATGACATATAATATATTGTTAGACGGTTGCCAGCCAACATTTTTACGTGAAATAAGAAAATTAAAACAAAATTGAATAGCTCCGTGGTAATTGGAATCAATTTTTGACAGAAGGTGTGCGTCATGTGATCTCATTGAAAAGGTAAGGCTTATAGTCGTTCATGTAGAATATATGTTTCTAACTTCATTATTTTATGCTCTTTCTGCTAATTTGTGCCTTTCGTACCTATCCTGATGTGTAGAATATGAAAACAACATATTTTGTTCTTACATTGAAAATATATATACAGGGTGCATCAAAATAAACCGTTGCAGAAGACAAGATAACACTTCGATTTCAGAAAGTTTTAAAAGTTTGATATAATTAGGTAGTTTCTCTTTGTGTTACGTAAAAATATACATATGTGATCCTCGGGTGTCATATGCAAGCAACCTATTGGTGTGTCAGTGTAGGGAAATGCAGTGAAATATGCGTTATTTTGAAAAAATGAATAAAGTAGCACCAAACATGGTAGAGAATAAGGTACTTTGTTTCAGCCATAGGGACCCGGGTTCGCGACCGCTATGAGAGAAGTGCTTGTACTCGAGTTTGAGCTTTATTTCGTGAAAATATGTTAAATGGTTCTTAAGATATAGACCAAAACAGATTATAATACACGACAATTAGTAACAATTCAATATGCACATAATGACATATAATATATTGTTAGACGGTTGCCAGCCAACATTTTTACGTGAAATAAGAAAATTAAAACAAAATTGAATAGCTCCGTGGTAATTGGAATCAATTTTTGACAGAAGGTGTGCGTCATGTGATCTCATTGAAAAGGTAAGGGTTATAGTCGTTCATGTAGAATATATGTTTCTAACTTCATTATTTTATGCTCTTTCTGCTAATTTGTGCCTTTCGTACCTATCCTGATGTGTAGAATATGAAAACAACATATTTTGTTCTTACATTGAAAATATATATACAGGGTGCATCAAAATAAACCGTTGCAGAAGACAAGATAACACTTCGATTTCAGAAAGTTTTAAAAGTTTGATATAATTACGTAGTTTCTCCTTGTGTTACGTAAAAATACACATATGTGATCCTCGGGTGTCATATGCAAGCAACCTAGTGGTGTGTCAGTGTAGGGAAATGCAGTGAAATATGCGTTATTTTGAAAAAAATAATAAAGTAGTACCAAACCTGGTAGAGAATAAGGTACTTTGTTTCAGCCATAGGGACCCGGGTTCGCGATCGCTATGAGAGAAGTGCTTGTACTCGAGTTTGAGCTTTATTTCGTGAAAATATGTTAAATGGTTCTTAAAATATAGACCAAAACAGATTATAATACACGACAATTAGTAACAATTCAATATGCACATAATGACATATAATATATTGTTAGACGGTTGCCAGCCAACATTTTTACGTGAAATAAGAAAATTAATACAAAATTGAATAGCTCCGTGGTAATTGGAATCAATTTTTGACAGAAGGTGTGCGTCATGTGATCTCATTGAAAAGGTAAGGCTTATAGTCGTTCATGTAGAATATATGTTTCTAACTTCATTATTTTATGCTCTTTCTGCTAATTTGTGCCTTTCGTACCTATCCTGATGTGTAGAATATGAAAACAACATATTTTGTTCTTACATTGAAAATATATATACAGGGTGCATCAAAATAAACCGTTGCAGAAGACAAGATAACACTTCGATTTCAGAAAGTTTTAAAAGTTTGATATAATTACGTAGTTTCTCCTTGTGTTACGTAAAAATACACATATGTGATCCTCGGGTGTCATATGCAAGCAACCTAGTGGTGTGTCAGTGTAGGGAAATGCAGTGAAATATGCGTTATTTTGAAAAAAAGAATAAAGTAGTACCAAACATGGTAGAGAATAAGATACTTTGTTTCAGCCATAGGGACCCGGGTTCGCGATCGCTATGAGAGAAGTGCTTGTACTCGAGTTTGAGCTTTATTTCGTGAAAATATGTTAAGTGGTTCTTAAGATATAGACTAAAACAGATTACAATGCACGACAATTAGTAACAATTCAATATGCACATAATGACATATAATATATTGTTAGACGGTTGCCAGCCAACATTTTTACGTGAAATAAGAAAATTAAAACAAAATTGAATAGCTCCGTGGTAATTGGAATCAATTTTTGACAGAAGGTGTGCGTCATGTGATCTCATTGAAAAGGTAAGGCTTATAGTCGTTCAAGTAGAATATATGTTTCTAACTTCATTATTTTATGCTCTTTCTGCTAATTTGTGCCTTTCGTACCTATCCTGATGTGTAGAATATGAAAACAACATATTTTGTTCTTACATTGAAAATATATATACAGGGTGCATCAAAATAAACCGTTGCAGAAGACAAGATAACACTTCGATTTCAGAAAGTTTTAAAAGTTTGATATAATTAGGTAGTTTCTCTTTGTGTTACGTAAAAATATACATATGTGATCCTCGGGTGTCATATGCAAGCAACCTATTGGTGTGTCAGTGTAGGGAAATGCAGTGAAATATGCGTTATTTTGAAAAAATGAATAAAGTAGCACCAAACATGGTAGAGAATAAGGTACTTTGTTTCAGCCATAGGGACCCGGGTTCGCGACCGCTATGAGAGAAGTGCTTGTACTCGAGTTTGAGCTTTATTTCGTGAAAATATGTTAAATGGTTCTTAAGATATAGACCAAAACAGATTATAATACACGACAATTAGTAACAATTCAATATGCACATAATGACATATAATATATTGTTAGACGGTTGCCAGCCAACATTTTTACGTGAAATAAGAAAATTAAAACAAAATTGAATAGCTCCGTGGTAATTGGAATCAATTTTTGACAGAAGGTGTGCGTCATGTGATCTCATTGAAAAGGTAAGGGTTATAGTCGTTCATGTAGAATATATGTTTCTAACTTCATTATTTTATGCTCTTTCTGCTAATTTGTGCCTTTCGTACCTATCCTGATGTGTAGAATATGAAAACAACATATTTTGTTCTTACATTGAAAATATATATACAGGGTGCATCAAAATAAACCGTTGCAGAAGACAAGATAACACTTCGATTTCAGAAAGTTTTAAAAGTTTGATATAATTACGTAGTTTCTCCTTGTGTTACGTAAAAATACACATATGTGATCCTCGGGTGTCATATGCAAGCAACCTAGTGGTGTGTCAGTGTAGGGAAATGCAGTGAAATATGCGTTATTTTGAAAAAAATAATAAAGTAGTACCAAACATGGTAGAGAATAAGGTACTTTGTTTCAGCCATAGGGACCCGGGTTCGCGATCGCTATGAGAGAAATGCTTGTACTCGAGTTTGAGCTTTATTTCGTGAAAATATGTTAAAAGGTTCTTAAGATATAGACCAAAACAGATTATAATACACGACAATTAGTAACAATTCAATATGCACATAATGACATATAATATATTGTTAGACGGTTGCCAGCCAACATTTTTACGTGAAATAAGAAAATTAATACAAAATTGAATAGCTCCGTGGTAATTGGAATCAATTTTTGACAGAAGGTGTGCGTCATGTGATCTCATTGAAAAGGTAAGGGTTATAGTCGTTCATGTAGAATATATGTTTCTAACTTCATTATTTTATGCTCTTTCTGCTAATTTGTGCCTTTCGTACCTATCCTGATGTGTAGAATATGAAAACAACATATTTTGTTCTTACATTGAAAATATATATACAGGGTGCATCAAAATAAACCGTTGCAGAGGACAAGATAACACTTCGATTTCAGAAAGTTTTAAAAGTTGGATATAATTACGTAGTTTCTCCTTGTGTTACGTAAAAATACACATATGTGATCCTCGGGTGTCATATGCAAGCAACCTAGTGGTGTGTCAGTGTAGGGAAATGCAGTGAAATATGCGTTATTTTGAAAAAAAGAATAAAGTAGTACCAAACATGGTAGAGAATAAGATACTTTGTTTCAGCCATAGGGACCCGGGTTCGCGATCGCTATGAGAGAAGTGCTTGTACTCGAGTTTGAGCTTTATTTCCTGAAAATATGTTAAGTGGTTCTTAAGATATAGACTAAAACAGATTACAATGCACGACAATTAGTAACAATTCAATATGCACATAATGACATATAATATATTGTTAGACGGTTGCCAGCCAACATTTTTACGTGAAATAAGAAAATTAAAACAAAATTGAATAGCTCCGTGGTAATTGGAATCAATTTTTGACAGAAGGTGTGCGTCATGTGATCTCATTGAAAAGGTAAGGCTTATAGTCGTTCAAGTAGAATATATGTTTCTAACTTCATTATTTTATGCTCTTTCTGCTAATTTGTGCCTTTCGTACCTATCCTGATGTGTAGAATATGAAAAATACATATTTTGTTCTTACATTGAAAATATATATACAGGGTGCATCAAAATAAACCGTTGCAGAAGACAAGATAACACTTCGATTTCAGAAAGTTTTAAAAGTTTGATATAATTAGGTAGTTTCTCTTTGTGTTACGTAAAAATATACATATGTGATCCTCGGGTGTCATATGCAAGCAACCTATTGGTGTGTCAGTGTAGGGAAATGCAGTGAAATATGCGTTATTTTGAAAAAATGAATAAAGTAGCACCAAACATGGTAGAGAATAAGGTACTTTGTTTCAGCCATAGGGACCCGGGTTCGCGACCGCTATGAGAGAAGTGCTTGTACTCGAGTTTGAGCTTTATTTCGTGAAAATATGTTAAATGGTTCTTAAGATATAGACCAAAACAGATTATAATACACGACAATTAGTAAAAATTCAATATGCACATAATGACATATAATATATTGTTAGACGGTTGCCAGCCAACATTTTTACGTGAAATAAGAAAATTAATACAAAATTGAATAGCTCCGTGGTAATTGGAATCAATTTTTGACAGAAGGTGTGCGTCATGTGATCTCATTGAAAAGGTAAGGCTTATAGTCGTTCATGTAGAATATATGTTTCTAACTTCATTATTTTATGCTCTTTCTGCTAATTTGTGCCTTTCGTACCTATCCTGATGTGTAGAATATGAAAACAACATATTTTGTTCTTACATTGAAAATATATATACAGGGTGCATCAAAATAAACCGTTGCAGAAGACAAGATAACACTTCGATTTCAGAAAGTTTTAAAAGTTTGATATAATTACGTAGTTTCTCCTTGTGTTACGTAAAAATACACATATGTGATCCTCGGGTGTCATATGCAAGCAACCTAGTGGTGTGTCAGTGTAGGGAAATGCAGTGAAATATGCGTTATTTTGAAAAAAAGAATAAAGTAGTACCAAACATGGTAGAGAATAAGATACTTTGTTTCAGCCATAGGGACCCGGGTTCGCGATCGCTATGAGAGAAGTGCTTGTACTCGAGTTTGAGCTTTATTTCGTGAAAATATGTTAAGTGGTTCTTAAGATATAGACTAAAACAGATTACAATGCACGACAATTAGTAACAATTCAATATGCACATAATGACATATAATATATTGTTAGACGGTTGCCAGCCAACATTTTTACGTGAAATAAGAAAATTAAAACAAAATTGAATAGCTCCGTGGTAATTGGAATCAATTTTTGACAGAAGGTGTGCGTCATGTGATCTCATTGAAAAGGTAAGGCTTATAGTCGTTCAAGTAGAATATATGTTTCTAACTTCATTATTTTATGCTCTTTCTGCTAATTTGTGCCTTTCGTACCTATCCTGATGTGTAGAATATGAAAACAACATATTTTGTTCTTACATTGAAAATATATATACAGGGTGCATCAAAATAAACCGTTGCAGAAGACAAGATAACACTTCGATTTCAGAAAGTTTTAAAAGTTTGATATAATTAGGTAGTTTCTCTTTGTGTTACGTAAAAATATACATATGTGATCCTCGGGTGTCATATGCAAGCAACCTATTGGTGTGTCAGTGTAGGGAAATGCAGTGAAATATGCGTTATTTTGAAAAAATAAATAAAGTAGCACCAAACATGGTAGAGAATAAGGTACTTTGTTTCAGCCATAGGGACCCGGGTTCGCGACCGCTATGAGAGAAGTGCTTGTACTCGAGTTTGAGCTTTATTTCGTGAAAATATGTTAAATGGTTCTTAAGATATAGACCAAAACAGATTATAATACACGACAATTAGTAACAATTCAATATGCACATAATGACATATAATATATTGTTAGACGGTTGCCAGCCAACATTTTTACGTGAAATAAGAAAATTAAAACAAAATTGAATAGCTCCGTGGTAATTGGAATCAATTTTTGACAGAAGGTGTGCGTCATGTGATCTCATT
The DNA here is from genome assembly GCF_964235325.1 of Thermobia domestica. Taxonomy (NCBI): domain Eukaryota; kingdom Metazoa; phylum Arthropoda; class Insecta; order Zygentoma; family Lepismatidae; genus Thermobia; species Thermobia domestica. Next base: position 233,087,700 of record NC_137462.1, on the reverse strand, counting down.
GAAAAGGTAAGGGTTATAGTCGTTCATGTAGAATATATGTTTCTAACTTCATTATTTTATGCTCTTTCTGCTAATTTGTGCCTTTCGTACCTATCCTGATGTGTAGAATATGAAAACAACATATTTTGTTCTTACATTGAAAATATATATACAGGGTGCATCAAAATAAACCGTTGCAGAAGACAAGATAACACTTCGATTTCAGAAAGTTTTAAAAGTTTGATATAATTACGTAGTTTCTCCTTGTGTTACGTAAAAATACACATATGTGATCCTCGGGTGTCATATGCAAGCAACCTAGTGGTGTGTCAGTGTAGGGAAATGCAGTGAAATATGCGTTATTTTGAAAAAAATAATAAAGTAGTACCAAACATGGTAGAGAATAAGGTACTTTGTTTCAGCCATAGGGACCCGGGTTCGCGATCGCTATGAGAGAAATGCTTGTACTCGAGTTTGAGCTTTATTTCGTGAAAATATGTTAAAAGGTTCTTAAGATATAGACCAAAACAGATTATAATACACGACAATTAGTAACAATTCAATATGCACATAATGACATATAATATATTGTTAGACGGTTGCCAGCCAACATTTTTACGTGAAATAAGAAAATTAATACAAAATTGAATAGCTCCGTGGTAATTGGAATCAATTTTTGACAGAAGGTGTGCGTCATGTGATCTCATTGAAAAGGTAAGGGTTATAGTCGTTCATGTAGAATATATGTTTCTAACTTCATTATTTTATGCTCTTTCTGCTAATTTGTGCCTTTCGTACCTATCCTGATGTGTAGAATATGAAAACAACATATTTTGTTCTTACATTGAAAATATATATACAGGGTGCATCAAAATAAACCGTTGCAGAAGACAAGATAACACTTCGATTTCAGAAAGTTTTAAAAGTTGGATATAATTACGTAGTTTCTCCTTGTGTTACGTAAAAATACACATATGTGATCCTCGGGTGTCATATGCAAGCAACCTAGTGGTGTGTCAGTGTAGGGAAATGCAGTGAAATATGCGTTATTTTGAAAAAAAGAATAAAGTAGTACCAAACATGGTAGAGAATAAGATACTTTGTTTCAGCCATAGGGACCCGGGTTCGCGATCGCTATGAGAGAAGTGCTTGTACTCGAGTTTGAGCTTTATTTCCTGAAAATATGTTAAGTGGTTCTTAAGATATAGACTAAAACAGATTACAATGCACGACAATTAGTAACAATTCAATATGCACATAATGACATATAATATATTGTTAGACGGTTGCCAGCCAACATTTTTACGTGAAATAAGAAAATTAAAACAAAATTGAATAGCTCCGTGGTAATTGGAATCAATTTTTGACAGAAGGTGTGCGTCATGTGATCTCATTGAAAAGGTAAGGCTTATAGTCGTTCAAGTAGAATATATGTTTCTAACTTCATTATTTTATGCTCTTTCTGCTAATTTGTGCCTTTCGTACCTATCCTGATGTGTAGAATATGAAAACAACATATTTTGTTCTTACATTGAAAATATATATACAGGGTGCATCAAAATAAACCGTTGCAGAAGACAAGATAACACTTCGATTTCAGAAAGTTTTAAAAGTTTGATATAATTAGGTAGTTTCTCTTTGTGTTACGTAAAAATATACATATGTGATCCTCGGGTGTCATATGCAAGCAACCTATTGGTGTGTCAGTGTAGGGAAATGCAGTGAAATATGCGTTATTTTGAAAAAATGAATAAAGTAGCACCAAACATGGTAGAGAATAAGGTACTTTGTTTCTTCCATAGGGACCCGGGTTCGCGACCGCTATGAGAGAAGTGCTTGTACTCGAGTTTGAGCTTTATTTCGTGAAAATATGTTAAATGGTTCTTAAGATATAGACCAAAACAGATTATAATACACGACAATTAGTAACAATTCAATATGCACATAATGACATATAATATATTGTTAGACGGTTGCCAGCCAACATTTTTACGTGAAATAAGAAAATTAAAACAAAATTGAATAGCTCCGTGGTAATTGGAATCAATTTTTGACAGAAGGTGTGCGTCATGTGATCTCATTGAAAAGGTAAGGGTTATAGTCGTTCATGTAGAATATATGTTTCTAACTTCATTATTTTATGCTCTTTCTGCTAATTTGTGCCTTTCGTACCTATCCTGATGTGTAGAATATGAAAACAACATATTTTGTTCTTACACTGAAAATATATATACAGGGTGCATCAAAATAAACCGTTGCAGAAGACAAGATAACACTTCGATTTCAGAAAGTTTTAAAAGTTTGATATAATTACGTAGTTTCTCCTTGTGTTACGTAAAAATACACATATGTGATCCTCGGGTGTCATATGCAAGCAACCTAGTGGTGTGTCAGTGTAGGGAAATGCAGTGAAATATGCGTTATTTTGAAAAAATGAATAAAGTAGCACCAAACATGGTAGAGAATAAGGTACTTTGTTTCAGCCATAGGGACCCGGGTTCGCGACCGCTATGAGAGAAGTGCTTGTACTCGAGTTTGAGCTTTATTTCTTGAAAATATGTTAAATGGTTCTTAAGATATAGACTAAAACACATTATAATACACGACAATTAGTAACAATTCAATATGCACATAATGACATATAATATATTGTTAGACGGTTGCCAGCCAACATTTTTACGTGAAATAAGAAAATTAAAACAAAATTGAATAGCTCCGTGGTAATTGGAATCAATTTTTGACAGAAGGTGTGCGTCATGTGATCTCATTGAAAAGGTAAGGGTTATAGTCGTTCATGTAGAATATATGTTTCTAACTTCATTATTTTATGCTCTTTCTGCTAATTTGTGCCTTTCGTACCTATCCTGATGTGTAGAATATGAAAACAACATATTTTGTTCTTACATTGAAAATATATATACAGGGTGCATCAAAATAAACCGTTGCAGAAGACAAGATAACACTTCGATTTCAGAAAGTTTTAAAAGTTTGATATAATTACGTAGTTTCTCCTTGTGTTACGTAAAAATACACATATGTGATCCTCGGGTGTCATATGCAAGCAACCTAGTGGTGTGTCAGTGTAGGAAAATGCAGTGAAATATGCGTTATTTTGAAAAAAATAATAAAGTAGTACCAAACATGGTAGAGAATAAGGTACTTTGTTTCAGCCATAGGGACCCGGGTTCGCGATCGCTATGAGAGAAATGCTTGTACTCGAGTTTGAGCTTTATTTCGTGAAAATATGTTAAAAGGTTCTTAAGATATAGACCAAAACAGATTATAATACACGACAATTAGTAACAATTCAATATGCACATAATGACATATAATATATTGTTAGACGGTTGCCAGCCAACATTTTTACGTGAAATAAGAAAATTAATACAAAATTGAATAGCTCCGTGGTAATTGGAATCAATTTTTGACAGAAGGTGTGCGTCATGTGATCTCATTGAAAAGGTAAGGGTTATAATCGTTCATGTAGAATATATGTTTCTAACTTCATTATTTTATGCTCTTTCTGCTAATTTGTGCCTTTCGTACCTATCCTGATGTGTAGAATATGAAAACAACATATTTTGTTCTTACATTGAAAATATATATACAGGGTGCATCAAAATAAACCGTTGCAGAAGACAAGATAACACTTCGATTTCAGAAAGTTTTAAAAGTTGGATATAATTACGTAGTTTCTCCTTGTGTTACGTAAAAATACACATATGTGATCCTCGGGTGTCATATGCAAGCAACCTAGTGGTGTGTCAGTGTAGGGAAATGCAGTGAAATATGCGTTATTTTGAAAAAAAGAATAAAGTAGTACCAAACATGGTAGAGAATAAGATACTTTGTTTCAGCCATAGGGACCCGGGTTCGCGATCGCTATGAGAGAAGTGCTTGTACTCGAGTTTGAGCTTCATTTCCTGAAAATATGTTAAGTGGTTCTTAAGATATAGACTAAAACAGATTACAATGCACGACAATTAGTAACAATTCAATATGCACATAATGACATATAATATATTGTTAGACAGTTGCCAACCAACATTTTTACGTGAAATAAGAAAATTAAAACAAAATTGAATAGCTCCGTGGTAATTGGAATCAATTTTTGACAGAAGGTGTGCGTCATGTGATCTCATTGAAAAGGTAAGGCTTATAGTCGTTCAAGTAGAATATATGTTTCTAACTTCATTATTTTATGCTCTTTCTGCTAATTTGTGCCTTTCGTACCTATCCTGATGTGTAGAATATGAAAACAACATATTTTGTTCTTACATTGAAAATATATATACAGGGTGCATCAAAATAAACCGTTGCAGAAGACAAGATAACACTTCGATTTCAGAAAGTTTTAAAAGTTTGATATAATTAGGTAGTTTCTCTTTGTGTTACGTAAAAATATACATATGTGATCCTCGGGTGTCATATGCAAGCAACCTATTGGTGTGTCAGTGTAGGGAAATGCAGTGAAATATGCGTTATTTTGAAAAAATGAATAAAGTAGCACCAAACATGGTAGAGAATAAGGTACTTTGTTTCAGCCATAGGGACCCGGGTTCGCGACCGCTATGAGAGAAGTGCTTGTACTCGAGTTTGAGCTTTATTTCGTGAAAATATGTTAAATGGTTCTTAAGATATAGACCAAAACAGATTATAATACACGACAATTAGTAACAATTCAATATGCACATAATGACATATAATATATTGTTAGACGGTTGCCAGCCAACATTTTTACGTGAAATAAGAAAATTAATACAAAATTGAATAGCTCCGTGGTAATTGGAATCAATTTTTGACAGAAGGTGTGCGTCATGTGATCTCATTGAAAAGGTAAGGCTTATAGTCGTTCATGTAGAATATATGTTTCTAACTTCATTATTTTATGCTCTTTCTGCTAATTTGTGCCTTTCGTACCTATCCTGATGTGTAGAATATGAAAACAACATATTTTGTTCTTACATTGAAAATATATATACAGGGTGCATCAAAATAAACCGTTGCAGAAGACAAGATAACACTTCGATTTCAGAAAGTTTTAAAAGTTTGATATAATTAGGTAGTTTCTCCTTGTGTTACGTAAAAATACACATATGTGATCCTCGGGTGTCATATGCAAGCAACCTAGTGGTGTGTCAGTGTAGGGAAATGCAGTGAAATATGCGTTATTTTGAAAAAAAGAATAAAGTAGTACCAAACATGGTAGAGAATAAGATACTTTGTTTCAGCCATAGGGACCCGGGTTCGCGATCGCTATGAGAGAAGTGCTTGTACTCGAGTTTGAGCTTTATTTCGTGAAAATATGTTAAGTGGTTCTTAAGATATAGACTAAAACAGATTACAATGCACGACAATTAGTAACAGTTCAATATGCACATAATGACATATAATATATTGTTAGACGGTTGCCAGCCAACATTTTTACGTGAAATAAGAAAATTAAAACAAAATTGAATAGCTCCGTGGTAATTGGAATCAATTTTTGACAGAAGGTGTGCGTCATGTGATCTCATTGAAAAGGTAAGGCTTATAGTCGTTCAAGTAGAATATATGTTTCTAACTTCATTATTTTATGCTCTTTCTGCTAATTTGTGCCTTTCGTACCTATCCTGATGTGTAGAATATGAAAACAACATATTTTGTTCTTACATTGAAAATATATATACAGGGTGCATCAAAATAAACCGTTGCAGAAGACAAGATAACACTTCGATTTCAGAAAGTTTTAAAAGTTTGATATAATTAGGTAGTTTCTCTTTGTGTTACGTAAAAATATACATATGTGATCCTCGGGTGTCATATGCAAGCAACCTATTGGTGTGTAAGTGTAGGGAAATGCAGTGAAATATGCGTTATTTTGAAAAAATGAATAAAGTAGCACCAAACATGGTAGAGAATAAGGTACTTTGTTTCAGCCATAGGGACCCGGGTTCGCGACCGCTATGAGAGAAGTGCTTGTACTCGAGTTTGAGCTTTATTTCGTGAAAATATGTTAAATGGTTCTTAAGATATAGACCAAAACAGATTATAATACACGACAATTAGTAACAATTCAATATGCACATAATGACATATAATATATTGTTAGACGGTTGCCAGCCAACATTTTTACGTGAAATAAGAAAATTAAAACAAAATTGAATAGCTCCGTGGTAATTGGAATCAATTTTTGACAGAAGGTGTGCGTCATGTGATCTCATTGAAAAGGTAAGGGTTATAGTCGTTCATGTAGAATATATGTTTCTAACTTCATTATTTTATGCTCTTTCTGCTAATTTGTGCCTTTCGTACCTATCCTGATGTGTAGAATATGAAAACAACATATTTTGTTCTTACATTGAAAATATATATACAGGGTGCATCAAAATAAACCGTTGCAGAAGACAAGATAACACTTCGATTTCAGAAAGTTTTAAAAGTTTGATATAATTACGTAGTTTCTCCTTGTGTTACGTAAAAATACACATATGTGATCCTCGGGTGTCATATGCAAGCAACCTAGTGGTGTGTCAGTGTAGGGAAATGCAGTGAAATATGCGTTATTTTGAAAAAAATAATAAAGTAGTACCAAACCTGGTAGAGAATAAGGTACTTTGTTTCAGCCATAGGGACCCGGGTTCGCGATCGCTATGAGAGAAGTGCTTGTACTCGAGTTTGAGCTTTATTTCGTGAAAATATGTTAAATGGTTCTTAAAATATAGACCAAAACAGATTATAATACACGACAATTAGTAACAATTCAATATGCACATAATGACATATAATATATTGTTAGACGGTTGCCAGCCAACATTTTTACGTGAAATAAGAAAATTAATACAAAATTGAATAGCTCCGTGGTAATTGGAATCAATTTTTGACAGAAGGTGTGCGTCATGTGATCTCTTTGAAAAGGTAAGGCTTATAGTCGTTCATGTAGAATATATGTTTCTAACTTCATTATTTTATGCTCTTTCTGCTAATTTGTGCCTTTCGTACCTATCCTGATGTGTAGAATATGAAAACAACATATTTTGTTCTTACATTGAAAATATATATACAGGGTGCATCAAAATAAACCGTTGCAGAAGACAAGATAACACTTCGATTTCAGAAAGTTTTAAAAGTTTGATATAATTACGTAGTTTCTCCTTGTGTTACGTAAAAATACACATATGTGATCCTCGGGTGTCATATGCAAGCAACCTAGTGGTGTGTCAGTGTAGGGAAATGCAGTGAAATATGCGTTATTTTGAAAAAAAGAATAAAGTAGTACCAAACATGGTAGAGAATAAGATACTTTGATTCAGCCATAGGGACCCGGGTTCGCGACCGCTATGAGAGAAGTGCTTGTACTCGAGTTTGAGCTTTATTTCGTGAAAATATGTTAAGTGGTTCTTAAGATATAGACTAAAACAGATTACAATGCACGACAATTAGTAACAATTCAATATGCACATAATGACATATAATATATTGTTAGACGGTTGCCAGCCAACATTTTTACGTGAAATAAGAAAATTAAAACAAAATTGAATAGCTCCGTGGTAATTGGAATCAATTTTTGACAGAAGGTGTGCGTCATGTGATCTCATTGAAAAGGTAAGGCTTATAGTCGTTCAAGTAGAATATATGTTTCTAACTTCATTATTTTATGCTCTTTCTGCTAATTTGTGCCTTTCGTACCTATCCTGATGTGTAGAATATGAAAACAACATATTTTGTTCTTACATTGAAAATATATATACAGGGTGCATCAAAATAAACCGTTGCAGAAGACAAGATAACACTTCGATTTCAGAAAGTTTTAAAAGTTTGATATAATTAGGTAGTTTCTCTTTGTGTTACGTAAAAATATACATATGTGATCCTCGGGTGTCATATGCAAGCAACCTATTGGTGTGTCAGTGTAGGGAAATGCAGTGAAATATGCGTTATTTTGAAAAAATGAATAAAGTAGCACCAAACATGGTAGAGAATAAGGTACTTTGTTTCAGCCATAGGGACCCGGGTTCGCGACCGCTATGAGAGAAGTGCTTGTACTCGAGTTTGAGCTTTATTTCGTGAAAATATGTTAAATGGTTCTTAAGATATAGACCAAAACAGATTATAATACACGACAATTAGTAACAATTCAATATGCACATAATGACATATAATATATTGTTAGACGGTTGCCAGCCAACATTTTTACGTGAAATAAGAAAATTAAAACAAAATTGAATAGCTCCGTGGTAATTGGAATCAATTTTTGACAGAAGGTGTGCGTCATGTGATCTCATTGAAAAGGTAAGGGTTATAGTCGTTCATGTAGAATATATGTTTCTAACTTCATTATTTTATGCTCTTTCTGCTAATTTGTGCCTTTCGTACCTATCCTGATGTGTAGAATATGAAAACAACATATTTTGTTCTTACATTGAAAATATATATACAGGGTGCATCAAAATAAACCGTTGCAGAAGACAAGATAACACTTCGATTTCAGAAAGTTTTAAAAGTTGGATATAATTACGTAGTTTCTCCTTGTGTTACGTAAAAATACACATATGTGATCCTCGGGTGTCATATGCAAGCAACCTAGTGGTGTGTCAGTGTAGGAAAATGCAGTGAAATATGCGTTATTTTGAAAAAAATAATAAAGTAGTACCAAACATGGTAGAGAATAAGGTACTTTGTTTCAGCCATAGGGACCCGGGTTCGCGATCGCTATGAGAGAAGTGCTTGTACTCGAGTTTGAGCTTTATTTCGTGAAAATATGTTAAATGGTTCTTAAGATATAGACCAAAACAGATTATAATACACGACAATTAGTAACAATTCAATATGCACATAATGACATATAATATATTGTAAGACGGTTGCCAGCCAACATTTTTACGTGAAATAAGAAAATTAATACAAAATTGAATAGCTCCGTGGTAATTGGAATCAATTTTTGACAGAAGGTGTGCGTCATGTGATCTCATTGAAAAGGTAAGGCTTATAGTCGTTCATGTAGAATATATGTTTCTAACTTCATTATTTTATGCTCTTTCTGCTAATTTGTGCCTTTCGTACCTATCCTGATGTGTAGAATATGAAAACAACATATTTTGTTCTTACATTGAAAATATATATACAGGGTGCATCAAAATAAACCGTTGCAGAAGACAAGATAACACTTCGATTTCAGAAAGTTTTAAAAGTTTGATATAATTAGGTAGTTTCTCTTTGTGTTACGTAAAAATATACATATGTGATCCTCGGGTGTCATATGCAAGCAACCTATTGGTGTGTCAGTGTAGGGAAATGCAGTGAAATATGCGTTATTTTGAAAAAATGAATAAAGTAGCACCAAACATGGTAGAGAATAAGGTACTTTGTTTCAGCCATAGGGACCCGGGTTCGCGACCGCTATGAGAGAAGTGCTTGTACTCGAGTTTGAGCTTTATTTCGTGAAAATACGTTAAATGGTTCTTAAGATATAGACCAAAACAGATTATAATACACGACAATTAGTAACAATTCAATATGCACATAATGACATATAATATATTGTTAGACGGTTGCCAGCCAACATTTTTACGTGAAATAAGAAAATTAAAACAAAATTGAATAGCTCCGTGGTAATTGGAATCAATTTTTGACAGAAGGTGTGCGTCATGTGATCTCATTGAAAAGGTAAGGGTTATAGTCGTTCATGTAGAATATATGTTTCTAACTTCATTATTTTATGCTCTTTCTGCTAATTTGTGCCTTTCGTACCCATCCTGATGTGTAGAATATGAAAACAACATATTTTGTTCTTACATTGAAAATATATATACAGGGTGCATCAAAATAAACCGTTGCAGAAGACAAGATAACACTTCGATTTCAGAAAGTTTTAAAAGTTTGATATAATTAGGTAGTTTCTCTTTGTGTTACGTAAAAATATACATATGTGATCCTCGGGTGTCATATGCAAGCAACCTATTGGTGTGTCAGTGTAGGGAAATGCAGTGAAATATGCGTTATTTTGAAAAAAAGAATAAAGTAGCACCAAACTTGGTAGAGAATAAGGTACTTTGTTTCAGCCATATAGACCCGGGTTCGCGACCGCTATGAGAGAAGTGATTGTACTCGAGTTTGAGCTTTATTTCGTGAAAATATGTTAAATGGTTCTTAAGATATAGACTAAAACACATTATAATACACGACAATTAGTAACAATTCAATATGCACATAATGACATATAATATATTGTTAGACGGTTGCCAGCCAACATTTTTACGTGAAATAAGAAAATTAAAACAAAATTGAATAGCTCCGTGGTAATTGGAATCAATTTTTGACAGAAGGTGTGCGTCATGTGATCTCATTGAAAAGGTAAGGCTTATAGTCGTTCATGTAGAATATATGTTTCTAACTTCATTATTTTATGCTCTTTCTGCTAATTTGTGCCTTTCGTACCTATCCTGATGTGTAGAATATGAAAACAACATATTTTGTTCTTACATTGAAAATATATATACAGGGTGCATCAAAATAAACCGTTGCAGAAGACAAGATAACACTTCGATTTCAGAAAGTTTTAAAAGTTTGATATAATTAGGTAGTTTCTCTTTGTGTTACGTAAAAATATACATATGTGATCCTCGGGTGTCATATGCAAGCAACCTATTGGTGTGTCAGTGTAGGGAAATGCAGTGAAATATGCGTTATTTTGAAAAAATGAATAAAGTAGCACCAAACATGGTAGAGAATAAGGTACTTTGTTTCAGCCATAGGGACCCGGGTTCGCGACCGCTATGAGAGAAGTGCTTGTACTCGAGTTTGAGCTTTATTTCGTGAAAATATGTTAAATGGTTCTTAAGATATAGACCAAAACAGATTATAATACACGACAATTAGTAACAATTCAATATGCACATAATGACATATAATATATTGTTAGACGGTTGCCAGCCAACATTTTTACGTGAAATAAGAAAATTAAAACAAAATTGAATAGCTCCGTGGTAATTGGAATCAATTTTTGACAGAAGGTGTGCGTCATGTGATCTCATTGAAAAGGTAAGGGTTATAGTCGTTCATGTAGAATATATGTTTCTAACTTCATTATTTTATGCTCTTTCTGCTAATTTGTGCCTTTCGTACCTATCCTGATGTGTAGAATATGAAAACAACATATTTTGTTCTTACATTGAAAATATATATACAGGGTGCATCAAAATAAACCGTTGCAGAAGACAAGATAACACTTCGATTTCAGAAAGTTTTAAAAGTTTGATATAATTACGTAGTTTCTCCTTGTGTTACGTAAAAATACACATATGTGATCCTCGGGTGTCATATGCAAGCAACCTAGTGGTGTGTCAGTGTAGGGAAATGCAGTGAAATATGCGTTATTTTGAAAAAAATAATAAAGTAGTACCAAACCTGGTAGAGAATAAGGTACTTTGTTTCAGCCATAGGGACCCGGGTTCGCGATCGCTATGAGAGAAGTGCTTGTACTCGAGTTTGAGCTTTATTTCGTGAAAATATGTTAAATGGTTCTTAAAATATAGACCAAAACAGATTATAATACACGACAATTAGTAACAATTCAATATGCACATAATGACATATAATATATTGTTAGACGGTTGCCAGCCAACATTTTTACGTGAAATAAGAAAATTAATACAAAATTGAATAGCTCCGTGGTAATTGGAATCAATTTTTGACAGAAGGTGTGCGTCATGTGATCTCTTTGAAAAGGTAAGGCTTATAGTCGTTCATGTAGAATATATGTTTCTAACTTCATTATTTTATGCTCTTTCTGCTAATTTGTGCCTTTCGTACCTATCCTGATGTGTAGAATATGAAAACAACATATTTTGTTCTTACATTGAAAATATATATACAGGGTGCATCAAAATAAACCGTTGCAGAAGACAAGATAACACTTCGATTTCAGAAAGTTTTAAAAGTTTGATATAATTACGTAGTTTCTCCTTGTGTTACGTAAAAATACACATATGTGATCCTCGGGTGTCATATGCAAGCAACCTAGTGGTGTGTCAGTGTAGGGAAATGCAGTGAAATATGCGTTATTTTGAAAAAAAGAATAAAGTAGTACCAAACATGGTAGAGAATAAGATACTTTGATTCAGCCATAGGGACCCGGGTTCGCGACCGCTATGAGAGAAGTGCTTGTACTCGAGTTTGAGCTTTATTTCGTGAAAATATGTTAAGTGGTTCTTAAGATATAGACTAAAACAGATTACAATGCACGACAATTAGTAACAATTCAATATGCACATAATGACATATAATATATTGTTAGACGGTTGCCAGCCAACATTTTTACGTGAAATAAGAAAATTAAAACAAAATTGAATAGCTCCGTGGTAATTGGAATCAATTTTTGACAGAAGGTGTGCGTCATGTGATCTCATTGAAAAGGTAAGGCTTATAGTCGTTCAAGTAGAATATATGTTTCTAACTTCATTATTTTATGCTCTTTCTGCTAATTTGTGCCTTTCGTACCTATCCTGATGTGTAGAATATGAAAACAACATATTTTGTTCTTACATTGAAAATATATATACAGGGTGCATCAAAATAAACCGTTGCAGAAGACAAGATAACACTTCGATTTCAGAAAGTTTTAAAAGTTTGATATAATTAGGTAGTTTCTCTTTGTGTTACGTAAAAATATACATATGTGATCCTCGGGTGTCATATGCAAGCAACCTATTGGTGTGTCAGTGTAGGGAAATGCAGTGAAATATGCGTTATTTTGAAAAAATGAATAAAGTAGCACCAAACATGGTAGAGAATAAGGTACTTTGTTTCAGCCATAGGGACCCGGGTTCGCGACCGCTATGAGAGAAGTGCTTGTACTCGAGTTTGAGCTTTATTTCGTGAAAATATGTTAAATGGTTCTTAAGATATAGACCAAAACAGATTATAATACACGACAATTAGTAACAATTCAATATGCACATAATGACATATAATATATTGTTAGACGGTTGCCAGCCAACATTTTTACGTGAAATAAGAAAATTAAAACAAAATTGAATAGCTCCGTGGTAATTGGAATCAATTTTTGACAGAAGGTGTGCGTCATGTGATCTCATTGAAAAGGTAAGGGTTATAGTCGTTCATGTAGAATATATGTTTCTAACTTCATTATTTTATGCTCTTTCTGCTAATTTGTGCCTTTCGTACCTATCCTGATGTGTAGAATATGAAAACAACATATTTTGTTCTTACATTGAAAATATATATACAGGGTGCATCAAAATAAACCGTTGCAGAAGACAAGATAACACTTCGATTTCAGAAAGTTTTAAAAGTTGGATATAATTACGTAGTTTCTCCTTGTGTTACGTAAAAATACACATATGTGATCCTCGGGTGTCATATGCAAGCAACCTAGTGGTGTGTCAGTGTAGGAAAATGCAGTGAAATATGCGTTATTTTGAAAAAAATAATAAAGTAGTACCAAACATGGTAGAGAATAAGGTACTTTGTTTCAGCCATAGGGACCCGGGTTCGCGATCGCTATGAGAGAAGTGCTTGTACTCGAGTTTGAGCTTTATTTCGTGAAAATATGTTAAATGGTTCTTAAGATATAGACCAAAACAGATTATAATACACGACAATTAGTAACAATTCAATATGCACATAATGACATATAATATATTGTAAGACGGTTGCCAGCCAACATTTTTACGTGAAATAAGAAAATTAATACAAAATTGAATAGCTCCGTGGTAATTGGAATCAATTTTTGACAGAAGGTGTGCGTCATGTGATCTCATTGAAAAGGTAAGGCTTATAGTCGTTCATGTAGAATATATGTTTCTAACTTCATTATTTTATGCTCTTTCTGCTAATTTGTGCCTTTCGTACCTATCCTGATGTGTAGAATATGAAAACAACATATTTTGTTCTTACATTGAAAATATATATACAGGGTGCATCAAAATAAACCGTTGCAGAAGACAAGATAACACTTCGATTTCAGAAAGTTTTAAAAGTTTGATATAATTAGGTAGTTTCTCTTTGTGTTACGTAAAAATATACATATGTGATCCTCGGGTGTCATATGCAAGCAACCTATTGGTGTGTCAGTGTAGGGAAATGCAGTGAAATATGCGTTATTTTGAAAAAATGAATAAAGTAGCACCAAACATGGTAGAGAATAAGGTACTTTGTTTCAGCCATAGGGACCCGGGTTCGCGACCGCTATGAGAGAAGTGCTTGTACTCGAGTTTGAGCTTTATTTCGTGAAAATACGTTAAATGGTTCTTAAGATATAGACCAAAACAGATTATAATACACGACAATTAGTAACAATTCAATATGCACATAATGACATATAATATATTGTTAGACGGTTGCCAGCCAACATTTTTACGTGAAATAAGAAAATTAAAACAAAATTGAATAGCTCCGTGGTAATTGGAATCAATTTTTGACAGAAGGTGTGCGTCATGTGATCTCATTGAAAAGGTAAGGGTTATAGTCGTTCATGTAGAATATATGTTTCTAACTTCATTATTTTATGCTCTTTCTGCTAATTTGTGCCTTTCGTACCCATCCTGATGTGTAGAATATGAAAACAACATATTTTGTTCTTACATTGAAAATATATATACAGGGTGCATCAAAATAAACCGTTGCAGAAGACAAGATAACACTTCGATTTCAGAAAGTTTTAAAAGTTTGATATAATTAGGTAGTTTCTCTTTGTGTTACGTAAAAATATACATATGTGATCCTCGGGTGTCATATGCAAGCAACCTATTGGTGTGTCAGTGTAGGGAAATGCAGTGAAATATGCGTTATTTTGAAAAAAAGAATAAAGTAGCACCAAACTTGGTAGAGAATAAGGTACTTTGTTTCAGCCATATAGACCCGGGTTCGCGACCGCTATGAGAGAAGTGATTGTACTCGAGTTTGAGCTTTATTTCGTGAAAATATGTTAAATGGTTCTTAAGATATAGACTAAAACACATTATAATACACGACAATTAGTAACAATTCAATATGCACATAATGACATATAATATATTGTTAGACGGT
The DNA here is from genome assembly GCF_964235325.1 of Thermobia domestica. NCBI lineage: Eukaryota > Metazoa > Arthropoda > Insecta > Zygentoma > Lepismatidae > Thermobia > Thermobia domestica. The sequence continues at coordinate 233,072,694 of NC_137462.1, read as the reverse complement.
TGCCAGCCAACATTTTTACGTGAAATAAGAAAATTAAAACAAAATTGAATAGCTCCGTGGTAATTGGAATCAATTTTTGACAGAAGGTGTGCGTCATGTGATCTCATTGAAAAGGTAAGGCTTATAGTCGTTCATGTAGAATATATGTTTCTAACTTCATTATTTTATGCTCTTTCTGCTAATTTGTGCCTTTCGTACCTATCCTGATGTGTAGAATATGAAAACAACATATTTTGTTCTTACATTGAAAATATATATACAGGGTGCATCAAAATAAACCGTTGCAGAAGACAAGATAACACTTCGATTTCAGAAAGTTTTAAAAGTTTGATATAATTAGGTAGTTTCTCTTTGTGTTACGTAAAAATATACATATGTGATCCTCGGGTGTCATATGCAAGCAACCTATTGGTGTGTCAGTGTAGGGAAATGCAGTGAAATATGCGTTATTTTGAAAAAATGAATAAAGTAGCACCAAACATGGTAGAGAATAAGGTACTTTGTTTCAGCCATAGGGACCCGGGTTCGCGACCGCTATGAGAGAAGTGCTTGTACTCGAGTTTGAGCTTTATTTCGTGAAAATATGTTAAATGGTTCTTAAGATATAGACCAAAACAGATTATAATACACGACAATTAGTAACAATTCAATATGCACATAATGACATATAATATATTGTTAGACGGTTGCCAGCCAACATTTTTACGTGAAATAAGAAAATTAAAACAAAATTGAATAGCTCCGTGGTAATTGGAATCAATTTTTGACAGAAGGTGTGCGTCATGTGATCTCATTGAAAAGGTAAGGGTTATAGTCGTTCATGTAGAATATATGTTTCTAACTTCATTATTTTATGCTCTTTCTGCTAATTTGTGCTTTTCGTACCTATCCTGATGTGTAGAATATGAAAACAACATATTTTGTTCTTACATTGAAAATATATATACAGGGTGCATCAAAATAAACCGTTGCAGAAGACAAGATAACACTTCGATTTCAGAAAGTTTTAAAAGTTTGATATAATTACGTAGTTTCTCCTTGTGTTACGTAAAAATACACATATGTGATCCTCGGGTGTCATATGCAAGCAACCTAGTGGTGTGTCAGTGTAGGGAAATGCAGTGAAATATGCGTTATTTTGAAAAAAATAATAAAGTAGTACCAAACATGGTAGAGAATAAGGTACTTTGTTTCAGCCATAGGGACCCGGGTTCGCGATCGCTATGAGAGAAGTGCTTGTACTCGAGTTTGAGCTTTATTTCGTGAAAATATGTTAAATGGTTCTTAAAATATAGACCAAAACAGATTATAATACACGACAATTAGTAACAATTCAATATGCACATAATGACATATAATATATTGTTAGACGGTTGCCAGCCAACATTTTTACGTGAAATAAGAAAATTAAAACAAAATTGAATAGCTCCGTGGTAATTGGAATCAATTTTTGACAGAAGGTGTGCGTCATGTGATCTCATTGAAAAGGTAAGGGTTATAGTCGTTCATGTAGAATATATGTTTCTAACTTCATTATTTTATGCTCTTTCTGCTAATTTGTGCCTTTAGTACCTATCCTGATGTGTAGAATATGAAAACAACATATTTTGTTCTTACATTGAAAATATATATACAGGGTGCATCAAAATAAACCGCTGCAGAAGACAAGATAACACTTCGATTTCAGAAAGTTTTAAAAGTTTGATATAATTACGTAGTATCTCCTTGTGTTACGTAAAAATACACATATGTGATCCTCGGGTGTCATATGCAAGCAACCTAGTGGTGTGTCAGTGTAGGGAAATGCAGTGAAATATGCGTTATTTTGAAAAAAAGAATAAAGTAGTACCAAACCTGGTAGAGAATAAGGTACTTTGTTTCAGCCATAGGGACCCGGGTTCGCGATCGCTATGAGAGAAGTGCTTGTACTCGAGTTTGAGCTTTATTTCGTGAAAATATGTTAAGTGGTTCTTAAGATATAGACTAAAACACATTATAATACACGACAATTAGTAACAATTCAATATGCACATAATGACATATAATATATTGTTAGACGGTTGCCAGCCAACATTTTTACGTGAAATAAGAAAATTAAAACATAATTGAATAGCTCCGTGGTAATTGGAATTAATTTTTGACAGAAGGTGTGTGTCATGCGATCTCATTGAAAAGGTAAGGGTTATAGTCGTTCATGTAGAATATATGTTTCTAACTTCATTATTTTATGCTCTTTCTGCTAATTTGTGCCTTTCGTACCTATCCTGATGTGTAGAATATGAAAACAACATATTTTGTTCTTACATTGAAAATATATATACAGGGTGCATCAAAATAAACCGTTGCAGAAGACAAGATAACACTTCGATTTCAGAAAGTTTTAAAAGTTTGATATAATTAGGTAGTTTATCTTTGTGTTACGTGAAAATATACATGTGCGATCCTCGGGTGTCATATGCAAGCAACCTATTGGTGTGTCAGTGTAGGGAAATGCAGTGAAATATGCGTTATTTTGAAAAAAAGAATAAAGTAGCACCAAACATGGTAGAGAATAAGGTACTTTGTTTCAGCCATAGGGACCCGGGTTCGCGATCGCTATGAGAGAAGTGCTTGTACTCGAGTTTGAGCTTTATTTCGTGAAAATATGTTAAATGGTTCTTAAGATATAGACTAAAACACATTATAATACACGACAATTATTAACAATTCAATATGCACATAATGACATATAATATATTGTTAGACGGTTGCCAGCCAACATTTTTACGTGAAATAAGAAAATTAAAACAAAATTGAATAGCTCCGTGGTAATTGGAATCAATTTTTGACAGAAGGTGTGCGTCATGTGATCTCATTGAAAAGGTAAGGGTTATAGTCGTTCATGTAGAATATATGTTTCTAACTTCATTATTTTATGCTCTTTCTGCTAATTTGTGCCTTTCGTACCTATCCTGATGTGTAGAATATGAAAACAACATATTTTGTTCTTACATTGAAAATATATATACAGGGTGCATCAAAATAAACCGTTGCAGATGACAAGATAACACTTCGATTTCAGAAAGTTTTAAAAGTTTGATATAATTAGGTAGTTTCTCTTTGTGTTACGTAAAAATATACATATGTGATCCTCGGGTGTCATATGCAAGCAACCTATTGGTGTGTCAGTGTAGGGAAATGCAGTGAAATATGCGTTATTTTGAAAAAAAGAATAAAGTAGCACCAAACTTGGTAGAGAATAAGGTACTTTGTTTCAGCCATATAGACCCGGGTTCGCGACCGCTATGAGAGAAGTGATTGTGCTCGAGTTTGAGCTTTATTTCGTGAAAATATGTTAAATGGTTCTTAAGATATAGACCAAAACAGATTATAATACACGACAATTAGTAACAATTCAATATGCACATAATGACATATAATATATTGTTAGACGGTTGCCAGCCAACATTTTTACGTGAAATAAGAAAATTAAAAGAAAATTGAATAGCTCTGTGGTAATTGGAATCAATTTTTGACAGAAGGTGTGCGTCATGTGATCTCATTGAAAAGGTAAGGGTTATAGTCGTTCATGTAGAATATATGTTTCTAACTTCATTATTTTATGCTCTTTCTGCTAATTTGTGCCTTTCGTACCTATCCTGATGTGTAGAATATGAAAACAACATATTTTGTTCTTACATTGAAAATATATATACAGGGTGCATCAAAATAAACCGTTGCAGAAGACAAGATAACACTTCGATTTCAGAAAGTTTTAAAAGTTTGATATAATTAGGTAGTTTCTCCTTGTGTTACGTAAAAATACACATATGTGATCCTCGGGTGTCATATGCAAGCAACCTAGTGGTGTGTCAGTGTAGGGAAATGCAGCGAAATATGCGTTATTTTGAAAAAAAGAATAAAGTAGTAACAAACATGGTAGAGAATAAGGTACTTTGTTTCAGCCATAGGGACCCGGGTTCGCGATCGCTATGAGAGAAGTTCTTGTACTCGAGTTTGAGCTTTATTTCGTGAAAATATGTTAAATGGTTCTTAAGATATAGACCAAAACAGATTATAATACACGACAATTAGTAACAATTCAATATGCACATAATGACATATAATATATTGTTAGACGGTTGCCAGCCAACATTTTTACGTGAAATAAGAAAATTAAAACAAAATTGAATAACTCCGTGGTAATTGGAATCAATTTTTGACAGAAGGTGTGCGTCATGTGATCTCATTGAAAAGGTAAGGGTTATAGTCGTTCATGTAGAATATATGTTTCTAACTTCATTATTTTATGCTCTTTCTGCTAATTTGTGCCTTTCGTACCTATCCTGATGTGTAGAATATGAAAACAACATATTTTGTACTTACATTGAAAATATATATACAGGGTGCATCAAAATAAACCGTTGCAGAAGACAAGATAACACTTCGATTTCAGAAACTTTTAAAAGTTTGATATAATTAGGTAGTTTCTCTTTGTGTTACGTAAAAATATACATGTGCGATCCTCGGGTGTCATATGCAAGCAACCTATTGGTGTGTCAGTGTAGGGAAATGCAGTGAAATATGCGTTATTTTGAAAAAAAGAATAAAGTAGCACCAAACATGGTAGAGAATAAGGTACTTTGTTTCAGCCATAGGGACCCGGGTTCGCGATCGCTATGAGAGAAGTGCTTGTACTCGAGTTTGAGCTTGATTTCGTGAAAATATGTTAAATGTTTCTTAAGATATAGACCAAAACAGATTATAATACACGACAATTAGTAACAATTCAATATGCACATAATGACATATAATATATTGTTAGACGGTTGCCAGTCAACATTTTTACGTGAAATAAGAAAATTAAAACAAAATTGAATAGCTCCGTGGTAATTGGAATCAATTTTTGACAGAAGGTGTGCGTCATGTGATCTCATTGAAAAGGTAAGGGTTATAGTCGTTCATGTAGAATATATGTTTCTAACTTCATTATTTTATGCTCTTTCTGCTAATTTGTGCCTTTCGTACCTATCCTGATGTGTAGAATATGAAAACAACATATTTTGTTCTTACATTGAAAATATATATACAGGGTGCATCAAAATAAACCGTTGCAGAAGACAAGATAACACTTCGATTTCAGAAAGTTTTAAAAGTTTGATATAATTACGTAGTTTCTCCTTGTGTTACGTAAAAGTACACATATGTGATCCTCGGGTGTCATATGCAAGCAACCTAGTGGTGTGTCAGTGTAGGGAAATGCAGTGAAATATGCGTTATTTTGAAAAAAAGTATAAAGTAGTACCAAACATGGTAGATAATAAGGTACTTTGTTTCAGCCATAGAGACCCGGGTTCGCGATCGCTATGAGAGAAGTGCTTGTACTCGAGTTTGAGCTTTATTTCGTGAAAATATGTTAAATGGTTCTTAAGATATAGACCAAAACAGATTATAATACACGACAATTAGTAACAATTCAATATGCACATAATGACATATAATATATTGTTAGACGGTTGCCAGCCAAATTTTTACGTGAAATAAGAAAATTAAAACAAAATTGAATAGCTCCGTGGTAATTGGAATCAATTTTTGACAGAAGGTGTGCGTCATGTGATCCCATTGAAAAGGTAAGGGTTATAGTCGTTCATGTAGAATATATGTTTCTAACTTCATTATTTTATGCTCTTTTTGCTAATTTGTGCCTTTCGTACCTATCCTGATGTGTAGAATATGAAAACAACATATTTTGTTCTTACATTGAAAATATATATACAGGGTGCATCAAAATAAACCGTTGCAGAAGACAAGATAACACTTCGATTTCAGAAAGTTTTAAAAGTTTGATATAATTAGGTAGTTTCTCTTTGTGTTACGTAAAAATATACATGTGCGATCCTCGGGTGTCATATGCAAGCAACCTATTGGTGTGTCAGTGTAGGGAAATGCAGTGAAATATGCGTTATTTTGAAAAAAAGAATAAAGTAGCACCAAACATGGTAGAGAATAAGGTACTTTGTTTCAGCCATAGGGACCCTGGTTCGCGATCGCTATGAGAGAAGTGCTTGTACTCGAGTTTGAGCTTTATTTCGTGAAAATATGTTAAATGTTTCTTAAGATATAGACCAAAACAGATTAAAATACACGACAATTAGTAACAATTCAATATGCACATAATGACATATAATATATTGTTAGACGGTTGCCAGCCAACATTTTTACGTGAAATAAGAAAATTAAAACAAAATTGAATAGCTCCGTGGTAATTGGAATCAATTTTTGACAGAAGGTGTGCGTCATGCGATCTCATTGAAAAGGTAAGGGTTATAGTCGTTCATGTAGAATATATGTTTCTAACTTCATTATTTTATGCTCTTTCTGCTAATTTGTGCCTTTCGTACCTATCCTGATGTGTAGAATATGAAAACAACATATTTTGTTCTTACATTGAAAATATATATACAGGGTGTATCAAAATAAACCGTTGCAGAAGACAAGATAACACTTCGATTTCAGAAAGTTTTAAAAGTTTGATATAATTAGGTAGTTTCTCTTTGTGTTACGTAAAAATATACATGTGCGATCCTCGGGTGTCATATGCAAGCAACCTATTGGTGTGTCAGTGTAGGGAAATGCAGTGAAATATGCGTTATTTTGAAAAAAAGAATAAAGTAGCACCAAACATGGTAGAGAATAAGGTACTTTGTTTCAGCCATAGGGACCCGGGTTCGCGATCGCTATGAGAGAAGTGCTTGTACTCGAGTTTGAGCTTTATTTCGTGAAAATATGTTAAATGGTTCTTAAGATATAGACCAAAACAGATTATAATACACGACAATTAGTAACAATTCAATATGCACATAATGACATATAATATATTGTTAGACGGTTGCCAGCCAACATTTTTACGTGAAATAAGAAAATTAAAACAAAATTGAATAGCTCCGTGGTAATTGGAATCAATTTTTGACAGAAGGTGTGCGTCATGTGATCTCATTGAAAAGGTAAGGGTTATAGTCGTTCATGTAGAATATATGTTTCTAACTTCATTATTTTATGCTCTTTCTGCTAATTTGTGCCTTTCGTACCTATCCTGATGTGTAGAATATGAAAACAACATATTTTGTTCTTACATTGAAAATATATATACAGGGTGCATCAAAATAAACCGTTGCAGAAGACAAGATAACACTTCGATTTCAGAAAGTTTTAAAAGTTTGATATAATTAGGTAGTTTCTCTTTGTGTTACGTAAAAATATACATGTGCGATCCTCGGGTGTCATATGCAAGCAACCTATTGGTGTGTCAGTGTAGGGAAATGCAGTGAAATATGCGTTATTTTGAAAAAAAGAATAAAGTAGCACCAAACCTGGTAGAGAATAAGGTACTTTGTTTCAGCCATAGGGACCCGGGTTCGCGATCGCTATGAGAGAAGTGCTTGTACTCGAGTTTGAGCTTTATTTCGTGAAAATATGTTAAATGTTTCTTAAGATATAGACCAAAACAGATTATAATACACGACAATTAGTAACAATTCAATATGCACATAATGACATATAATATATTGTTAGACGGTTGCAAGCCAACATTTTTACGTGAAATAAGAAAATTAAAACAAAATTGAATAGCTCCGTGGTAATTGGAATCAATTTTTGACAGAAGGTGTGCGTCATGTGATCTCATTGAAAAGGTAAGGGTTATAGTCGTTCATGTAGAATATATGTTTCTAACTTCATTATTTTATGCTCTTTCTGCTAATTTGTGCCTTTCGTACCTATCCTGATGTGTAGAATATGAAAACAACATATTTTGTTCTTACATTGAAAATATATATACAGGGTGCATCAAAATAAACCGTTGCAGAAGACAAGATAACAATTCGATTTCAGAAAGTTTTAAAAGTTTGATATAATTAGGTAGTTTCTCTTTGTGTTACGTAAAAATATACATGTGCGATCCTCGGGTGTCATATGCAAGCAACCTATTGGTGTGTCAGTGTAGGGAAATGCAGTGAAATATGCGTTATTTTGAAAAAAAGAGTAAAGTAGCACCAAACCTGGTAGAGAATAAGGTACTTTGTTTCAGCCATAGGGACCCGGGTTCGCGATCGCTATGAGAGAAGTGCTTGTACTCGAGTTTGAGCTTTATTTCGTGAAAATATGTTAAATGTTTCTTAAGATATAGACCAAAACAGATTATAATACACGACAATTAGTAACAATTCAATATGCACATAATGACATATAATATACTGTTAGACGGTTGCCAGCCAACATTTTTACGTGAAATAAGAAAATTAAAACAAAATTGAATAGCTCCGTGGTAATTGGAATCAATTTTTGACAGAAGGTGTGCGTCATGTGATCTCATTGAAAAGGTAAGGGTTATAGTCGTTCATGTAGAATATATGTTTCTAACTTCATTATTTTATGCTCTTTCTGCTAATTTGTGCCTTTCGTACCTATCCTGATGTGTAGAATATGAAAACAACATATTTTGTTCTTACATTGAAAATATATATACAGGGTGCATCAAAATAAACCGTTGCAGAAGACAAGATAACACTTCGATTTCAGAAAGTTTTAAAAGTTTGATATAATTAGGTAGTTTCTCTTTGTGTTACGTAAAAATATACATGTGCGATCCTCGGGTGTCATATGCAAGCAACCTAGTGGTGTGTCAGTGTAGGGAAATGCAGTGAAATATGCGTTATTTTGAAAAAAAGAATAAAGTAGCACCAAACATGGTAGAGAATAAGGTACTTTGTTACAGCCATAGGGACCCGGGTTCGCGATCGCTATGAGAGAAGTGCTTGTACTCGAGTTTGAGCTTTATTTCGTGAAAATATGTTAAATGTTTCTTAAGATATAGACCAAAACAGATTATAATACACGACAATTAGTAACAATTCAATATGCACATAATGACATATAATATATTGTTAGACGGTTGCCAGCCAACATTTTTACGTGAAATAAGAAAATTAATACAAAATTGAATAGCTCCGTGGTAATTGGAATCAATTTTTGACAGAAGGTGTGCGTCATGTGATCTCATTGAAAAGGTAAGGCTTATAGTCGTTCATGTAGAATATATGTTTCTAACTTCATTATTTTATGCTCTTTCTGCTAATTTGTGCCTTTCGTACCTATCCTGATGTGTAGAATATGAAAACAACATATTTTGTTCTTACATTGAAAATATATATACAGGGTGCATCAAAGTAAACCGTTGCAGAAGACAAGATAACACTTCGATTTCAGAAAGTTTTAAAAGTTTGATATAATTAGGTAGTTTCTCTTTGTGTTACGTAAAAATATACATGTGCGATCCTCGGGTGTCATATGCAAGCAACCTATTGGTGTGTCAGTGTAGGGAAATGCAGTGAAATATGCGTTATTTTGAAAAAAAGAATAAAGTAGCACCAAACATGGTAGAGAATAAGGTACTTTGTTTCAGCCATAGGGACCCGGGTTCGCGATCGTTTTGAGAGAAGTGCTTGTACTCGAGTTTGAGCTTTATTTCGTGAAAATATGTTAAATGTTTCTTAAGATATAGACCAAAACAGATTATAATACACGACAATTAGTAACAATTCAATATGCACATAATGACATATATTGTTAGACGGTTGCCAGCCAACATTTTTACGTGAAATAAGAAAATTAAAACAAAATTGAATAGATCCGTGGTAATTGGAATCAATTTTTGACAGAAGGTGTGCGTCATGTGATCTCATTGAAAAGGTAAGGGTTATAGTCGTTCATGTAGAATATATGTTTCTAACTTCATTATTTTATGCTCTTTCTGCTAATTTGTGCCTTTCGTACCTATCCTGATGTGTAGAATATGAAAACAACATATTTTGTTCTTACATTGAAAATATATATACAGGGTGCATCAAAATAAACCGTTGCAGAAGACAAGATAACACTTCGATTTCAGAAAGTTTTAAAAGTTTGATATAATTAGGTAGTTTCTCTTTGTGTTACGTAAAAATATACATGTGCGATCCTCGGGTGTCATATGCAAGCAACCTATTGGTGTGTCAGTGTAGGGAAATGCAGTGAAATATGCGTTATTTTGAAAAAAAGAATAAAGTAGCACCAAACATGGTAGAGAATAAGGTACTTTGTTTCAGCCATAGGGACCCGGGTTCGCGATCGCTATGAGAGAAGTGCTTGTACTCGAGTTTGAGCTTTATTTCGTGAAAATATGTTAAATGTTTCTTAAGATATAGACCAAAACAGATTATAATACACGACAATTAGTAACAATTCAATATGCACATAATGACATATAATATATTGTTAGACGGTTGCCAGCCAACATTTTTACGTGAAATAAAAAATTAATACAAAATTGAATAGCTCCGTGGTAATTGGAATCAATTTTTGACAGAAGGTGTGCGTCATGTGATCTCATTGAAAAGGTAAGGGTTATAGTCGTTCATGTAGAATATATGTTTCTAACTTCATTATTTTATGCTCTTTCTGCTAATTTGTGCCTTTCGTACCTATCCTGATGTGTAGAATATGAAAACAACATATTTTGTTCTTACATTGAAAATATATATACAGGGTGCATCAAAGTAAACCGTTGCAGAAGACAAGATAACACTTCGATTTCAGAAAGTTTTAAAAGTTTGATATAATTAGGTAGTTTCTCTTTGTGTTACGTAAAAATATACATGTGCGATCCTCGGGTGTCATATGCAAGCAACCTATTGGTGTGTCAGTGTAGGGAAATGCAGTGAAATATGCGTTATTTTGAAAAAAAGAATAAAGTAGCACCAAACATGGTAGAGAATAAGGTACTTTGTTTCAGCCATAGGGACCCGGGTTCGCGATCGCTATGAGAGAAGTGCTTGTACTCGAGTTTGAGCTTTATTTCGTGAAAATATGTTAAATGTTTCTTAAGATATAGACCAAAACAGATTATAATACACGACAATTAGTAACAATTCAATATGCACATAATGACATATAATATATTGTTAGACGGTTGCCAGCCAACATTTTTACGTGAAATAAGAAAATTAAAACAAAATTGAATAGCTCCGTGGTAATTGGAATCAATTTTTGACAGAAGGTGTGCGTCATGTGATCTCATTGAAAAGGTAAGGGTTATAGTCGTTCATGTAGAATATATGTTTCTAACTTCATTATTTTATGCTCTTTCTGCTAATTTGTGCCTTTCGTACCTATCCTGATGTGTAGAATATGAAAACAACATATTTTGTTCTTACATTGAAAATATATATACAGGGTGCATCAAAATAAACCGTTGGAGAAGACAAGATAACACTTCGATTTCAGAAAGTTTTAAAAGTTTGATATAATTACGTAGTTTCTCCTTGTGTTACGTAAAAATACACATATGTGATCCTCGGGTGTCATATGCAAGCAACCTATTGGTGTGTCAGTGTAGGGAAATGCAGTGAAATATGCGTTATTTTGAAAAAAAGAATAAAGTAGTACCAAACTTGGTAGAGAATAAGGTACTTTGTTTCAGCCATAGGGACCCGGGTTCGCGACCGCTATGAGAGAAGTGCTTGTACTCGAGTTTGAGCTTTATTTCGTGAAAATATGTTAAATGGTTCTTAAGATATAGACTAAAACACATTATAATACACGACAATTAGTAACAATTCAATATGCACATAATGACATATAATATATTGTTAGACGGTTGCCAGCCAACATTTTTACGTGAAATAAGAAAATTAAAACAAAATTGAATAGCTCCGTGGTAATTGGAATAAATTTTTGACAGAAGGTGTGCGTCATGTGATCTCATTGAAAAGGTAAGAGTTATAGTCGTTCATGTAGAATATATGTTTCTAACTTCATTATTTTATGCTCTTTCTGCTAATTTGTGCCTTTCGTACCTATCCTGAAGTGTAGAATATGAAAACAACATATTTTGTTCTTACATTGAAAATATATATACAGGGTGCATCAAAATAAACCGTTGCAGAAGACAAGATAACACTTCGATTTCAGAAAGTTTTAAAAGTTTGATATAATTAGGTAGTTTCTCTTTGTGTTACGTAAAAATATACATATGTGATCCTCGGGTGTCATATGCAAGCAACCTATTGGTGTGTCAGTGTAGGGAAATGCAGTGAAATATGCGTTATTTTGAAAAAAAGAATAAAGTAGCACCATACTTGGTAGAGAATAAGGTACTTTGTTTCAGCCATAGGGACCCGGGTTCGCGACCGCTATGAGAGAAGTGCTTGTACTCGAGTTTGAGCTTTATTTCGTGAAAATATGTTAAATGGTTCTTAAGATATAGACTAAAACACATTATAATACACGACAATTAGTAACAATTCAATATGCACATAATGACATATAATATATTGTTAGACGGTTGCCAGCCAACATTTTTACGTGAAATAAGAAAATTAAAACAAAATTGAATAGCTCCGTGGTAATTGGAATCAATTTTTGACAGAAGGTGTGCGTCATGTGATCTCATTGAAAAGGTAAGGCTTATAGTCGTTCATGTAGAATATATGTTTCTAACTTCTTTATTTTATGCTCTTTCTGCTAATTTGTGCCTTTCGTACCTATCCTGATGTGTAGAATATGAAAACAACATATTTTGTTCTTACATTGAAAATATATATACAGGGTGCATCAAAATAAACCGTTGCAGAAGACAAGATAACACTTCGATTTCAGAAAGTTTTAAAGGTTTGATATAATTAGGTAGTTTCTCTTTGTGTTACGTAAAAATATACATATGTGATACTCGGGTGTCATATGCAAGCAACCTATTGGTGTGTCAGTGTAGGGAAATGCTGTGAAATATGCGTTATTTTGAAAAAATGAATAAAGTAGCACCAAACATGGTAGAGAATAAGGTACTTTGTTTCAGCCATAGGGACCCGGGTTCGCGATCGCTATGAGAGAAGTGCTTGTACTCGAGTTTGAGCTTTATTTCGTGAAAATATGTTAAGTGGTTCTTAAGATATAGACTAAAACAGATTATAATGCACGACAATTAGTAACAATTCAATATGCACATAATGACATAATATATATTTAGACGGTTGCCAGCCAACATTTTTACGTGAAATAAGAAAATTAAAACAAAATTGAATAGCTCCGTGGTAATTGGAATCAATTTTTGACAGAAGGTGTGCGTCATGTGATCTCATTGAAAAGGTAAGGGTTATAGTCGTTCATGTAGAATATATGTTTCTAACTTCATTATTTTATGCTCTTTCTGCTAATTTGTGCCTTTCGTACCTATCCTGATGTGTAGAATATGAAAACAACATATTTTGTTCTTACATTGAAAATATATATACAGGGTGCATCAAAATAAACCGTTGCAGAAGACAAGATAACACTTCGATTTCAGAAAGTTTTAAAAGTTTGATATAATTAGGTAGTTTCTCTTTGTGTTACGTAAAAATATACATGTGCGATCCTCGGGTGTCATATGCAAGCAACCTATTGGTGTGTCAGTGTAGGGAAATGCAGTGAAATATGCGTTATTTTGAAAAAATGAATAAAGTAGCACCAAACATGGTAGAGAATAAGGTACTTTGTCTCAGCCATAGGGACCCGGGTTCGCGATCGCTATGAGAGAAGTGCTTGTACTCGAGTTTGAGCTTTATTTCGTGAAAATATGTTAAATGTTTCTTAAGATATAGACCAAAACAGATTATAATACACGACAATTAGTAACAATTCAATATGCACATAATGACATATAATATATTGTTATACGGTCGCCAGCCAACATTTTTACGTGAAATAAGAAAATTAAAACAAAATTGAATAGCTCCGTGGTAATTGGAATCAATTTTTGACAGAAGGTGTGCGTCATGTGATCTCATTGAAAAGGTAAGGGTTATAGTCGTTCATGTAGAATATATGTTTCTAACTTCATTATTTTATGCTCTTTCTGCTAATTTGTGCCTTTCGTACCTATCCTGATGTGTAGAATATGAAAAAAACATATTTTGTTCTTACATTGAAAATATATATACAGGGTGCATCAAAATAAACCGTTGCAGAAGACAAGATAACACTTCGATTTCAGAAAGTTTTCAAAGTTTGATATAATTATTTAGTTTCTCTTTGTGTTACGTAAAAATATACATATGTGATCCTCGGGTGTCATATGCAAGCAACCTATTGGTGTGTCAGTGTAGGGAAATGCAGTGAAATATGCGTTATTTTGAAAAAAAGAATAAAGTAGCACCAAACTTGGTAGAGAATAAGGTACTTTGTTTCAGCCATAGGGACCCGGGTTCGCGACCGCTATGAGGGAAGTGCTTGTACTCGAGTTTGAGCTTTATTTCGTGAAAATATGTTAAATGGTTCTTAAGATATAGACCAAAACAGATTATAATACACGACAATTAGTAACAATTCAATATGCACATAATGACATATAATATATTGTTAGACGGTTGCCAGCCAACATTTTTACGTGAAATAAGAAAATTAAAAGAAAATTGAATAGCTCCGTGGTAATTGGAATCAATTTTTGACAGAAGGTGTGCGTCATGTGATCTCATTGAAAAGGTAAGGGTTATAGTCGTTCATGTAGAATATATGTTTCTAACTTCATTATTTTATGCTCTTTCTGCTAATTTGTGCCTTTCGTACCTATCCTGATGTGTAGAATATGAAAATAACATATTTTGTTCTTACATTGAAAATATATATACAGGGTGCATCAAAATAAACCGTTGCAGAAGACAAGATAACACTTCGATTTCAGAAAGTTTTAAAAGTTTGATATAATTACGTAGTTTCTCCTTGTGTTACGTAAAAATACACATATGTGATCCTCGGGTGTCATATGCAAGCAACCTAGTGGTGTGTCAGTGTAGGGAAATGAAGTGAAATATGCGTTATTTTGAAAAAGAGAATAAAGTAGTACGAAACATGGTAGAGAATAAGGTACTTTGTTTCAGCCATAGGGACCCGGGTTCGCGATCGCTATGAGAGAAGTGCTTGTACTCGAGTTTGAGCTTTATTTCGTGAAAATATGTTAAATGTTTCTTAAGATATAGACCAAAACAGATTATAATACACGACAATTAGTAACAATTCAATATGCACATAATGACATATAATATATTGTTAGACGGTTGCCAGCCAACATTTTTACGTGAAATAAGAAAATTAAAACAAAATTGAATAGCTCCGTGGTAATTGGAATCAATTTTTGACAGAAGGTGTGCGTCATGTGATCTCATTGAAAAGGTAAGGGTTATAGTCGTTCATGTAGAATATATGTTTCTAACTTCATTATTTTATGCTCTTTCTGCTAATTTGTGCCTTTCGTACCTATCCTGATGTGTAGAATATGAAAACAACATATTTTGTTCTTACATTAAAAATATATATACAGGGTGCATCAAAATAAACCGTTGCAGAAGACAAGATAACACTTCGATTTCAGAAAGTTTTAAAAGTTTGATATAATTAGGTAGTTTCTCTTTGTGTTACGTAAAAATATACATGTGCGATCCTCGGGTGTCATATTCAAGCAACATATTGGTGTGTCAGTGTAGCGAAATGCAGTGAAATATGCGTTATTTTGAAAAAAAGAATAAAGTAGCACCAAACATGGTAGAGAATAAGGTACTTTGTTTCAGCCATAGGGACCCGGGTTCGCGATCGCTATGAGAGAAGTGCTTGTACTCGAGTTTCAGCTTTATTTCGTGAAAATATGTTAAATGGTTCTTAAGATATAGACCAAAACAGATTATAATACACGACTATTAGTAACAATTCAATATGCACATAATGACATATAATATATTGTTAGACGGTTGCCAGCCAACATTTTTACGTGAAATAAGAAAATTAATACAAAATTGAATAGCTCCGTGGTAATTGGAATCAATTTTTGACAGAAGGTGTGCGTCATGTGATCTCATTGAAAAGGTAAGGGTTATAGTCGTTCATGTAGAATATATGTTTCTAACTTCAT
Source organism: Thermobia domestica (assembly GCF_964235325.1). Taxonomy (NCBI): domain Eukaryota; kingdom Metazoa; phylum Arthropoda; class Insecta; order Zygentoma; family Lepismatidae; genus Thermobia; species Thermobia domestica. Next base: position 233,056,742 of record NC_137462.1, on the reverse strand, counting down.
TATTTTATGCTCTTTCTGCTAATTTGTGCCTTTCGTACCTATCCTGATGTGTAGAATATGAAAACAACATATTTTGTTCTTACATTGAAAATATATATACAGGGTGCATCAAAATAAACCGTTGCAGAAGACAAGATAACACTTCGATTTCAGAAAGTTTTAAAAGTTTGATATAATTACGTAGTATCTCCTTGTGTTACGTAAAAATATACATATGTGATCCTCGGGTGTCATATGCAAGCAACCTAGTGGTGTGTCAGTGTAGGGAAATGCAGTGAAATATGCGTTATTTTGAAAAAAAGAATAAAGTAGTACCAAACCTGGTAGAGAATAAGGTACTTTGTTTCAGCCATAGGGACCCGGGTTCGCGATCGCTATGAGAGAAGTGCTTGTACTCGAGTTTGAGCTTTATTTCGTGAAAATATGTTAAATGGTTCTTAAGATATAGACCAAAACAGATTATAATACACGACAATTAGTAACAATTCAATATGCACATAATGACATATAATATATTGTTAGACGGTTGCCAGCCAACATTTTTACGTGAAATAAGAAAATTAAAACAAAATTGAATAGCTCCGTGATAATTGGAATCAATTTTTGACAGAAGGTGTGCGTCATGTGATCTCATTGAAAAGGTAAGGGTTATAGTCGTTCATGTAGAATATATGTTTCTAACTTCATTATTTTATGCTCTTTCTGCTAATTTGTGCCTTTCGTACCTATCCTGATGTGTAGAATATGAAAACAACATATTTTGTTCTTACATTGAAAATATATATACAGGGTGCATCAAAATAAACCGTTGCAGAAGACAAGATAACACTTCGATTTCAGAAAGTTTTAAAAGTTTGATATAATTACGTAGTTTCTCTTTGTGTTACGTAAAAATGTACATGTGCGATCCTCGGGTGTCATATGCAAGCAACCTAGTGGTGTGTCAGTGTAGGGAAATGCAGTGAAATATGCGTTGTTTTGAAAAAAAGAATAAAGTAGTACCAAAACATGGTAGAGAATAAGGTACTTTGTTTCAGCCATAGGGACCCGGGTTCGCGATCGCTATGAGAGAAGTGCTTGTACTCGAGTTTGAGCTTTATTTCGTGAAAATATGTTAAATGGTTCTTAAGATATAGACCAAAACAGATTATAATACACGACAATTAGTAACAATTCAATATGCACATAATGACATATAATATATTGTTAGACGGTTGCCAGCCAACATTTTTACGTGAAATAAGAAAATTAAAACAAAATTGAATAGCTCCGTGGTAATTGGAATCAATTTTTGACAGAAGGTGTGCGTCATGTGATCTCATTGAAAAGGTAAGGCTTATAGTCGTTCATGTAGAATATATGTTTCTAACTTCTTTATTTTATGCTCTTTCTGCCAATTTGTGCCTTTCGTACCGATCCTGATGTGTAGAATATGAAAACAACATATTTTGTTCTTACATTGAAAATATATATACAGGGTGCATCAAAATAAACCGTTACAGAAGACAAGATAACACTTCGATTTCAGAAAGTTTTAAAAGTTTGATATAATTAGGTAGTTTCTCTTTGTGTTACGTAAAAATATACATGTGCGATCCTCGGGTGTCATATTCAAGCAACATATTGGTGTGTCAGTGTAGGGAAATGCAGTGAAATATGCGTTATTTTGAAAAAAAGAATAAAGTAGCACCAAACATGGTAGAGAATAAGGTACTTTGTTTCAGCCATAGGGACCCGGGTTCGCGATCGCTATGAGAGAAGTGCTTGTACTCGAGTTTGAGCTTTATTTCGTGAAAATATGTTAAATGGTTCTTAAGATATAGACCAAAAAAGATTATAATACACGACAATTAGTAACAATTCAATATGCACATAATGACATATAATATATTGTTAGACGGTTGCCAGCCAACATTTTTACGTGAAATAAGAAAATTAAAACAAAATTGAATAGCTCCGTGGTAATTGGAATCAATTTTTGACAGAAGGTGTGCGTCATGTGATCTCATTGAAAAGGTAAGGGTTATAGTCGTTCATGTAGAATATATGTTTCTAACTTCATTATTTTATGCTCTTTCTGCTAATTTGTGCCTTTCGTACCTATCCTGATGTGTAGAATATGAAAACAACATATTTTGTTCTTACATTGAAAATATATATACAGGGTGCATCAAAATAAACCGCTGCAGAAGACAAGATAACACTTCGATTTCAGAAAGTTTTAAAAGTTTGATATAATTACGTAGTATCTCCTTGTGTTACGTAAAAATACACATATGTGATCCTCGGGTGTCATATGCAAGCAACCTAGTGGTGTGTCAGTGTAGGGAAATGCAGTGAAATATGCGTTATTTTGAAAAAAAGAATAAAGTAGTACCAAACCTGGTAGAGAATAAGGTACTTTGTTTCAGCCATAGGGACCCGGGTTCGCGATCGCTATGAGAGAAGTGCTTGTACTCGAGTTTGAGCTTTATTTCGTGAAAATATGTTAAGTGGTTCTTAAGATATAGACTAAAACAGATTATAATGCACGACAATTAGTAACAATTCAATATGCACATAATGACATATAATATATTGTTAGACGGTTGCCAGCCAACATTTTTACGTGAAATAAGAAAATTAAAACAAAATTGAATAGCTCCGTGGTAATTGGAATCAATTTTTGACAGAAGGTGTGCGTCATGTGATCTCATTGAAAAGGTAAGGGTTATAGTCGTTCATGTAGAATATATGTTTCTAACTTCATTATTTTATGCTCTTTCTGCTAATTTGTGCCTTTCGTACCTATCCTGATGTGTAGAATATGAAAACAACATATTTTGTTCTTACATTGAAAATATATATACAGGGTGCATCAAAATAAACCGTTGCAGAAGACAAGATAACACTTCGATTTCAGAAAGTTTTAAAAGTTTGATATAATTAGGTAGTTTCTCTTTGTGTTACGTAAAAATATACATGTGTGATCCTCGGGTGTCATATGCAAGCAACCTAGTGGTGTGTCAGTGTAGGGAAATGCAGTGAAATATGCGTTATTTTGAAAAAAAGAATAAAGTAGCACCAAACATGGTAGAGAATAAGGTACTTTGTTTCAGCCATAGGGACCCTGGTTCGCGATCGCTATGAGAGAAGTGCTTGTACTCGAGTTTGAGCTTTATTTCGTGAAAATATGTTAAATGTTTCTTAAGATATAGACCAAAACAGATTATAATACACGACAATTAGTAACAATTCAATATGCACATAATGACATATAATATATTGTTAGACGGTTGCCAGCCAACATTTTTACGTGAAATAAGAAAATTAAAACAAAATTGAATAGCTCCGTGGTAATTGGAATCAATTTTTGACAGAAGGTGTGCGTCATGTGATCTCATTGAAAAGGTAAGGGTTATAGTCGTTCATGTAGAATATATGTTTCTAACTTCATTATTTTATGCTCTTTCTGCTAATTTGTGCCTTTCGTACCTATCCTGATGTGTAGAATATGAAAACAACATATTTTGTTCTTACATTGAAAATATATATACAGGGTGCATCAAAATAAACCGCTGCAGAAGACAAGATAACACTTCGATTTCAGAAAGTTTTAAAAGTTTGATATAATTACGTAGTATCTCCTTGTGTTACGTAAAAATATACATATGTGATCCTCGGGTGTAATATGCAAGCAACCTAGTGGTGTGTCAGTGTAGGGAAATGCAGTGAAATATGCGTTATTTTGAAAAAAAGAATAAAGTAGTACCAAACCTGGTAGAGAATAAGGTACTTTGTTTCAGCCATAGGGACCCGGGTTCGCGATCGCTATGAGAGAAGTGCTTGTACTCGAGTTTGAGCTTTATTTCGTGAAAATATGTTAAGTGGTTCTTAAGATATAGACTAAAACAGATTATAATGCACGACAATTAGTAACAATTCAATATGCACATAATGACATATAATATATTGTTAGACGGTTGCCAGCCAACACTTTTACGTGAAATAAGAAAATTAAAACAAAATTGAATAGCTCCGTGGTAATTGGAATCAATTTTTGACAGAAGGTGTGCGTCATGTGATCTCATTGAAAAGGTAAGGGTTATAGTCGTTCATGTAGAATATATGTTTCTAACTTCATTATTTTATGCTCTTTCTGCTAATTTGTGCCTTTCGTACCTATCCTGATGTGTAGAATATGAAAACAACATATTTTGTTCTTACATTGAAAATATATATACAGGGTGCATCAAAATAAACCGTTGCAGAAGACAAGATAACACTTCGATTTCAGAAAGTTTTAAAAGTTTGATATAATTAGGTAGTTTCTCTTTGTGTTACGTAAAAATATACATGTGTGATCCTCGGGTGTCATATGCAAGCAACCTATTGGTGTGTCAGTGTAGGGAAATGCAGTGAAATATGCGTTATTTTGAAAAAAAGAATAAAGTAGCACCAAACATGGTAGAGAATAAGGTACTTTGTTTCAGCCATAGGGACCCGGGTTCGCGATCGCTATGAGAGAAGTGCTTGTACTCGAGTTTGAGCTTTATTTCGTGAAAATATGTTAAATGGTTCTTAAGATATAGACCAAAACAGATTATAATACACGACAATTAGTAACAATTCAATATGCACATAATGACATATAATATATTGTTAGACGGTTGCCAGCCAACATTTTTACGTGAAATAAGAAAATTAATACAAAATTGAATAGCTCCGTGGTAATTGGAATCAATTTTTGACAGAAGGTGTGCGTCATGTGATCTCATTGAAAAGGTAAGGCTTATAGTCGTTCATGTAGAATATATGTTTCTAACTTCATTATTTTATGCTCTTTCTGCTAATTTGTGCCTTTCGTACCTATCCTGATGTGTAGAATATGAAAACAACATATTTTGTTCTTACATTGAAAATATATATACAGGGTGCATCAAAATAAACCGTTGCAGAAGACAAGATAACACTTCGATTTCAGAAAGTTTTAAAAGTTTGATATAATTAGGTAGTTTCTCTTTGTGTTACGTAAAAATATACATGTGTGATCCTCGGGTGTCATATGCAAGCAACCTAGTGGTGTGTCAGTGTAGGGAAATGCAGTGAAATATGCGTTATTTTGAAAAAAAGAATAAAGTAGCACCAAACATGGTAGAGAATAAGGTACTTTGTTTCAGCCATAGGGACCCTGGTTCGCGATCGCTATGAGAGAAGTGCTTGTACTCGAGTTTGAGCTTTATTTCGTGAAAATATGTTAAATGTTTCTTAAGATATAGACCAAAACAGATTATAATACACGACAATTAGTAACAATTCAATATGCACATAATGACATATAATATATTGTTAGACGGTTGCCAGCCAACATTTTTACGTGAAATAAGAAAATTAAAACAAAATTGAATAGCTCCGTGGTAATTGGAATCAATTTTTGACAGAAGGTGTGCGTCATGTGATCTCATTGAAAAGGTAAGGGTTATAGTCGTTCATGTAGAATATATGTTTCTAACTTCATTATTTTATGCTCTTTCTGCTAATTTGTGCCTTTCGTACCTATCCTGATGTGTAGAATATGAAAACAACATATTTTGTTCTTACATTGAAAATATATATACAGGGTGCATCAAAATAAACCGTTGCAGAAGACAAGATAACACTTCGATTTCAGAAAGTTTTAAAAGTTTGATATAATTACGTAGTATCTCCTTGTGTTACGTAAAAATATACATATGTGATCCTCGGGTGTCATATGCAAGCAACCTAGTGGTGTGTCAGTGTAGGGAAATGCAGTGAAATATGCGTTATTTTGAAAAAAAGAATAAAGTAGTACCAAACCTGGTAGAGAATAAGGTACTTTGTTTCAGCCATAGGGACCCGGGTTCGCGATCGCTATGAGAGAAGTGCTTGTACTCGAGTTTGAGCTTTATTTCGTGAAAATATGTTAAGTGGTTCTTAAGATATAGACTAAAACAGATTATAATGCACGACAATTAGTAACAATTCAATATGCACATAATGACATATAATATATTGTTAGACGGTTGCCAGCCAACACTTTTACGTGAAATAAGAAAATTAAAACAAAATTGAATAGCTCCGTGGTAATTGGAATCAATTTTTGACAGAAGGTGTGCGTCATGTGATCTCATTGAAAAGGTAAGGGTTATAGTCGTTCATGTAGAATATATGTTTCTAACTTCATTATTTTATGCTCTTTCTGCTAATTTGTGCCTTTCGTACCTATCCTGATGTGTAGAATATGAAAACAACATATTTTGTTCTTACATTGAAAATATATATACAGGGTGCATCAAAATAAACCGTTGCAGAAGACAAGATAACACTTCGATTTCAGAAAGTTTTAAAAGTTTGATATAATTAGGTAGTTTCTCTTTGTGTTACGTAAAAATATACATGTGTGATCCTCGGGTGTCATATGCAAGCAACCTATTGGTGTGTCAGTGTAGGGAAATGCAGTGAAATATGCGTTATTTTGAAAAAAAGAATAAAGTAGCACCAAACATGGTAGAGAATAAGGTACTTTGTTTCAGCCATAGGGACCCGGGTTCGCGATCGCTATGAGAGAAGTGCTTGTACTCGAGTTTGAGCTTTATTTCGTGAAAATATGTTAAATGGTTCTTAAGATATAGACCAAAACAGATTATAATACACGACAATTAGTAACAATTCAATATGCACATAATGACATATAATATATTGTTAGACGGTTGCCAGCCAACATTTTTACGTGAAATAAGAAAATTAATACAAAATTGAATAGCTCCGTGGTAATTGGAATCAATTTTTGACAGAAGGTGTGCGTCATGTGATCTCATTGAAAAGGTAAGGCTTATAGTCGTTCATGTAGAATATATGTTTCTAACTTCATTATTTTATGCTCTTTCTGCTAATTTGTGCCTTTCGTACCTATCCTGATGTGTAGAATATGAAAACAACATATTTTGTTCTTACATTGAAAATATATATACAGGGTGCATCAAAATAAACCGTTGCAGAAGACAAGATAACACTTCGATTTCAGAAAGTTTTAAAAGTTTGATATAATTAGGTAGTTTCTCTTTGTGTTACGTAAAAATATACATATGTGATCCTCGGGTGTCATATGCAAGCAACCTATTGGTGTGTCAGTGTAGGGAAATGCAGTGAAATATGCGTTATTTTGAAAAAAAATAAAGTAGCACCAAACTTGGTAGAGAATAAGGTACTTTGTTTCAGCCATAGGGACCCGGGTTCGCGACCGCTATGAGAGAAGTGCTTGTACTCGAGTTTGAGCTTTATTTCGTGAAAATATGTTAAATGGTTCTTAAGATATAGACTAAAACACATTATAATACACGACAATTAGTAACAATTCAATATGCACATAATGACATATAATATATTGTTAGACGGTTGCCAGCCAACATTTTTACGTGAAATAAGAAAATTAAAACAAAATTGAATAGCTCCGTGGTAATTGGAATCAATTTTTGACAGAAGGTGTGCGTCATGTGATCTCATTGAAAAGGTAAGGGTTATAGTCGTTCATGTAGAATATATGTTTCTAACTTCATTATTTTATGCTCTTTCTGCTAATTTGTGCCTTTCGTACCTATCCTGATGTGTAGAATATGAAAACAACATATTTTGTTCTTACATTGAAAATATATATACAGGGTGCATCAAAATAAACCGTTGCAGAAGACAAGATAACACTTCGATTTCAGAAAGTTTTAAAAGTTTGATATAATTACGTAGTTTCTCCTTGTGTTACGTAAAAATACACATATGTGATCTTCGGGTGTCATATGCAAGCAACCTAGTGGTGTGTCAGTGTAGGGAAATGCAGTGAAATATGCGTTATTTTAAAAAAAAAGAATAAAGTAGTACCAAACATGGTAGAGAATAAGGTACTTTGTTTCAGCCATAGGGACCCGGGTTCGCGATCGCTATGAGAGAAGTGCTTGTACTCGAGTTTGAGTTTTATTTCGTGAAAATATGTTAAATGGTTCTTAAGATATAGACCAAAACAGATTATAATACACGACAATTAGTAACAATTCAATATGCACATAATGACATATAATATAATGTTAGACGGTTGCCAGCCAACATTTTTACGTGAAATAAGAAAATTAAAACAAAATTGAATAGCTCCGTGGTAATTGGAATCAATTTTTGACAGAAGGTGTGCGTCATGTGATCTCATTGAAAAGGTAAGGCTTATAGTCGTTCATGTAGAATATATGTTTCTAACTTCTTTATTTTATGCTCTTTCTGCTAATTTGTGCCTTTCGTACCTATCCTGATGTGTAGAATATGAAAACAACATATTTTGTTCTTACATTGAAAATATATATACAGGGTGCATCAAAATAAACCGTTGCAGAAGACAAGATAACACTTCGATTTCAGAAAGTTTTAAAAGTTTGATATAATTAGGTAGTTTATCTTTGTGTTACGTAAAAATATACATGTGCGATCCTCAGGTGTCATATTCAAGCAACATATTGGTGTGTCAGTGTAGGGAAATGCAGTGAAATATGCGTTATTTTGAAAAAAAGAATAAAGTAGCACCAAACATGGTAGAGAATAAGGTACTTTGTTTCAGCCATAGGGACCCGGGTTCGCGATCGCTATGAGAGAAGTGCTTGTACTCGAGTTTGAGCTTTATTTCGTGAAAATATGTTAAGTGGTTCTTAAGATATAGACTAAAACAGATTATAATGAACGACAATTAGTAACAATTCAATATGCACATAATGACATATAATATATTGTTAGACGGTTGCCAGCCAACATTTTTACGTGAAATAAGAAAATTAAAACAAAATTGAATAGCTCCGTGGTAATTGGAATCAATTTTTGACAGAAGGTGTGCGTCATGTGATCTCATTGAAAAGGTAAGGGTTATAGTCGTTCATGTAGAATATATGTTTCTAACTTCATTATTTTATGCTCTTTCTGCTAATTTGTGCCTTTCGTACCTATCCTGATGTGTAGAATATGAAAACAACATATTTTGTTCTTACATTGAAAATATATATACAGGGTGCATCAAAATAAACCGTTGCAGAAGACAAGATAACACTTCGATTTCAGAAAGTTTTAAAAGTTTGATATAATTAGGTAGTTTCTCTTTGTGTTACGTAAAAATATACATGTGTGATCCTCGGGTGTCATATGCAAGCAACCTATTGGTGTGTCAGTGTAGGGAAATGCAGTGAAATATGCGTTATTTTGAAAAAAAGAAAAAAGTTGCACCAAACATGGTAGAGAATAAGGTACTTTGTTTCAGCCATAGGGACCCTGGTTCGCGATCGCTATGAGAGAAGTGCTTGTACTCGAGTTTGAGCTTTATTTCGTGAAAATATGTTAAATGTTTCTTAAGATATAGACCAAAACAGATTATAATACACGACAATTAGTAACAATTCAATATGCACATAATGACATATAATATATTGTTAGACGGTTGCCAGCCAACATTTTTACGTGAAATAAGAAAATTAAAACAAAATTGAATAGCTCCGTGGTAATTGGAATCAATTTTTGACAGAAGGTGTGCGTCATGTGATCTCATTGAAAAGGTAAGGGTTATAGTCGTTCATGTAGAATATATGTTTCTAACTTCATTATTTTATGCTCTTTCTGCTAATTTGTGCCTTTCGTACCTATCCTGATGTGTAGAATATGAAAACAACATATTTTGTTCTTACATTGAAAATATATATACAGGGTGCATCAAAATAAACCGCTGCAGAAGACAAGATAACACTTCGATTTCAGAAAGTTTTAAAAGTTTGATATAATTACGTAGTATCTCCTTGTGTTACGTAAAAATATACATATGTGATCCTCGGGTGTAATATGCAAGCAACCTAGTGGTGTGTCAGTGTAGGGAAATGCAGTGAAATATGCGTTATTTTGAAAAAAAGAATAAAGTAGTACCAAACCTGGTAGAGAATAAGGTACTTTGTTTCAGCCATAGGGACCCGGGTTCGCGATCGCTATGAGAGAAGTGCTTGTACTCGAGTTTGAGCTTTATTTCGTGAAAATATGTTAAGTGGTTCTTAAGATATAGACTAAAACAGATTATAATGCACGACAATTAGTAACAATTCAATATGCACATAATGACATATAATATATTGTTAGACGGTTGCCAGCCAACACTTTTACGTGAAATAAGAAAATTAAAACAAAATTGAATAGCTCCGTGGTAATTGGAATCAATTTTTGACAGAAGGTGTGCGTCATGTGATCTCATTGAAAAGGTAAGGGTTATAGTCGTTCATGTAGAATATATGTTTCTAACTTCATTATTTTATGCTCTTTCTGCTAATTTGTGCCTTTCGTACCTATCCTGATGTGTAGAATATGAAAACAACATATTTTGTTCTTACATTGAAAATATATATACAGGGTGCATCAAAATAAACCGTTGCAGAAGACAAGATAACACTTCGATTTCAGAAAGTTTTAAAAGTTTGATATAATTAGGTAGTTTCTCTTTGTGTTACGTAAAAATATACATGTGTGATCCTCGGGTGTCATATGCAAGCAACCTATTGGTGTGTCAGTGTAGGGAAATGCAGTGAAATATGCGTTATTTTGAAAAAAAGAATAAAGTAGCACCAAACATGGTAGAGAATAAGGTACTTTGTTTCAGCCATAGGGACCCGGGTTCGCGATCGCTATGAGAGAAGTGCTTGTACTCGAGTTTGAGCTTTATTTCGTGAAAATATGTTAAATGGTTCTTAAGATATAGACCAAAACAGATTATAATACACGACAATTAGTAACAATTCAATATGCACATAATGACATATAATATATTGTTAGACGGTTGCCAGCCAACATTTTTACGTGAAATAAGAAAATTAATACAAAATTGAATAGCTCCGTGGTAATTGGAATCAATTTTTGACAGAAGGTGTGCGTCATGTGATCTCATTGAAAAGGTAAGGCTTATAGTCGTTCATGTAGAATATATGTTTCTAACTTCATTATTTTATGCTCTTTCTGCTAATTTGTGCCTTTCGTACCTATCCTGATGTGTAGAATATGAAAACAACATATTTTGTTCTTACATTGAAAATATATATACAGGGTGCATCAAAATAAACCGTTGCAGAAGACAAGATAACACTTCGATTTCAGAAAGTTTTAAAAGTTTGATATAATTACGTAGTTTCTCTTTGTGTTACGTAAAAATATACATGTGTGATCCTCGGGTGTCATATGCAAGCAACCTATTGGTGTGTCAGTGTAGGGAAATGCAGTGAAATATGCGTTATTTTGAAAAAAAGAATAAAGTAGCACCAAACATGGTAGAGAATAAGGTACTTTGTTTCAGCCATAGGGACCCGGGTTCGCGATCGCTATGAGAGAAGTGCTTGTACTCGAGTTTGAGCTTTATTTCGTGAAAATATGTTAAATGGTTCTTAAGATATAGACCAAAACAGATTATAATACACGACAATTAGTAACAATTCAATATGCACATAATGACATATAATATATTGTTAGACGGTTGCCAGCCAACATTTTTACGTGAAATAAGAAAATTAATACAAAATTGAATAGCTCCGTGGTAATTGGAATCAATTTTTGACAGAAGGTGTGCGTCATGTGATCTCATTGAAAAGGTAAGGCTTATAGTCGTTCATGTAGAATATATGTTTCTAACTTCATTATTTTATGCTCTTTCTGCTAATTTGTGCCTTTCGTACCTATCCTGATGTGTAGAATATGAAAACAACATATTTTGTTCTTACATTGAAAATATATATACAGGGTGCATCAAAATAAACCGTTGCAGAAGACAAGATAACACTTCGATTTCAGAAAGTTTTAAAAGTTTGATATAATTAGGTAGTTTCTCTTTGTGTTACGTAAAAATATACATATGTGATCCTCGGGTGTCATATGCAAGCAACCTATTGGTGTGTCAGTGTAGGGAAATGCAGTGAAATATGCGTTATTTTGAAAAAAAATAAAGTAGCACCAAACTTGGTAGAGAATAAGGTACTTTGTTTCAGCCATAGGGACCCGGGTTCGCGACCGCTATGAGAGAAGTGCTTGTACTCGAGTTTGAGCTTTATTTCGTGAAAATATGTTAAATGGTTCTTAAGATATAGACTAAAACACATTATAATACACGACAATTAGTAACAATTCAATATGCACATAATGACATATAATATATTGTTAGACGGTTGCCAGCCAACATTTTTACGTGAAATAAGAAAATTAAAACAAAATTGAATAGCTCCGTGGTAATTGGAATCAATTTTTGACAGAAGGTGTGCGTCATGTGATCTCATTGAAAAGGTAAGGGTTATAGTCGTTCATGTAGAATATATGTTTCTAACTTCATTATTTTATGCTCTTTCTGCTAATTTGTGCCTTTCGTACCTATCCTGATGTGTAGAATATGAAAACAACATATTTTGTTCTTACATTGAAAATATATATACAGGGTGCATCAAAATAAACCGTTGCAGAAGACAAGATAACACTTCGATTTCAGAAAGTTTTAAAAGTTTGATATAATTACGTAGTTTCTCCTTGTGTTACGTAAAAATACACATATGTGATCTTCGGGTGTCATATGCAAGCAACCTAGTGGTGTGTCAGTGTAGGGAAATGCAGTGAAATATGCGTTATTTTAAAAAAAAAAGAATAAAGTAGTACCAAACATGGTAGAGAATAAGGTACTTTGTTTCAGCCATAGGGACCCGGGTTCGCGATCGCTATGAGAGAAGTGCTTGTACTCGAGTTTGAGTTTTATTTCGTGAAAATATGTTAAATGGTTCTTAAGATATAGACCAAAACAGATTATAATACACGACAATTAGTAACAATTCAATATGCACATAATGACATATAATATAATGTTAGACGGTTGCCAGCCAACATTTTTACGTGAAATAAGAAAATTAAAACAAAATTGAATAGCTCCGTGGTAATTGGAATCAATTTTTGACAGAAGGTGTGCGTCATGTGATCTCATTGAAAAGGTAAGGCTTATAGTCGTTCATGTAGAATATATGTTTCTAACTTCTTTATTTTATGCTCTTTCTGCTAATTTGTGCCTTTCGTACCTATCCTGATGTGTAGAATATGAAAACAACATATTTTGTTCTTACATTGAAAATATATATACAGGGTGCATCAAAATAAACCGTTGCAGAAGACAAGATAACACTTCGATTTCAGAAAGTTTTAAAAGTTTGATATAATTAGGTAGTTTATCTTTGTGTTACGTAAAAATATACATGTGCGATCCTCGGGTGTCATATTCAAGCAACATATTGGTGTGTCAGTGTAGGGAAATGCAGTGAAATATGCGTTATTTTGAAAAAAAGAATAAAGTAGCACCAAACATGGTAGAGAATAAGGTACTTTGTTTCAGCCATAGGGACCCGGGTTCGCGATCGCTATGAGAGAAGTGCTTGTACTCGAGTTTGAGCTTTATTTCGTGAAAATATGTTAAGTGGTTCTTAAGATATAGACTAAAACAGATTATAATGAACGACAATTAGTAACAATTCAATATGCACATAATGACATATAATATATTGTTAGACGGTTGCCAGCCAACATTTTTACGTGAAATAAGAAAATTAAAACAAAATTGAATAGCTCCGTGGTAATTGGAATCAATTTTTGACAGAAGGTGTGCGTCATGTGATCTCATTGAAAAGGTAAGGGTTATAGTCGTTCATGTAGAATATATGTTTCTAACTTCATTATTTTATGCTCTTTCTGCTAATTTGTGCCTTTCGTACCTATCCTGATGTGTAGAATATGAAAACAACATATTTTGTTCTTACATTGAAAATATATATACAGGGTGCATCAAAATAAACCGTTGCAGAAGACAAGATAACACTTCGATTTCAGAAAGTTTTAAAAGTTTGATATAATTAGGTAGTTTCTCTTTGTGTTACGTAAAAATATACATGTGTGATCCTCGGGTGTCATATGCAAGCAACCTATTGGTGTGTCAGTGTAGGGAAATGCAGTGAAATATGCGTTATTTTGAAAAAAAGAAAAAAGTTGCACCAAACATGGTAGAGAATAAGGTACTTTGTTTCAGCCATAGGGACCCTGGTTCGCGATCGCTATGAGAGAAGTGCTTGTACTCGAGTTTGAGCTTTATTTCGTGAAAATATGTTAAATGTTTCTTAAGATATAGACCAAAACAGATTATAATACACGACAATTAGTAACAATTCAATATGCACATAATGACATATAATATATTGTTAGACGGTTGCCAGCCAACATTTTTACGTGAAATAAGAAAATTAAAACAAAATTGAATAGCTCCGTGGTAATTGGAATCAATTTTTGACAGAAGGTGTGCGTCATGTGATCCCATTGAAAAGGTAAGGGTTATAGTCGTTCATGTAGAATATATGTTTCTAACTTCATTATTTTATGCTCTTTCTGCTAATTTGTGCCTTTCGTACCTATCCTGATGTGTAGAATATGGAAACAACATATTTTGTTCTTACATTGAAAATATATATACAGGGTGCATCAAAATAAACCGTTGCAGAAGACAAGATAACACTTCGATTTCAGAAAGTTTTAAAAGTTTGATATAATTTGGTAGTTTCTCTTTGTGTTACGTAAAAATATACATATGTGATACTCGGGTGTCATATGCAAGCAACCTATTGGTGTGTCAGTGTATGGAAATGCAGTGAAATATACGTTATTTTGAAAAAATGAATAAAGTAGCACCAAACATGGTAGAGAATAAGGTACTTTGTTTCAGCCATAGGGACCCGGGTTCGCGACCGCTATGAGAGAAGTGCTTGTACTCGAGTTTGAGCTTTATTTCGTGAAAATATGTTAAATGGTTCTTAAGATATAGACCAAAACAGATTATAATACACGACAATTAGTAACAATTCAATATGCACATAATGACATATAATATATTGTTAGACGGTTGCCAGCCAACATTTTTACGTGAAATAAGAAAATTGAAAGAAAATTGAATAGCTCCGTGGTAATTGGAATCAATTTTTGACAGAAGGTGTGCGTCATGTGATCTCATTGAAAAGGTAAGGCTTATAGTCGTTCATGTAGAATATATGTTTCTAACTTCATTATTTTATGCTCTTTCTGCTAATTTGTGCCTTTCGTACCTATCCTGATGTGTAGAATATGAAAACAACATATTTTGTTCTTACATTGAAAATATATATACAGGGTGCATCAAAATAAACCGTTGCAGAAGACAAGATAACACTTCGATTTCAGAAAGTTTTAAAAGTTTGATATAATTACGTAGTTTCTCCTTGTGTTACGTAAAAATACACATATGTGATCCTCGGGTGTCATATGCAAGCAACCTAGTGGTGTGTCAGTGTAGGGAAATGCAGTGAAATATGCGTTATTTTGAAAAAAAGAATAAAGTAGTACCAAACATGGTAGAGAATAAGGTACTTTGTTTCAGCCATAGGGACCCGGGTTCGCGATCGCTATGAGAGAAGTGCTTGTACTCGAGTCTGAGCTTTATTTCGTGAAAATATGTTAAATGGTTCTTAAGATATAGACCAAAACAGATTATAATACACGACAATTAGTAACAATTCAATATGCACATAATGACATATAATATATTGTTAGACGGTTGCCAGCCAACATTTTTACGTGAAATAAGAAAATTAAAACAAAATTGAATAGCTCCGTGGTAATTGGAATCAATTTTTGACAGAAGGTGTGCGTCATGTGATCTCATTTAAAAGGTAAGGCTTATAGTCGTTCATGTAGAATATATGTTTCTAACTTCTTTATTTTATGCTCTTTCTGCTAATTTGTGCCTTTCGTACCTATCCTGATGTGTAGAATATGAAAACAACATATTTTGTTCTTACATTGAAAATATATATACAGGGTGCATCAAAATAAACCGTTGCAGAAGACAAGATAACACTTCGATTTCAGAAAGTTTTAAAAGTTTGATATAATTAGGTAGTTTCTCTTTGTGTTACGTAAAAATATACATGTGCGATCCTCGGGTGTCATATTCAAGCAACATATTGGTGTGTCAGTGTACGGAAATGCAGTGAAATATGCGTTATTTTGAAAAAAAGAATAAAGTAGCACCAAACATGGTAGAGAATAAGGTACTTTGTTTCAGCCATAGGGACCCGGGTTCGCGATCGCTATGAGAGAAGTTCTTGTACTCGAGTTTGAGCTTTATTTCGTGAAAATATGTTAAGTGGTTCTTAAGATATAGACCAAAACAGATTATAATACACGACAATTAGTAACAATTCAATATGCACATAATGACATATAATATATTGTTAGACGGTTGCCAGCCAACATTTTTACGTGAAATAAGAAAATTAATACAAAATTGAATAGCTCCGTGGTAATTGGAATCAATTTTTGACAGAAGGTGTGCGTCATGTGATCTCATTGAAAAGGTAAGGGTTATAGTCGTTCATGTAGAATATATGTTTCTAACTTCATTATTTTATGCTCTTTCTGCTAATTTGTGCCTTTCGTACCTATCCTGATGTGTAGAATATGAAAACAACATATTTTGTTCTTACATTGAAAATATATATACAGGGTGCATCAAAATAAACCGCTGCAGAAGACAAGATAACACTTCGATTTCAGAAAGTTTTAAAAGTTTGATATAATTACGTAGTATCTCCTTGTGTTACGTAAAAATACACATATGTGATCCTCGGGTGTCATATGCAAGCAACCTAGTGGTGTGTCAGTGTAGGGAAATGCAGTGAAATATGCGTTATTTTGAAAAAAAGAATAAAGTAGTACCAAACCTGGTAGAGAATAAGGTACTTTGTTTCAGCCATAGGGACCCGGGTTCGCGATCGCTATGAGAGAAGTGCTTGTACTCGAGTTTGAGCTTTATTTCGTGAAAATATGTTAAGTGGTTCTTAAGATATAGACTAAAACAGATTATAATGCACGACAATTAGTAACAATTCAATATGCACATAATGACATATAATATATTGTTAGACGGTTGCCAGCCAACATTTTTACGTGAAATAAGAAAATTAAAACAAAATTGAATAGCTCCGTGGTAATTGGAATCAATTTTTGACAGAAGGTGTGCGTCATGTGATCTCATTGAAAAGGTAAGGGTTATAGTCGCTCATGTAGAATATATGTTTCTAACTTCATTATTTTATGCTCTTTCTGCTAATTTGTGCCTTTCGTACCTATCCTGATGTGTAGAATATGAAAACAACATATTTTGTTCTTACATTGAAAATATATATACAGGGTGCATCAAAATAAACCGTTGCAGAAGACAAGATAACACTTCGATTTCAGAAAGTTTTAAAAGTTTGATATAATTAGGTAGTTTCTCTTTGTGTTACGTAAAAATATACATGTGTGATCCTCGGGTGTCATATGCAAGCAACCTATTGGTGTGTCAGTGTAGGGAAATGCAGTGAAATATGCGTTATTTTGAAAAAAAGAATAAAGTAGCACCAAACATGGTAGAGAATAAGGTACTTTGTTTCAGCCATAGGGACCCTGGTTCGCGATCGCTATGAGAGAAGTGCTTGTACTCGAGTTTGAGCTTTATTTCGTGAAAATATGTTAAATGTTTCATAAGATATAGACCAATACAGATTATAATACACGACAATTAGTAACAATTCAATATGCACATAATGACATATAATATATTGTTAGACGGTTGCCAGCCAACATTTTTACGTGAAATAAGAAAATTAAAACAAAATTGAATAGCTCCGTGGTAATTGGAATCAATTTTTGACAGAAGGTGTGCGTCATGTGATCTCATTGAAAAGGTAAGGGTTATAGTCGTTCATGTAGAATATATGTTTCTAACTTCATTATTTTATGCTCTTTCTGCTAATTTGTGCCTTTCGTACCTATCCTGATGTGTAGAATATGAAAACAACATATGTTGTTCTTACATTGAAAATATATATACAGGGTGCATCAAAATAAACCGTTGCAGAAGACAAGATAACACTTCGATTTCAGAAAGTTTTAAAAGTTTGATATAATTACGTAGTTTCTCCTTGAGTTACGTAAAAATACACATATGTGATCCTCGGGTGTCATATGCAAGCAACCTAGTGGTGTGTCAGTGTAGGGAAATGCAGTGAAATATGCGTTATTTTGAAAAAAAGAATAAAGTAGTACCAAACCTGGTAGAGAATAAGGTACTTTGTTTCAGCCATAGGGACCCGGGTTCGCGATCGCTATGAGAGAAGTGCTTGTACTCGAGTTTGAGCTTTATTTCGTGAAAATATGTTAAGTGGTTCTTAAGATATAGACTAAAACACATTATAATACACGACAATTAGTAACAAGTCAATATGCACATAATGACATATAATATATTGTTAGACGGTTGCCAGCCAACATTTTTACGTGAAATAAGAAAATTAAAACAAAATTGAATAGCTCCGTGGTAATTGGAATCAATTTTTGACAGAAGGTGTGTGTCATGTGATCTCATTGAAAAGGTAAGGGTTATAGTCGTTCATGTAGAATATATGTTTCTAACTTCATTATTTTATGCTCTTTCTGCTAATTTGTGCCTTTCGTACCTATCCTGATGTGTAGAATATGAAAACAACATATTTTGTTCTTACATTGAAAATATATATACAGGGTGCATCAAAATAAACCGTTGCAGAAGACAAGATAACACTTCGATTTCAGAAAGTTTTAAAAGTTTGATATAATTACGTAGTTTCTCCTTGTGTTACGTAAAAATACACATATGTGATCCTCGGGTGTCATATGCAAGCAACCTAGTGGTGTGTCAGTGTAGGGAAATGCAGTGAAATATGCGTTATTTTGAAAAAAAGAATAAAGTAGTACCAAACATGGTAGAGAATAAGGTACTTTGTTTCAGCCATAGGGACCCTGGTTCGCGATCGCTATGAGAGAAGTGCTTGTACTCGAGTTTGAGCTTTATTTCGTGAAAATATGTTAAATGTTTCTTGAGATATAGACTAAAACACATTATAATACACGACAATTAGTAACAATTCAATATGCACATAATGACATATAATATATTGTTAGACGGTTGCCAGCCAACATTTTTACGTGAAATAAGAAAATTAAAACAAAATTGAATAGCTCCGTGGTAATTGGAATCAATTTTTGACAGAAGGTGTGCGTCATGTGATCTCATTGAAAAGGTAAGGGTTATAGTCGTTCATGTAGAATATATGTTTCTAACTTCATTATTTTATGCTCTTTCTGCTAATTTGTGCCTTTCGTACCTATCCTGATGTGTAGAATATGAAAACAACATATTTTGTTCTTACATTGAAAATATATATACAGGGTGCATCAAAATAAACCGTTGCAGAAGACAAGATAACACTTCGATTTCAGAAAGTTTTAAAAGTTTGATATAATTAGGTAGTTTCTCTTTGTGTTACGTAAAAATATACATATGTGATACTCGGGTGTCATATGCAAGCAACCTATTGGTGTGTCAGTGTAGGGAAATGCAGTGAAATATACGTTATTTTGAAAAAATGAATAAAGTAGCACCAAACATGGTAGAGAATAAGGTACTTTGTTTCAGCCATAGGGACCCGAGTTCGCGACCACTATGAGAGAAGTGCTTGTACTCGAGTTTGAGCTTTATTTCGTGAAAATATGTTAAATGGTTCTTAAGATATAGACCAAAACAGATTATAATACACGACAATTAGTAACAATTCAATATGCACATAATGACATATAATATATTGTTAGACGGTTGCCAGCTAACATTTTAACGTGAAATAAGAAAATTAAAAGAAAATTGAATAGCTCCGTGGTAATTGGAATCAATTTTTGACAGAAGGTGTGCGTCATGTGATCTCATTGAAAAGGTAAGGGTTATAGTCGTTCATGTAGAATATATGTTTCTAACTTCATTATTTTATGCTCTTTCTGCTAATTTGTGCCTTTCGTACCTATCCTGATGTGTAGAATATGAAAACAACATATTTTGTTCTTACATTGAAAATATATATACAGGGTGCATCAAAATAAACCGTTGCAGAAGACAAGATAACACTTCGATTTCAGAAAGTTTTAAAAGTTTGATATAATTACGTAGTTTCTCCTTGTGTTACGTAAAAATACACATATGTGATCCTCGGGTGTCATATGCAAGCAACCTAGTGGTGTGTCAGTGTAGGGAAATGCAGTGAAATATGCGTTATTTTGAAAAAAAGAATAAAGTAGTACCAAACATGGTAGAGAATAAGGTACTTTGTTTCAGCCATAGGGACCCGGGTTCGCGATCGCTATGAGAGAAGTGCTTGTACTCGAGTTTGAGCTTTATTTCGTGAAAATATGTTAAGTGGTTGTTAAGATATAGACTAAAACAGATTATAATGCACGACAATTAGTAACAATTCAATATGCACATAATGACATATAATATATTGTTAGACGGTTGCCAGCCAACATTTTTACGTGAAATAAGAAAATTAAAACAAAATTGAATAGCTCCGTGGTAATTGGAATCAATTTTTGACAGAAGGTGTGCGTCATGTGATCTCATTGAAAAGGTAAGGGTTATAGTCGTTCATGTAGAATATATGTTTCTAACTTCATTATTTTATGCTCTTTCTGCTAATTTGTGCCTTTCGTACCTATCCTGATGTGTAGAATATGAAAACAACATATTTTGTTCTTACATTGAAAATATATATACAGGGTGCATCAAAATAAACCGTTGCAGAAGACAAGATAACACTTCGATTTCAGAAAGTTTTAAAAGTTTGATATAATTAGGTAGTTTCTCTTTGTGTTACGTAAAAATATACATGTGTGATCCTCGGGTGTCATATGCAAGCAACCTATTGGTGTGTCAGTGTAGGGAAATGCAGTGAAATATGCGTTATTTTGAAAGAAAGAATAAAGTAGCACCAAACATGGTAGAGAATAAGGTACTTTGTTTCAGCCATAGGGACCCGGGTTCGCGATCGCTATGAGAGAAGTGCTTGTACTCGAGTTTGAGCTTTATTTCGTGAAAATATGTTAAATGTTTCTTAAGATATAGACCAAAACAGATTATAATACACGACAATTAGTAACAATTCAATATGCACATAATGACATATAATATATTGTTAGACGGTTGCCAGCCAACATTTTTACGTGAAATAAGAAAATTAAAACAAAATTGAATAGCTCCGTGGTAATTGGAATCAATTTTTGACAGAAGGTGTGCGTCATGTGATCTCATTGAAAAGGTAAGGGTTATAGTCGTTCATGTAGAATATATGTTTCTAACTTCATTATTTTATGCTCTTTCTGCTAATTTGTGCCTTTCGTACCTATCCTGATGTGTAGAATATGAAAACAACATATTTTGTTCTTACATTGAAAATATATATACAGGGTGCATCAAAATAAACCGTTGCAGAAGACAAGATAACACTTCGATTTCAGAAAGTTTTAAAAGTTTGATATAATTAGGTAGTTTCTCTTTGTGTTACGTAAAAATATACATATGTGATACTCGGGTGTCATATGCAAGCAACCTATTGGTGTGTCAGTGTAGGGAAATGCAGTGAAATATACGTTATTTTGAAAAAAAGAATAAAGTAGCACCAAACATGGTAGAGAATAAGGTACTTTGTTTCAGCCATAGGGAACCGGGTTCGCGACCGCTATGAGAGAAGTGCTTGTACTCGAGTTTGAGCTTTATTTCGTGAAAATATGTTAAATGGTTCTTAAGATATAGACCAAAACAGATTATAATACACGACAATTAGTAACAATTCAATATGCACATAATGACATATAATATATTGTTAGACGGTTGCCAGCCAACATTTTTACGTGAAATAAGAAAATTAAAACAAAATTGAATAGCTCCGTGATAATTGGAATCAATTTTTGACAGAAGGTGTGCGTCATGTGATCTCATTGAAAAGGTAAGGGTTATAGTCGTTCATGTAGAATATATGTTTCTAACTTCATTATTTTATGCTCTTTCTGCTAATTTGTGCCTTTCGTACCTATCCTGATGTGTAGAATATGAAAACAACATATTTTGTTCTTACATTGAAAATATATATACAGGGTGCATCAAAATAAACCGTTGCAGAAGACAAGATAACACTTCGATTTCAGAAAGTTTTAAAAGTTTGATATAATTACGTAGTTTCTCTTTGTGTTACGTAAAAATATACATGTGCGATCCTCGGGTGTCATATGCAAGCAACCTAGTGGTGTGTCAGTGTAGGGAAATGCAGTGAAATATGCGTTATTTTGAAAAAAAGAATAAAGTAGTACCAAACATGGTAGAGAATAAGGTACTTTGTTTCAGCCATAGGGACCCGGGTTCGCGATCGCTATGAGAGAAGTGCTTGTACTCGAGTTTGAGCTTTATTTCGTGAAAATATGTTAAATGTTTCTTAAGATATAGACCAAAACAGATTATAATACACGACAATTAGTAACAATTCAATATGCACATAATGACATATAATATATTGTTAGACGGTTGCCAGCCAACATTTTTACGTGAAATAAGAAAATTAAAACAAAATTGAATAGCTCCGTGGTAATTGGAATCAATTTTTGACAGAAGGTGTGCGTCATGTGATCTCATTGAAAAGGTAAGGGTTATAGTCGTTCATGTAGAATATATGTTTCTAACTTCATTATTTTATGCTCTTTCTGCTAATTTGTGCCTTTCGTACCTATCCTGATGTGTAGAATATGAAAACAACATATTTTGTTCTTACATTGAAAATATATATACAGGGTGCATCAAAATAAACCGTTGCAGAAGACAAGATAAC
This sequence comes from Thermobia domestica, assembly GCF_964235325.1. Taxonomy (NCBI): domain Eukaryota; kingdom Metazoa; phylum Arthropoda; class Insecta; order Zygentoma; family Lepismatidae; genus Thermobia; species Thermobia domestica. The sequence goes on along the minus strand of NC_137462.1, from coordinate 233,033,931 downwards.
ACTTCGATTTCAGAAAGTTTTAAAAGTTTGATATAATTAGGTAGTTTCTCTTTGTGTTACGTAAAAATATACATATGTGATACTCGGGTGTCATATGCAAGCAACCTATTGGTGTGTCAGTGTAGGGAAATGCAGTGAAATATACGTTATTTTGAAAAAAAGAATAAAGTAGCACCAAACATGGTAGAGAATAAGGTACTTTGTTTCAGCCATAGGGAACCGGGTTCGCGACCGCTATGAGAGAAGTGCTTGTACTCGATTTTGAGCTTTATTTCGTGAAAATATGTTAAATGGTTCTTAAGATATAGACCAAAACAGATTATAATACACGACAATTAGTAACAATTCAATATGCACATAATGACATATAATATATTGTTAGACGGTTGCCAGCCAACATTTTTACGTGAAATAAGAAAATTAAAACAAAATTGAATAGCTCCGTGATAATTGGAATCAATTTTTGACAGAAGGTGTGCGTCATGTGATCTCATTGAAAAGGTAAGGGTTATAGTCGTTCATGTAGAATATATGTTTCTAACTTCATTATTTTATGCTCTTTCTGCTAATTTGTGCCTTTCGTACCTATCCTGATGTGTAGAATATGAAAACAACATATTTTGTTCTTACATTGAAAATATATATACAGGGTGCATCAAAATAAACCGTTGCAGAAGACAAGATAACACTTCGATTTCAGAAAGTTTTAAAAGTTTGATATAATTACGTAGTTTCTCTTTGTGTTACGTAAAAATATACATGTGCGATCCTCGGGTGTCATATGCAAGCAACCTAGTGGTGTGTCAGTGTAGGGAAATGCAGTGAAATATGCGTTATTTTGAAAAAAAGAATAAAGTAGCACCAAACATGGTAGAGAATAAGGTACTTTGTTTCAGCCATAGGGAACCGGGTTCGCGACCGCTATGAGAGAAGTGCTTGTACTCGAGTTTGAGCTTTATTTCGTGAAAATATGTTAAATGGTTCTTAAGATATAGACCAAAACAGATTATAATACACGACAATTAGTAACAATTCAATATGCACATAATGACATATAATATATTGTTAGACGGTTGCCAGCCAACATTTTTACGTGAAATAAGAAAATTAAAACAAAATTGAATAGCTCCGTGATAATTGGAATCAATTTTTGACAGAAGGTGTGCGTCATGTGATCTCATTGAAAAGGTAAGGGTTATAGTCGTTCATGTAGAATATATGTTTCTAACTTCATTATTTTATGCTCTTTCTGCTAATTTGTGCCTTTCGTACCTATCCTGATGTGTAGAATATGAAAACAACATATTTTGTTCTTACATTGAAAATATATATACAGGGTGCATCAAAATAAACCGTTGCAGAAGACAAGATAACACTTCGATTTCAGAAAGTTTTAAAAGTTTGATATAATTACGTAGTTTCTCTTTGTGTTACGTAAAAATATACATGTGCGATCCTCGGGTGTCATATGCAAGCAACCTAGTGGTGTGTCAGTGTAGGGAAATGCAGTGAAATATGCGTTATTTTGAAAAAAAGAATAAAGTAGTACCAAACATGGTAGAGAATAAGGTACTTTGTTTCAGCCATAGGGACCCGGGTTCGCGATCGCTATGAGAGAAGTGCTTGTACTCGAGTTTGAGCTTTATTTCGTGAAAATATGTTAAATGGTTCTTAAGATATAGACCAAAACAGATTATAATACACGACAATTAGTAACAATTCAATATGCACATAATGACATATAATATATTGTTAGACGGTTGCCAGCCAACATTTTTACGTGAAATAAGAAAATTAAAACAAAATTGAATAGCTCCGTGGTAATTGGAATCAATTTTTGACAGAAGGTGTGCGTCATGTGATCTCATTGAAAAGGTAAGGCTTATAGTCGTTCATGTAGAATATATGTTTCTAACTTCTTTATTTTATGCTCTTTCTGCCAATTTGTGCCTTTCGTACCTATCCTGATGTGTAGAATATGAAAACAACATATTTTGTTCTTACATTGAAAATATATATACAGGGTGCATCAAAATAAACCGTTGCAGAAGACAAGATAACACTTCGATTTCAGAAAGTTTTAAAAGTTTGATATAATTAGGTAGTTTCTCTTTGTGTTACGTAAAAATATACATGTGCGATCCTCGGGTGTCATATTCAAGCAACATATTGGTGTGTCAATGTAGGGAAATGCAGTGAAATATGCGTTATTTTGAAAAAAAGAATAAAGTAGCACCAAACATGGTAGAGAATAAGGTACTTTGTTTCAGCCATAGGGACCCGGGTTCGCGATCGCTATGAGAGAAGTGCTTGTACTCGAGTTTGAGCTTTATTTCGTGAAAATATGTTAAATGGTTCTTAAGATATAGACCAAAACAGATTATAATACACGACAATTAGTAACAATTCAATATGCACATAATGACATATAATATATTGTTAGACGGTTGCCAGCCAACATTTTTACGTGAAATAAGAAAATTAAAACAAAATTGAATAGCTCCGTGGTAATTGGAATCAATTTTTGACAGAAGGTGTGCGTCATGTGATCTCATTGAAAAGGTAAGGGTTATAGTCGTTCATGTAGAATATATGTTTCTAACTTCATTATTTTATGCTCTTTCTGCTAATTTGTGCCTTTCGTACCTATCCTGATGTGTAGAATATGAAAACAACATATTTTGTTCTTACATTGAAAATATATATACAGGGTGCATCAAAATAAACCGCTGCAGAAGACAAGATAACACTTCGATTTCAGAAAGTTTTAAAAGTTTGATATAATTACGTAGTATCTCCTTGTGTTACGTAAAAATACACATATGTGATCCTCGGGTGTCATATGCAAGCAACCTAGTGGTGTGTCAGTGTAGGGAAATGCAGTGAAATATGCGTTATTTTGAAAAAAAGAATAAAGTAGTACCAAACATGGTAGAGAATAAGGTACTTTGTTTCAGCCATAGGGACCCGGGTTCGCGATCGCTATGAGAGAAGTGCTTGTACTCGAGTTTGAGCTTTATTTCGTGAAAATATGTTAAATGGTTCTTAAGATATAGACCAAAACAGATTATAATACACGACAATTAGTAACAATTCAATATGCACATAATGACATATAATATATTGTTAGACGGTTGCCAGCCAACATTTTTACGTGAAATAAGAAAATTAAAACAAAATTGAATAGCTCCGTGGTAATTGGAATCAATTTTTGACAGAAGGTGTGCGTCATGTGATCTCATTGAAAAGGTAAGGGTTATAGTCGTTCATGTAGAATATATGTTTCTAACTTCATTATTTTATGCTCTTTCTGCTAATTTGTGCCTTTCGTACCTATCCTGATGTGTAGAATATGAAAACAACATATTTTGTTCTTACATTGAAAATATATATACAGGGTGCATCAAAATAAACCGTTGCAGAAGACAAGATAACACTTCGATTTCAGAAAGTTTTAAAAGTTTGATATAATTAGGTAGTTTCTCTTTGTGTTACGTAAAAATATACATATGTGATACTCGGGTGTCATATGCAAGCAACCTATTGGTGTGTCAGTGTAGGGAAATGCAGTGAAATATACGTTATTTTGAAAAAAAGAATAAAGTAGCACCAAACATGGTAGAGAATAAGGTACTTTGTTTCAGCCATAGGGAACCGGGTTCGCGACCGCTATGAGAGAAGTGCTTGTACTCGAGTTTGAGCTTTATTTCGTGAAAATATGTTAAATGGTTCTTAAGATAAAGACCAAAACAGATTATAATACACGACAATTAGTAACAATTCAATATGCACATAATGACATATAATATATTGTTAGACGGTTGCCAGCCAACATTTTTACGTGAAATAAGAAAATTAAAACAAAATTGAATAGCTCCGTGATAATTGGAATCAATTTTTGACAGAAGGTGTGCGTCATGTGATCTCATTGAAAAGGTAAGGGTTATAGTCGTTCATGTAGAATATATGTTTCTAACTTCATTATTTTATGCTCTTTCTGCTAATTTGTGCCTTTCGTACCTATCCTGATGTGTAGAATATGAAAACAACATATTTTGTTCTTACATTGAAAATATATATACAGGGTGCATCAAAATAAACCGTTGCAGAAGACAAGATAACACTTCGATTTCAGAAAGTTTTAAAAGTTTGATATAATTACGTAGTTTCTCTTTGTGTTACGTAAAAATATACATGTGCGATCCTCGGGTGTCATATGCAAGCAACCTAGTGGTGTGTCAGTGTAGGGAAATGCAGTGAAATATGCGTTATTTTGAAAAAAAGAATAAAGTAGTACCAAACATGGTAGAGAATAAGGTACTTTGTTTCAGCCATAGGGACCCGGGTTCGCGATCGCTATGAGAGAAGTGCTTGTACTCGAGTTTGAGCTTTATTTCGTGAAAATATGTTAAATGGTTCTTAAGATATAGACCAAAACAGATTATAATACACGACAATTAGTAACAATTCAATATGCACATAATGACATATAATATATTGTTAGACGGTTGCCAGCCAACATTTTTACGTGAAATAAGAAAATTAAAACAAAATTGAATAGCTCCGTGGTAATTGGAATCAATTTTTGACAGAAGGTGTGCGTCATGTGATCTCATTGAAAAGGTAAGGCTTATAGTCGTTCATGTAGAATATATGTTTCTAACTTCTTTATTTTATGCTCTTTCTGCCAATTTGTGCCTTTCGTACCTATCCTGATGTGTAGAATATGAAAACAACATATTTTGTTCTTACATTGAAAATATATATACAGGGTGCATCAAAATAAACCGTTGCAGAAGACAAGATAACACTTCGATTTCAGAAAGTTTTAAAAGTTTGATATAATTAGGTAGTTTCTCTTTGTGTTACGTAAAAATATACATGTGCGATCCTCGGGTGTCATATTCAAGCAACATATTGGTGTGTCAATGTAGGGAAATGCAGTGAAATATGCGTTATTTTGAAAAAAAGAATAAAGTAGCACCAAACATGGTAGAGAATAAGGTACTTTGTTTCAGCCATAGGGACCCGGGTTCGCGATCGCTATGAGAGAAGTGCTTGTACTCGAGTTTGAGCTTTATTTCGTGAAAATATGTTAAATGGTTCTTAAGATATAGACCAAAACAGATTATAATACACGACAATTAGTAACAATTCAATATGCACATAATGACATATAATATATTGTTAGACGGTTGCCAGCCAACATTTTTACGTGAAATAAGAAAATTAAAACAAAATTGAATAGCTCCGTGGTAATTGGAATCAATTTTTGACAGAAGGTGTGCGTCATGTGATCTCATTGAAAAGGTAAGGGTTATAGTCGTTCATGTAGAATATATGTTTCTAACTTCAATATTTTATGCTCTTTCTGCTAATTTGTGCCTTTCGTACCTATCCTGATGTGTAGAATATGAAAACAACATATTTTGTTCTTACATTGAAAATATATATACAGGGTGCATCAAAATAAACCGCTGCAGAAGACAAGATAACACTTCGATTTCAGAAAGTTTTAAAAGTTTGATATAATTACGTAGTATCTCCTTGTGTTACGTAAAAATACACATATGTGATCCTCGGGTGTCATATGCAAGCAACCTAGTGGTGTGTCAGTGTAGGGAAATGCAGTGAAATATGCGTTATTTTGAAAAAAAGAATAAAGTAGTACCAAACCTGGTAGAGAATAAGGTACTTTGTTTCAGCCATAGGGACCCGGGTTCGCGATCGCTATGAGAGAAGTGCTTGTACTCGAGTTTGAGCTTTATTTCGTGAAAATATGTTAAGTGGTTCTTAAGATATAGACTAAAACAGATTATAATGCACGACAATTAGTAACAATTCAATATGCACATAATGACATATAATATATTGTTAGACGGTTGCCAGCCAACATTTTTACGTGAAATAAGAAAATTAAAACAAAATTGAATAGCTCCGTGGTAATTGGAATCAATTTTTGACAGAAGGTGTGCGTCATGTGATCTCATTGAAAAGGTAAGGGTTATAGTCGTTCATGTAGAATATATGTTTCTAACTTCATTATTTTATGCTCTTTCTGCTAATTTGTGCCTTTCGTACCTATCCTGATGTGTAGAATATGAAAACAACATATTTTGTTCTTACATTGAAAATATATATACAGGGTGAATCAAAATAAACCGTTGCAGAAGACAAGATAACACTTCGATTTCAGAAAGTTTTAAAAGTTTGATATAATTAGGTAGTTTCTCTTTGTGTTACGTAAAAATATACATGTGTGATCCTCGGGTGTCATATGCAAGCAACCTATTGGTGTGTCAGTGTAGGGAAATGCAGTGAAATATGCGTTATTTTGAGAAAAAGAATAAAGTAGCACCAAACATGGTAGAGAATAAGGTACTTTGTTTCAGCCATAGGGACCCTGGTTCGCGATCGCTATGAGAGAAGTGCTTGTACTCGAGTTTGAGTTTTATTTCGTGAAAATATGTTAAATGTTTCTTAAGATATAGACCAAAACAGATTATAATACACGACAATTAGTAACAATTCAATATGCACATAATGACATATAATATATTGTTAGACGGTTGCCAGCCAACATTTTTACGTGAAATAAGAAAATTAAAACAAAATTGAATAGCTCCGTGGTAATTGGAATCAATTTTTGACAGAAGGTGTGCGTCATGTGATCTCATTGAAAAGGTAAGGGTTATAGTCGTTCATGTAGAATATATGTTTCTAACTTCATTATTTTATGCTCTTTCTGCTAATTTGTGCCTTTCGTACCTATCCTGATGTGTAGAATATGAAAACAACATATTTTGTTCTTACATTGAAAATATATATACAGGGTGCATCAAAATAAACCGTTGCAGAAGACAAGATAACACTTCGATTTCAGAAAGTTTTAAAAGTTTGATATAATTAGGTAGTTTCTCTTTGTGTTACGTAAAAATATACATATGTGATACTCGGGTGTCATATGCAAGCAACCTATTGGTGTGTCAGTGTAGGGAAATGCAGTGAAATATACGTTATTTTGAAAAAAAGAATAAAGTAGCACCAAACATGGTAGAGAATAAGGTACTTTGTTTCAGCCATAGGGAACCGGGTTCGCGACCGCTATGAGAGAAGTGCTTGTACTCGAGTTTGAGCTTTATTTCGTGAAAATATGTTAAATGGTTCTTAAGATATAGACCAAAACAGATTATAATACACGACAATTAGTAACAATTCAATATGCACATAATGACATATAATATATTGTTAGACGGTTGCCAGCCAACATTTTTACGTGAAATAAGAAAATTAAAACAAAATTGAATAGCTCCGTGATAATTGGAATCAATTTTTGACAGAAGGTGTGCGTCATGTGATCTCATTGAAAAGGTAAGGGTTATAGTCGTTCATGTAGAATATATGTTTCTAACTTCATTATTTTATGCTCTTTCTGCTAATTTGTGCCTTTCGTACCTATCCTGATGTGTAGAATATGAAAACAACATATTTTGTTCTTACATTGAAAATATATATACAGGGTGCATCAAAATAAACCGTTGCAGAAGACAAGATAACACTTCGATTTCAGAAAGTTTTAAAAGTTTGATATAATTACGTAGTTTCTCTTTGTGTTACGTAAAAATATACATGTGCGATCCTCGGGTGTCATATGCAAGCAACCTAGTGGTGTGTCAGTGTAGGGAAATGCAGTGAAATATGCGTTATTTTGAAAAAAAGAATAAAGTAGTACCAAACATGGTAGAGAATAAGGTACTTTGTTTCAGCCATAGGGACCCGGGTTCGCGATCGCTATGAGAGAAGTGCTTGTACTCGAGTTTGAGCTTTATTTCGTGAAAATATGTTAAATGGTTCTTAAGATATAGACCAAAACAGATTATAATACACGACAATTAGTAACAATTCAATATGCACATAATGACATATAATATATTGTTAGACGGTTGCCAGCCAACATTTTTACGTGAAATAAGAAAATTAAAACAAAATTGAATAGCTCCGTGGTAATTGGAATCAATTTTTGACAGAAGGTGTGCGTCATGTGATCTCATTGAAAAGGTAAGGCTTATAGTCGTTCATGTAGAATATATGTTTCTAACTTCTTTATTTTATGCTCTTTCTGCCAATTTGTGCCTTTCGTACCTATCCTGATGTGTAGAATATGAAAACAACATATTTTGTTCTTACATTGAAAATATATATACAGGGTGCATCAAAATAAACCGTTGCAGAAGACAAGATAACACTTCGATTTCAGAAAGTTTTAAAAGTTTGATATAATTAGGTAGTTTCTCTTTGTGTTACGTAAAAATATACATGTGCGATCCTCGGGTGTCATATTCAAGCAACATATTGGTGTGTCAGTGTAGGGAAATGCAGTGAAATATGCGTTATTTTGAAAAAAAGAATAAAGTAGCACCAAACATGGTAGAGAATAAGGTACTTTGTTTCAGCCATAGGGACCCGGGTTCGCGATCGCTATGAGAGAAGTGCTTGTACTCGAGTTTGAGCTTTATTTCGTGAAAATATGTTAAATGGTTCTTAAGATATAGACCAAAACAGATTATAATACACGACAATTAGTAACAATTCAATATGCACATAATGACATATAATATATTGTTAGACGGTTGCCAGCCAACATTTTTACGTGAAATAAGAAAATTAAAACAAAATTGAATAGCTCCGTGGTAATTGGAATCAATTTTTGACAGAAGGTGTGCGTCATGTGATCTCATTGAAAAGGTAAGGGTTATAGTCGTTCATGTAGAATATATGTTTCTAACTTCATTATTTTATGCTCTTTCTGCTAATTTGTGCCTTTCGTACCTATCCTGATGTGTAGAATATGAAAACAACATATTTTGTTCTTACATTGAAAATATATATACAGGGTGCATCAAAATAAACCGCTGCAGAAGACAAGATAACACTTCGATTTCAGAAAGTTTTAAAAGTTTGATATAATTACGTAGTATCTCCTTGTGTTACGTAAAAATACACATATGTGATCCTCGGGTGTCATATGCAAGCAACCTAGTGGTGTGTCAGTGTAGGGAAATGCAGTGAAATATGCGTTATTTTGAAAAAAAGAATAAAGTAGTACCAAACCTGGTAGAGAATAAGGTACTTTGTTTCAGCCATAGGGACCCGGGTTCGCGATCGCTATGAGAGAAGTGCTTGTACTCGAGTTTGAGCTTTATTTCGTGAAAATATGTTAAGTGGTTCTTAAGATATAGACTAAAACAGATTATAATGCACGACAATTAGTAACAATTCAATATGCACATAATGACATATAATATATTGTTAGACGGTTGCCAGCCAACATTTTTACGTGAAATAAGAAAATTAAAACAAAATTGAATAGCTCCGTGGTAATTGGAATCAATTTTTGACAGAAGGTGTGCGTCATGTGATCTCATTGAAAAGGTAAGGGTTATAGTCGTTCATGTAGAATATATGTTTCTAACTTCATTATTTTATGCTCTTTCTGCTAATTTGTGCCTTTCGTACCTATCCTGATGTGTAGAATATGAAAACAACATATTTTGTTCTTACATTGAAAATATATATACAGGGTGAATCAAAATAAACCGTTGCAGAAGACAAGATAACACTTCGATTTCAGAAAGTTTTAAAAGTTTGATATAATTAGGTAGTTTCTCTTTGTGTTACGTAAAAATATACATGTGTGATCCTCGGGTGTCATATGCAAGCAACCTATTGGTGTGTCAGTGTAGGGAAATGCAGTGAAATATGCGTTATTTTGAAAAAAAGAATAAAGTAGCACCAAACATGGTAGAGAATAAGGTACTTTGTTTCAGCCATAGGGACCCTGGTTCGCGATCGCTATGAGAGAAGTGCTTGTACTCGAGTTTGAGTTTTATTTCGTGAAAATATGTTAAATGTTTCTTAAGATATAGACCAAAACAGATTATAATACACGACAATTAGTAACAATTCAATATGCACATAATGACATATAATATATTGTTAGACGGTTGCCAGCCAACATTTTTACGTGAAATAAGAAAATTAAAACAAAATTGAATAGCTCCGTGGTAATTGGAATCAATTTTTGACAGAAGGTGTGCGTCATGTGATCTCATTGAAAAGGTAAGGGTTATAGTCGTTCATGTAGAATATATGTTTCTAACTTCATTATTTTATGCTCTTTCTGCTAATTTGTGCCTTTCGTACCTATCCTGATGTGTAGAATATGAAAACAACATATTTTGTTCTTACATTGAAAATATATATACAGGGTGCATCAAAATAAACCGTTGCAGAAGACAAGATAACACTTCGATTTCAGAAAGTTTTAAAAGTTTGATATAATTAGGTAGTTTCTCTTTGTGTTACGTAAAAATATACATATGTGATACTCGGGTGTCATATGCAAGCAACCTATTGGTGTGTCAGTGTAGGGAAATGCAGTGAAATATACGTTATTTTGAAAAAAAGAATAAAGTAGCACCAAACATGGTAGAGAATAAGGTACTTTGTTTCAGCCATAGGGAACCGGGTTCGCGACCGCTATGAGAGAAGTGCTTGTACTCGAGTTTGAGCTTTATTTCGTGAAAATATGTTAAATGGTTCTTAAGATATAGACCAAAACAGATTATAATACACGACAATTAGTAACAATTCAATATGCACATAATGACATATAATATATTGTTAGACGGTTGCCAGCCAACATTTTTACGTGAAATAAGAAAATTAAAACAAAATTGAATAGCTCCGTGATAATTGGAATCAATTTTTGACAGAAGGTGTGCGTCATGTGATCTCATTGAAAAGGTAAGGGTTATAGTCGTTCATGTAGAATATATGTTTCTAACTTCATTATTTTATGCTCTTTCTGCTAATTTGTGCCTTTCGTACCTATCCTGATGTGTAGAATATGAAAACAACATATTTTGTTCTTACATTGAAAATATATATACAGGGTGCATCAAAATAAACCGTTGCAGAAGACAAGATAACACTTCGATTTCAGAAAGTTTTAAAAGTTTGATATAATTACGTAGTTTCTCTTTGTGTTACGTAAAAATATACATGTGCGATCCTCGGGTGTCATATGCAAGCAACCTAGTGGTGTGTCAGTGTAGGGAAATGCAGTGAAATATGCGTTATTTTGAAAAAAAGAATAAAGTAGTACCAAACATGGTAGAGAATAAGGTACTTTGTTTCAGCCATAGGGACCCGGGTTCGCGATCGCTATGAGAGAAGTGCTTGTACTCGAGTTTGAGCTTTATTTCGTGAAAATATGTTAAATGGTTCTTAAGATATAGACCAAAACAGATTATAATACACGACAATTAGTAACAATTCAATATGCACATAATGACATATAATATATTGTTAGACGGTTGCCAGCCAACATTTTTACGTGAAATAAGAAAATTAAAACAAAATTGAATAGCTCCGTGGTAATTGGAATCAATTTTTGACAGAAGGTGTGCGTCATGTGATCTCATTGAAAAGGTAAGGCTTATTGTCGTTCATGTAGAATATATGTTTCTAACTTCTTTATTTTATGCTCTTTCTGCCAATTTGTGCCTTTCGTACCTATCCTGATGTGTAGAATATGAAAACAACATATTTTGTTCTTACATTGAAAATATATATACAGGGTGCATCAAAATAAACCGTTGCAGAAGACAAGATAACACTTCGATTTCAGAAAGTTTTAAAAGTTTGATATAATTAGGTAGTTTCTCTTTGTGTTACGTAAAAATATACATGTGCGATCCTCGGGTGTCATATTCAAGCAACATATTGGTGTGTCAGTGTAGGGAAATGCAGTGAAATATGCGTTATTTTGAAAAAAAGAATAAAGTAGCACCAAACATGGTAGAGAATAAGGTACTTTGTTTCAGCCATAGGGACCCGGGTTCGCGATCGCTATGAGAGAAGTGCTTGTACTCGAGTTTGAGCTTTATTTCGTGAAAATATGTTAAATGGTTCTTAAGATATAGACCAAAACAGATTATAATACACGACAATTAGTAACAATTCAATATGCACATAATGACATATAATATATTGTTAGACGGTTGCCAGCCAACATTTTTACGTGAAATAAGAAAATTAAAACAAAATTGAATAGCTCCGTGGTAATTGGAATCAATTTTTGACAGAAGGTGTGCGTCATGTGATCTCATTGAAAAGGTAAGGGTTATAGTCGTTCATGTAGAATATATGTTTCTAACTTCATTATTTTATGCTCTTTCTGCTAATTTGTGCCTTTCGTACCTATCCTGATGTGTAGAATATGAAAACAACATATTTTGTTCTTACATTGAAAATATATATACAGGGTGCATCAAAATAAACCGCTGCAGAAGACAAGATAACACTTCGATTTCAGAAAGTTTTAAAAGTTTGATATAATTACGTAGTATCTCCTTGTGTTACGTAAAAATACACATATGTGATCCTCGGGTGTCATATGCAAGCAACCTAGTGGTGTGTCAGTGTAGGGAAATGCAGTGAAATATGCGTTATTTTGAAAAAAAGAATAAAGTAGTACCAAACCTGGTAGAGAATAAGGTACTTTGTTTCAGCCATAGGGACCCGGGTTCGCGATCGCTATGAGAGAAGTGCTTGTACTCGAGTTTGAGCTTTATTTCGTGAAAATATGTTAAGTGGTTCATAAGATATAGACTAAAACAGATTATAATGCACGACAATTAGTAACAATTCAATATGCACATAATGACATATAATATATTGTTAGACGGTTGCCAGCCAACATTTTTACGTGAAATAAGAAAATTAAAACAAAATTGAATAGCTCCGTGGTAATTGGAATCAATTTTTGACAGAAGGTGTGCGTCATGTGATCTCATTGAAAAGGTAAGGGTTATAGTCGTTCATGTAGAATATATGTTTCTAACTTCATTATTTTATGCTCTTTCTGCTAATTTGTGCCTTTCGTACCTATCCTGATGTGTAGAATATGAAAACAACATATTTTGTTCTTACATTGAAAATATATATACAGGGTGAATCAAAATAAACCGTTGCAGAAGACAAGATAACACTTCGATTTCAGAAAGTTTTAAAAGTTTGATATAATTAGGTAGTTTCTCTTTGTGTTACGTAAAAATATACATGTGTGATCCTCGGGTGTCATATGCAAGCAACCTATTGGTGTGTCAGTGTAGGGAAATGCAGTGAAATATGCGTTATTTTGAAAAAAAGAATAAAGTAGCACCAAACATGGTAGAGAATAAGGTACTTTGTTTCAGCCATAGGGACCCTGGTTCGCGATCGCTATGAGAGAAGTGCTTGTACTCGAGTTTGAGCTTTATTTCGTGAAAATATGTTAAATGTTTCTTAAGATATAGACCAAAACAGATTATAATACACGACAATTAGTAACAATTCAATATGCACATAATGACATATAATATATTGTTAGACGGTTGCCAGCCAACATTTTTACGTGAAATAAGAAAATTAAAACAAAATTGAATAGCTCCGTGGTAATTGGAATCAATTTTTGACAGAAGGTGTGCGTCATGTGATCTCATTGAAAAGGTAAGGGTTATAGTCGTTCATGTAGAATATATGTTTCTAACTTCATTATTTTATGCTCTTTCTGCTAATTTGTGCCTTTCGTACCTATCCTGATGTGTAGAATATGAAAACAACATATTTTGTTCTTACATTGAAAATATATATACAGGGTGCATCAAAATAAACCGTTGCAGAAGACAAGATAACACTTCGATTTCAGAAAGTTTTAAAAGTTTGATATAATTAGGTAGTTTCTCTTTGTGTTACGTAAAAATATACATATGTGATACTCGGGTGTCATATGCAAGCAACCTATTGGTGTGTCAGTGTAGGGAAATGCAGTGAAATATACGTTATTTTGAAAAAATGAATAAAGTAGCACCAAACATGGTAGAGAATAAGGTACTTTGTTTCAGCCATAGGGACCCGGGTTCGCGACCGCTATGAGAGAAGTGCTTGTACTCGAGTTTGAGCTTTATTTCGTGAAAATATGTTAAATGGTTCTTAAGATATAGACCAAAACAGATTATAATACACGACAATTAGTAACAATTCAAAATGCACATAATGACATATAATATATTGTTAGACGGTTGCCAGCCAACATTTTTACGTGAAATAAGAAAATTAAAACAAAATTGAATAGCTCCGTGGTAATTGGAATCAATTTTTGACAGAAGGTGTGCGTCATGTGATCTCATTTAAAAGGTAAGGGTTATAGTCGTTCATGTAGAATATATGTTTCTAACTTCATTATTTTATGCTCTTTCTGCTAATTTGTGCCTTTCGTACCTATCCTGATGTGTAGAATATGAAAACAACATATTTTGTTCTTACATTGAAAATATATATACAGGGTGCATCAAAATAAACCGTTGCAGAAGACAAGATAACACTTCGATTTCAGAAAGTTTTAAAAGTTTGATATAATTACGTAGTTTCTCTTTGTGTTACGTAAAAATATACATGTGCGATCCTCGGGTGTCATATGCAAGCAACCTAGTGGTGTGTCAGTGTAGGGAAATGCAGTGAAATATGCGTTATTTTGAAAAAAAGAATAAAGTAGTACCAAACATGGTAGAGAATAAGGTACTTTGTTTCAGCCATAGGGACCCGGGTTCGCGATCGCTATGAGAGAAGTGCTTGTACTCGAGTTTGAGCTTTATTTCGTGAAAATATGTTAAATGTTTCTTAAGATATAGACCAAAACAGATTATAATACACGACAATTAGTAACAATTCAATATGCACATAATGACATATAATATATTGTTAGACGGTTGCCAGCCAACATTTTTACGTGAAATAAGAAAATTAAAACAAAATTGAATAGCTCCGTGGTAATTGGAATCAATTTTTGACAGAAGGTGTGCGTCATGTGATCTCATTGAAAAGGTAAGGGTTATAGTCGTTCATGTAGAATATATGTTTCTAACTTCATTATTTTATGCTCTTTCTGCTAATTTGTGCCTTTCGTACCTATCCTGATGTGTAGAATATGAAAACAACATATTTTGTTCTTACATTGAAAATATATATACAGGGTGCATCAAAATAAACCGTTGCAGAAGACAAGATAACACTTCGATTTCAGAAAGTTTTAAAAGTTTGATATAATTACGTAGTTTCTCCTTGTGTTACGTAAAAATACACATATGTGATCTTCGGGTGTCATATGCAAGCAACCTAGTGGTGTGTCAGTGTAGGGAAATGCAGTGAAATATGCGTTATTTTAAAAAAAAGAATAAAGTAGTACCAAACATGGTAGAGAATAAGGTACTTTGTTTCAGCCATAGGGACCCGGGTTCGCGATCGCTATGAGAGAAGTGCTTGTACTCGAGTTTGAGTTTTATTTCGTGAAAATATGTTAAATGGTTCTTAAGATATAGACCAAAACAGATTATAATACACGACAATTAGTAACAATTCAATATGCACGTAATGACATATAATATATTGTTAGACGGTTGCCAGCCAACATTTTTACGTGAAATAAGAAAATTAAAACAAAATTGAATAGCTCCGTGGTAATTGGAATCAATTTTTGACAGAAGGTGTGCGTCATGTGATCTCATTGAAAAGGTAAGGGTTATAGTCGTTCATGTAGAATATATGTTTCTAACTTCATTATTTTATGCTCTTTCTGCTAATTTGTGCCTTTCGTACCTATCCTGATGTGTAGAATATGAAAACAACATATTTTGTTCTTACATTGAAAATATATATACAGGGTGCATCAAAATAAACCGTTGCAGAAGACAAGATAACACTTCGATTTCAGAAAGTTTTAAAAGTTTGATATAATTAGGTAGTTTCTCTTTGTGTTTCGTAAAAATATACATATGTGATACTCGGGTGTCATATGCAAGCAACCTATTGGTGTGTCAGTGTAGGGAAATGCAGTGAAATATACGTTATTTTGAAAAAATGAATAAAGTAGCACCAAACATGGTAGAGAATAAGGTACTTTGTTTCAGCCATAGGGACCAGGGTTCGCGACCGCTATGAGAGAAGTGCTTGTACTCGAGTTTGAGCTTTATTTCGTGAAAATATGTTAAATGGTTCTTAAGATATAGACCAAAACAGATTATAATACACGACAATTAGTAACAATTCAATATGCACATAATGACATATAATATATTGTTAGACGGTTGCCAGCCAACATTTTTACGTGAAATAAGAAAATTGAAAGAAAATTGAATAGCTCCGTGGTAATTGGAATCAATTTTTGACAGAAGGTGTGCGTCATGTGATCTCATTGAAAAGGTAAGGGTTATAGTCGTTCATGTAGAATATATGTTTCTAACTTCATTATTTTATGCTCTTTCTGCTAATTTGTGCCTTTCGTACCTATCCTGATGTGTAGAATATGAAAACAACATATTTTGTTCTTACATTGAAAATATATATACAGGGTGCATCAAAATAAACCGTTGCAGAAGACAAGATAACACTTCGATTTCAGAAAGTTTTAAAAGTTTGATATAATTACGTAGTTTCTCCTTGTGTTACGTAAAAATACACATATGTGATCCTCGGGTGTCATATGCAAGCAACCTAGTGGTGTGTCAGTGTAGGGAAATGCAGTGAAATATGCGTTATTTTGAAAAAAAGAATAAAGTAGTACCAAACATGGTAGAGAATAAGGTACTTTGTTTCAGCCATAGGGACCCGGGTTCGCGATCGCTATGAGAGAAGTGCTTGTACTCGAGTCTGAGCTTTATTTCGTGAAAATATGTTAAATGGTTCTTAAGATATAGACCAAAACAGATTATAATACACGACAATTAGTAACAATTCAATATGCACATAATGACATATAATATATTGTTAGACGGTTGCCAGCCAACATTTTTACGTGAAATAAGAAAATTAATACAAAATTGAATAGCTCCGTGGTAATTGGAATCAATTTTTGACAGAAGGTGTGCGTCATGTGATCTCATTGAAAAGGTAAGGGTTATAGTCGTTCATGTAGAATATATGTTTCTAACTTCATTATTTTATGCTCTTTCTGCTAATTTGTGCCTTTCGTACCTATCCTGATGTGTAGAATATGAAAACAACATATTTTGTTCTTACATTGAAAATATATATACAGGGTGCATCAAAATAAACCGTTGCAGAAGACAAGATAACACTTCGATTTCAGAAAGTTTTAAAAGTTTGATATAATTACGTAGTTTCTCCTTGTGTTACGTAAAAATACACATATGTGATCCTCGGGTGTCATATGCAAGCAACCTAGTGGTGTGTCAGTGTAGGGAAATGCAGTGAAATATGCGTTATTTTGAAAAAAAGAATAAAGTAGTACCAAACATGGCAGAGAATAAGGTACTTTGTTTCAGCCATAGGGACCCGGGTTCGCGATCGCTATGAGAGAAGTGCTTGTACTCGAGTCTGAGCTTTATTTCGTGAAAATATGTTAAATGGTTCTTAAGATATAGACCAAAACAGATTATAATACACGACAATTAGTAACAATTCAATATGCACATAATGACATATAATATATTGTTAGACGGTTGCCAGCCAACATTTTTACGTGAAATAAGAAAATTAAAACAAAATTGAATAGCTCCGTGGTAATTGGAATCAATTTTTGACAGAAGGTGTGCGTCATGTGATCTCATTTAAAAGGTAAGGCTTATAGTCGTTCATGTAGAATATATGTTTCTAACTTCATTATTTTATGCTCTTTCTGCTAATTTGTGCCTTTCGTACCTATCCTGATGTGTAGAATATGAAAACAACATATTTTGTTCTTACATTGAAAATATATATACAGGGTGCATCAAAATAAACCGTTGCAGAAGACAAGATAACACTTCGATTTCAGAAAGTTTTAAAAGTTTGATATAATTAGGTAGTTTCTCTTTCTGTTACGTAAAAATATACATGTGCGATCCTCGGGTGTCATATTCAAGCAACATATTGGTGTGTCAGTGTAGGGAAATGCAGTGAAATATGCGTTATTTTAAAAAAAAGAATAAAGTAGCACCAAACATGGTAGAGAATAAGGTACTTTGTTTCAGCCATAGGGACCCGGGTTCGCGATCGCTATGAGAGAAGTGCTTGTACTCGAGTTTGAGCTTTATTTCGTGAAAATATGTTAAATGGTTCTTAAGATATAGACCAAAACAGATTATAATACACGACAATTAGTAACAATTCAATATGCACATAATGACATATAATATATTGTTAGACGGTTGCCAGCCAACATTTTTACGTGAAATAAGAAAATTAATACAAAATTGAATAGCTCCGTGGTAATTGGAATCAATTTTTGACAGAAGGTGTGCGTCATGTGATCTCATTGAAAAGGTAAGGGTTATAGTCGTTCATGTAGAATATATGTTTCTAACTTCATTATTTTATGCTCTTTCTGCTAATTTGTGCCTTTCGTACCTATCCTGATGTGTAGAATATGAAAACAACATATTTTGTTCTTACATTGAAAATATATATACAGGGTGCATCAAAATAAACCGCTGCAGAAGACAAGATAACACTTCGATTTCAGAAAGTTTTAAAAGTTTGATATAATTACGTAGTATCTCCTTGTGTTACGTAAAAATACACATATGTGATCCTCGGGTGTCATATGCAAGCAACCTAGTGGTGTGTCAGTGTAGGGAAATGCAGTGAAATATGCGTTATTTTGAAAAAAAGAATAAAGTAGTACCAAACCTGGTAGAGAATAAGGTACTTTGTTTCAGCCATACGGACCCGGGTTCGCGATCGCTATGAGAGAAGTGCTTGTACTCGAGTTTGAGCTTTATTTCGTGAAAATATGTTAAGTGGTTCTTAAGATATAGACTAAAACAGATTATAATGCACGACAATTAGTAACAATTCAATATGCACATAATGACATATAATATATTGTTAGACGGTTGCCAGCCAACATTTTTACGTGAAATAAGAAAATTAAAACAAAATTGAATAGCTCCGTGGTAATTGGAATCAATTTTTGACAGAAGGTGTGCGTCATGTGATCTCATTGAAAAGGTAAGGGTTATAGTCGTTCATGTAGAATATATGTTTCTAACTTCATTATTTTATGCTCTTTCTGCTAATTTGTGCCTTTCGTACCTATCCTGATGTGTAGAATATGAAAACAACATATTTTGTTCTTACATTGAAAATATATATACAGGGTGCATCAAAATAAACCGTTGCAGAAGACAAGATAACACTTCGATTTCAGAAAGTTTTAAAAGTTTGATATAATTACGTAGTTTCTCCTTGAGTTACGTAAAAATACACATATGTGATCCTCGGGTGTCATATGCAAGCAACCTAGTGGTGTGTCAGTGTAGGGAAATGCAGTGAAATATGCGTTATTTTGAAAAAAAGAATAAAGTAGTACCAAACCTGGTAGAGAATAAGGTACTTTGTTTCAGCCATAGGGACCCGGGTTCGCGATCGCTATGAGAGAAGTGCTTGTACTCGAGTTTGAGCTTTATTTCGTGAAAATATGTTAAGTGGTTCTTAAGATATAGACTAAAACACATTATAATACACGACAATTAGTAACAATTCAATATGCACATAATGACATATAATATATTGTTAGACGGTTGCCAGCCAACATTTTTACGTGAAATAAGAAAATTAAAACAAAATTGAATAGCTCCGTGGTAATTGGAATCAATTTTTGACAGAAGGTGTGTGTCATGTGATCTCATTGAAAAGGTAAGGGTTATAGTCGTTCATGTAGAATATATGTTTCTAACTTCATTATTTTATGCTCTTTCTGCTAATTTGTGCCTTTCGTACCTATCCTGATGTGTAGAATATGAAAACAACATATTTTGTTCTTACATTGAAAATATATATACAGGGTGCATCAAAATAAACCGTTGCAGAAGACAAGATAACACTTCGATTTCAGAAAGTTTTAAAAGTTTGATATAATTACGTAGTATCTCCTTGTGTTACGTAAAAATACACATATGTGATCCTCGGGTGTCATATGCAAGCAACCTAGTGGTGTGTCAGTGTAGGGAAATGCAGTGAAATATGCGTTATTTTGAAAAAAAGAATAAAGTAGTACCAAACATGGTAGAGAATAAGGTACTTTGTTTCAGCCATAGGGACCCGGGTTCGCGATCGCTATGAGAGAAGTGCTTGTACTCGAGTTTGAGCTTTATTTCTTGAAAATATGTTAAGTGGTTGTTAAGATATAGACTAAAACAGATTATAATGCACGACAATTAGTAACAATTCAATATGCACATAATGACATATAATATATTGTTAGACGGTTGCCAGCCAACATTTTTACGTGAAATAAGAAAATTAAAACAAAATTGAATAGCTCCGTGGTAATTGGAATCAATTTTTGACAGAAGGTGTGCGTCATGTGATCTCATTGAAAAGGTAAGGGTTATAGTCGTTCATGTAGAATATATGTTTCTAACTTCATTATTTTATGCTCTTTCTGCTAATTTGTGCCTTTCGTACCTATCCTGATGTGTAGAATATGAAAACAACATATTTTGTTCTTACATTGAAAATATATATACAGGGTGCATCAAAATAAACCGTTGCAGAAGACAAGATAACACTTCGATTTCAGAAAGTTTTAAAAGTTTGATATAATTAGGTAGTTTCTCTTTGTGTTACGTAAAAATATACTTGTGTGATCCTCGGGTGTCATATGCAAGCAACCTATTGGTGTGTCAGTGTAGGGAAATGCAGTGAAATATGCGTTATTTTGAAAAAAAGAATAAAGTAGCACCAAACATGGTAGAGAATAAGGTACTTTGTTTCAGCCATAGGGACCCTGGTTCGCGATCGCTATGAGAGAAGTGCTTGTACTCGAGTTTGAGCTTTATTTCGTGAAAATATGTTAAATGTTTCTTGAGATATAGACTAAAACACATTATAATACACGACAATTAGTAACAATTCAATATGCACATAATGACATATAATATATTGTTAGACGGTTGCCAGCCAACATTTTTACGTGAAATAAGAAAATTAAAACAAAATTGAATAGCTCCGTGGTAATTGGAATCAATTTTTGACAGAAGGTGTGCGTCATGTGATCTCATTGAAAAGGTAAGGGTTATAGTCGTTCATGTAGAATATATGTTTCTAACTTCATTATTTTATGCTCTTTCTGCTAATTTGTGCCTTTCGTACCTATCCTGATGTGTAGAATATGAAAACAACATATTTTGTTCTTACATTGAAAATATATATACAGGGTGCATCAAAATAAACCGTTGCAGAAGACAAGATAACACTTCGATTTCAGAAAGTTTTAAAAGTTTGATATAATTAGGTAGTTTCTCTTTGTGTTACGTAAAAATATACATATGTGATACTCGGGTGTCATATGCAAGCAACCAATTGGTGTGTCAGTGTAGGGAAATGCAGTGAAATATACGTTATTTTGAAAAAATGAATAAAGTAGCACCAAACATGGTAGAGAATAAGGTACTTTGTTTCAGCCATAGGGACCCGGGTTCGCGACCGCTATGAGAGAAGTGCTTGTACTCGAGTTTGAGCTTTATTTCGTGAAAATATGTTAAATGGTTCTTAAGATATAGACCAAAACAGATTATAATACACGACAATTAGTAACAATTCAATATGCACATAATGACATATAATATATTGTTAGACGGTTGCCAGCCAACATTTTAACGTGAAATAAGAAAATTAAAAGAAAATTGAATAGCTCCGTGGTAATTGGAATCAATTTTTGACAGAAGGTGTGCGTCATGTGATCTCATTGAAAAGGTAAGGGTTATAGTCGTTCATGTAGAATATATGTTTCTAACTTCATTATTTTATGCTCTTTCTGCTAATTTGTGCCTTTCGTACCTATCCTGATGTGTAGAATATGAAAACAACATATTTTGTTCTTACATTGAAAATATATATACAGGGTGCATCAAAATAAACCGTTGCAGAAGACAAGATAACACTTCGATTTCAGAAAGTTTTAAAAGTTTGATATAATTACGTAGTTTCTCCTTGTGTTACGTAAAAATACACATATGTGATCCTCGGGTGTCATATGCAAGCAACCTAGTGGTGTGTCAGTGTAGGGAAATGCAGTGAAATATGCGTTATTTTGAAAAAAAGAATAAAGTAGTACCAAACATGGTAGAGAATAAGGTACTTTGTTTCAGCCATAGGGACCCGGGTTCGCGATCGCTATGAGAGAAGTGCTTGTACTCGAGTCTGAGCTTTATTTCGTGAAAATATGTTAAATGGTTCTTAAGATATAGACCAAAACAGATTATAATACACGACAATTAGTAACAATTCAATATGCACATAATGACATATAATATATTGTTAGACGGTTGCCAGCCAACATTTTTACGTGAAATAAGAAAATTAATACAAAATTGAATAGCTCCGTGGTAATTGGAGTCAATTTTTGACAGAAGGTGTGCGTCATGTGATCTCATTGAAAAGGTAAGGGTTATAGTCGTTCATGTAGAATATATGTTTCTAACTTCATTATTTTATGCTCTTTCTGCTAATTTGTGCCTTTCGTACCTATCCTGATGTGTAGAATATGAAAACAACATATTTTGTTCTTACATTGAAAATATATATACAGGGTGCATCAAAATAAACCGTTGCAGAAGACAAGATAACACTTCGATTTCAGAAAGTTTTAAAAGTTTGATATAATTACGTAGTTTCTCCTTGTGTTACGTAAAAATACACATATGTGATCCTCGGGTGTCATATGCAAGCAACCTAGTGGTGTGTCAGTGTAGGGAAATGCAGTGAAATATGCGTTATTTTGAAAAAAAGAATAAAGTAGTACCAAACATGGTAGAGAATAAGGTACTTTGTTTCAGCCATAGGGACCCGGGTTCGCGATCGCTATGAGAGAAGTGCTTGTACTCGAGTTTGAGCTTTATTTCGTGAAAATATGTTAAGTGGTTGTTAAGATATAGACTAAAACAGATTATAATGCACGACAATTAGTAACAATTCAATATGCACATAATGACATATAATATATTGTTAGACCTTTGCCAGCCAACATTTTTACGTGAAATAAGAAAATTAAAACAAAATTGAATAGCTCCGTGGTAATTGGAATCAATTTTTGACAGAAGGTGTGCGTCATGTGATCTCATTGAAAAGGTAAGGGTTATAGTCGTTCATGTAGAATATATGTTTCTAACTTCATTATTTTATGCTCTTTCTGCTAATTTGTGCCTTTCGTACCTATCCTGATGTGTAGAATATGAAAACAACATATTTTGTTCTTACATTGAAAATATATATACAGGGTGCATCAAAATAAACCGTTGCAGAAGACAAGATAACACTTCGATTTCCGAAAATTTTAAAAGTTTGATATAATTACGTAGTATCTCCTTGTGTTACGTAAAAATACACATATGTGATCCTCGGGTGTCATATGCAAGCAACCTATTGGTGTGTCAGTGTAGGGAAATGCAGTGAAATATGCGTTATTTTGAAAAAAAGAATAAAGTAGCACCAAACATGGTAGAGAATAAGGTATTTTGTTTCAGCCATAGGGACCCGGGTTCGCGATCGCTATGAGAGAAGTGCTTGTACTCGAGTTTGAGCTTTATTTCGTGAAAATATGTTAAATGTTTCTTAAGATATAGACCAAAACAGATTATAATACACGACAATTAGTAACAATTCAATATGCACATAATGACATATAATATATTGTTAGACGGTTGCCAGCCAACATTTTTACGTGAAATAAGAAAATTAAAACAAAATTGAATAGCTCCGTAGTAATTGGAATCAATTTCTGACAGAAGGTGTGCGTCATGTGATCTCATTGAAAAGGTAAGGGTTATAGTCGTTCATGTAGAATATATGTTTCTAACTTCATTATTTTATGCTCTTTCTGCTAATTTGTGCCTTTCGTACCTATCCTGATGTGTAGAATATGAAAACAACATATTTTGTTCTTACATTGAAAATATATATACAGGGTGCATCAAAATAAACCGTTGCAGAAGACAAGATAACACTTCGATTTCAGAAAGTTTTAAAAGTTTGATATAATTAGGTAGTTTCTCTTTGTGTTACGTAAAAATATACATATGTGATACTCGGGTGTCATATGCAAGCAACCTATTGGTGTGTCAGTGTAGGGAAATGCAGTGAAATATGCGTTATTTTGAAAAAAAGAATAAAGTAGTACCAAACATGGTAGAGAATAAGGTACTTTGTTTCAGCCATACGGACCCGGGTTCGCGATCGCTATGAGAGAAGTGCTTGTACTCGAGTCTGAGCTTTATTTCGTGAAAATATGTTAAATGGTTCTTAAGATATAGACCAAAACAGATTATAATACACGACAATTAGTAACAATTCAATATGCACATAATGACATATAATATATTGTTAGACGGTTGCCAGCCAACATTTTTACGTGAAATAAGAAAATTAATACAAAATTGAATAGCTCCGTGGTAATTGGAGTCAATTTTTGACAGAAGGTGTGCGTCATGTGATCTCATTGAAAAGGTAAGGGTTATAGTCGTTCATGTAGAATATATGTTTCTAACTTCATTATTTTATGCTCTTTCTGCTAATTTGTGCCTTTCGTACCTATCCTGATGTGTAGAATATGAAAACAACATATTTTGTTCTTACATTGAAAATATATATACAGGGTGCATCAAAATAAACCGTTGCAGAAGACAAGATAACACTTCGATTTCAGAAAGTTTTAAAAGTTTGATATAATTACGTAGTTTCTCCTTGTGTTACGTAAAAATACACATATGTGATCCTCGGGTGTCATATGCAAGCAACCTAGTGGTGTGTCAGTGTAGGGAAATGCAGTGAAATATGCGGTATTTTGAAAAAAAGAATAAAGTAGTACCAAACCTGGTAGAGAATAAGGTACTTTGTTTCAGCCATAGGGACCCGGGTTCGCGATCGCTATGAGAGAAGTGCTTGTACTCGAGTTTGAGCTTCATTTCGTGAAAATATGTTAAATGGTTCTTAAGATATAGACCAAAACAGATTATAATACACGACAATTAGTAACAATTCAATATGCACATAATGACATATAATATATTGTTAGACGGTTGCCAGCCAACATTTTTACGTGAAATAAGAAAATTAAAACAAAATTGAATAGCTCCGTGGTAATTGGAATCAATTTTTGACAGAAGGTGTGCGTCATGTGATCTCATTGAAAAGGTAAGGGTTATAGTCGTTCATGTAGAATATATGTTTCTAACTTCATTATTTTATGCTCTTTCTGCTAATTTGTGCCTTTCGTACCTATCCTGATGTGTAGAATATGAAAACAACATATTTTGTTCTTACATTGAAAATATATATACAGGGTGCATCAAAATAAACCGTTGCAGAAGACAAGATAACACTTCGATTTCAGAAAGTTTTAAAAGTTTGATATAATTACGTAGTTTCTCCTTGTGTTACGTAAAAATACACATATGTGATCCTCGGGTGTCATATGCAAGCACCCTAGTGGTGTGTCAGTGTAGGGAAATGCAGTGAAATATGCGTTATTTTGAAAAAAAGAATAAAGTAGTACCAAACATGGTAGAGAATAAGGTACTTTGTTTCAGCCATAGGGACCCGGGTTCGCGATCGCTATGAGAGAAGTGCTTGTACTCGAGTTTGAGCTTTATTTCGTGAAAATATGTTAAGTGGTTGTTAAGATATAGACTAAAACAGATTATAATACACGACAATTAGTAACAATTCAATATGCACATAATGACATATAATATATTGTTAGACGGTTGCCAGCCAACATTTTTACGTGAAATAAGAAAATTAAAACAAAATTGAATAGCTCCGTAGTAATTGGAATCAATTTCTGACAGAAGGTGTGCGTCATGTGATCTCATTGAAAAGGTAAGGGTTATAGTCGTTCATGTAGAATATATGTTTCTAACTTCATTATTTTATGCTCTTTCTGCTAATTTGTGCCTTTCGTACCTATCCTGATGTGTAGAATATGAAAACAACATATTTTGTTCTTACATTGAAAATATATATACAGGGTGCATCAAAATAAACCGTTGCAGAAGACAAGATAACACTTCGATTTCAGAAAGTTTTAAAAGTTTGATATAATTAGGTAGTTTCTCTTTGTGTTACGTAAAAATATACATATGTGATACTCGGGTGTCATATGCAAGCAACCTATTGGTGTGTCAGTGTAGGGAAATGCAGTGAAATATGCGTTATTTTGAAAAAAAGAATAAAGTAGTACCAAACATGGTAGAGAATAAGGTACTTTGTTTCAGCCATAATCTCCGGGTTCGCGATCGCTATGAGAGAAGTGCTTGTACTCGAGTCTGAGCTTTATTTCGTGAAAATATGTTAAATGGTTCTTAAGATATAGACCAAAACAGATTATAATACACGACAATTAGTAACAATTCAATATGCACATAATGACATATAATATATTGTTAGACGGTTGCCAGCCAACATTTTTACGTGAAATAAGAAAATTAATACAAAATTGAATAGCTCCGTGGTAATTGGAGTCAATTTTTGACAGAAGGTGTGCGTCATGTGATCTCATTGAAAAGGTAAGGGTTATAGTCGTTCATGTAGAATATATGTTTCTAACTTCATTATTTTATGCTCTTTCTGCTAATTTGTGCCTTTCGTACCTATCCTGATGTGTAGAATATGAAAACAACATATTTTGTTCTTACATTGAAAATATATATACAGGGTGCATCAAAATAAACCGTTGCAGAAGACAAGATAACACTTCGATTTCAGAAAGTTTTAAAAGTTTGATATAATTAGGTAGTTTCTCTTTGTGTTACGTAAAAATATACATGTGTGATCCTCGGGTGTCATATGCAAGCAACCTATTGGTGTGTCAGTGTAGGGAAATGCAGTGAAATATGCGTTATTTTGAAAAAAAGAATAAAGTAGCACCAAACATGGTAGAGAATAAGGTACTTTGTTTCAGCCATAGGGACCCGGGTTCGCGATCGCTATGAGAGAAGTGCTTGTACTCGAGTTTGAGCTTTATTTCGTGAAAATATGTTAAATGTTTCTTAAGATATAGACCAAAACAGATTATAATACACGACAATTAGTAACAATTCAATATGCACATAATGACATATAATATATTGTTAGACGGTTGCCAGCCAACATTTTTACGTGAAATAAGAAAATTAATACAAAATTGAATAGCTCCGTGGTAATTAGAATCAATTTTTGACAGAAGGTGTGCGTCATGTGATCTCATTGAAAAGGTAAGGGTTATAGTCGTTCATGTAGAATATATGTTTCTAACTTCATTATTTTATGCTCTTTCTGCAAATTTGTGCCTTTCGTACCTATCCTGATGTGTAGAATATGAAAACAACATATTTTGTTCTTACATTGAAAATATATATACAGGGTGCATCAAAATAAACCGTTGCAGAAGACAAGATAACACTTCGATTTCAGAAAGTTTTAAAAGTTTGATATAATTAGGTAGTTTCTCTTTGTGTTACGTAAAAATATACATATGTGATACTCGGGTGTCATATGCAAGCAACCTATTGGTGTGTCATTGTAGGGAAATGCAGTGAAATATACGTTATTTTGAAAAAATGAATAAAGTAGCACCAAACATGGTAGAGAATAAGGTACTTTGTTTCAGCCATAGGGACCCGGGTTCGCGACCGCTATGAGAGAAGTGCTTGTACTCGAGTTTGAGCTTTATTTCGTGAAAATATGTTAAATGGTTCTTAAGATATAGACCAAAACAGATTATAATACACGACAATTAGTAACAATTCAATATGCACATAATGACATATAATATATTGTTAGACGGTTGCCAGCCAACATTTTTACGTGAAATAAGAAAATTAAAAGAAAATTGAATAGCTCCGTGGTAATTGGAATCAATTTTTGACAGAAGGTGTGCGTCATGTGATCTCATTGAAAAGGTAAGGGTTATAGTCGTTCATGTAGAATATATGTTTCTAACTTCATTATTTTATGCTCTTTCTGCTAATTTGTGCCTTTCGTACCTATCCTGATGTGTAGAATATGAAAACAACATATTTTGTTCTTACATTGAAAATATATATACAGGGTGCATCAAAATAAACCGTTGCAGAAGACAAGATAACACTTCGATTTCAGAAAGTTTTAAAAGTTTGATATAATTACGTAGTTTCTCCTTGTGTTACGTAAAAATACACATATGTGATCCTCGGGTGTCATATGCAAGCAACCTAGTGGTGTGTCAGTGTAGGGAAATGCAGTGAAATATGCGTTATTTTGAAAAAAAGAATAAAGTAGTACCAAACATGGTAGAGAATAAGGTACTTTGTTTCAGCCATAGGGACCCGGGTTCGCGATCGCTATGAGAGAAGTGCTTGTACTCGAGTCTGAGCTTTATTTCGTGAAAATATGTTAAATGGTTCTTAAGATATAGACCAAAACAGATTATAATACACGACAATTAGTAACAATTCAATATGCACATAATGACATATAATATATTGTTAGACGGTTGCCAGCCAACATTTTTACGTGAAATAAGAAAATTAATACAAAATTGAATAGCTCCGTGGTAATTGGAATCAATTTTTGACAGAAGGTGTGCGTCATGTGATCTCATTGAAAAGGTAAGGGTTATAGTCGTTCATGTAGAATATATGTTTCTAACTTCATTATTTTATGCTCTTTCTGCTAATTTGTGCCTTTCGTACCTATCCTGATGTGTAGAATATGAAAACAACATATTTTGTTCTTACATTGAAAATATATATACAGGGTGCATCAAAATAAACCGCTGCAGAAGACAAGATAACACTTCGATTTCCGAAAATTTTAAAAGTTTGATATAATTACGTAGTATCTCCTTGTGTTACGTAAAAATACACATATGTGATCCTCGGGTGTCATATGCAAGCAACCTAGTGGTGTGTCAGTGTAGGGAAATGCAGTGAAATATGCGTTATTTTGAAAAAAAGAATAAAGTAGTACCAAACCTGGTAGAGAATAAGGTACTTTGTTTCAGCCATAGGGACCCGGGTTCGCGATCGCTATGAGAGAAGTGCTTGTACTCGAGTTTGAGCTTTATTTCGTGAAAATATGTTAAGTGGTTCTTAAGATATAGACTAAAACACATTATAATACACGACAATTAGTAACAATTCAATATGCACATAATGACATATAATATATTGTTAGACGGTTGCCAGCCAACATTTTTACGTGAAATAAGAAAATTAAAACAAAATTGAATAGCTCCGTGGTAATTGGAATCAATTTTTGACAGAAGGTGTGTGTCATGTGATCTCATTGAAAAGGTAAGGGTTATAGTCGTTCATGTAGAATATATGTTTCTAACTTCATTATTTTATGCTCTTTCTGCTAATTTGTGCCTTTCGTACCTATCCTGATGTGTAGAATATGAAAACAACATATTTTGTTCTTACATTGAAAATATATATACAGGGTGCATCAAAATAAACCGTTGCAGAAGACAAGATAACACTTCGATTTCAGAAAGTTTTAAAAGTTTGATATAATTACGTAGTTTCTCCTTGTGTTACGTAAAAATACACATATGTGATCCTCGGGTGTCATATGCAAGCAACCTAGTGGTGTGTCAGTGTAGGGAAATGCAGTGAAATATGCGTTATTTTGAAAAAAAGAATAAAGTAGTACCAAACATGGTAGAGAATAAGGTACTTTGTTTCAGCCATAGGGACCCGGGTTCGCGATCGCTATGAGAGAAGTGCTTGTACTCGAGTTTGAGCTTTATTTCGTGAAAATATGTTAAATGGTTCTTAAGATATAGACCAAAACAGATTATAATACACGACAATTAGTAACAATTCAATATGCACATAATGACATATAATATATTGTTAGACGGTTGCCAGCCAACATTTTTACGTGAAATAAGAAAATTAAAACAAAATTGAATAGCTCCGTGGTAATTGGAATCAATTTTTGACAGAAGGTGTGTGTCATGTGATCTCATTGAAAAGGTAAGGGTTATAGTCGTTCATGTAGAATATATGTTTCTAACTTCATTATTTTATGCTCTTTCTGCTAATTTGTGCCTTTCGTACCTATCCTGATGTGTAGAATATGAAAACAACATATTTTGTTCTTACATTGAAAATATATATACAGGGTGCATCAAAATAAACCGTTGCAGAAGACAAGATAACACTTCGATTTCAGAAAGTTTTAAAAGTTTGATATAATTACGTAGTTTCTCCTTGTGTTACGTAAAAATACACATACGTGATCCTCGGGTGTCATATGCAAGCAACCTAGTGGTGTGTCAGTGTAGGGAAATGCAGTGAAATATGCGTTATTTTGAAAAAAAGAATAAAGTAGTACCAAACATGGTAGAGAATAAGGTACTTTGTTTCAGCCATAGGGACCCGGGTTCGCGATCGCTATGAGAGAAGTGCTTGTACTCGAGTCTGAGCTTTATTTCGTGAAAATATGTTAAATGGTTCTTAAGATATAGACCAAAACAGATTATAATACACGACAATTAGTAACAATTCAATATGCACATAATGACATATAATATATTGTTAGACGGTTGCCAGCCAACATTTTTACGTGAAATAAGAAAATTAATACAAAATTGAATAGCTCCGTGGTAATTGGAATCAATTTTTGACAGAAGGTGTGCGTCATGTGATCTCATTGAAAAGGTAAGGGTTATAGTCGTTCATGTAGAATATATGTTTCTAACTTCATTATTTTATGCTCTTTCTGCTAATTTGTGCCTTTCGTACCTATCCTGATGTGTAGAATATGAAAACAACATATTTTGTTCTTACATTGAAAATATATATACAGGGTGCATCAAAATAAACCGCTGCAGAAGACAAGATAACACTTCGATTTCCGAAAATTTTAAAAGTTTGATATAATTACGTAGTATCTCCTTGTGTTACGTAAAAATACACATATGTGATCCTCGGGTGTCATATGCAAGCAACCTAGTGGTGTGTCAGTGTAGGGAAATGCAGTGAAATATGCGTTATTTTGAAAAAAAGAATAAAGTAGTACCAAACCTGGTAGAGAATAAGGTACTTTGTTTCAGCCATAGGGACCCGGGTTCGCGATCGCTATGAGAGAAGTGCTTGTACTCGAGTTTGAGCTTTATTTCGTGAAAATATGTTAAGTGGTTCTTAAGATATAGACTAAAACACATTATAATACACGACAATTAGTAACAATTCAATATGCACATAATGACATATAATATATTGTTAGACGGTTGCCAGCCAACATTTTTACGTGAAATAAGAAAATAAAAACAAAATTGAATAGCTCCGTGGTAATTGGAATCAATTTTTGACAGAAGGTGTGTGTCATGTGATCTCATTGAAAAGGTAAGGGTTATAGTCGTTCATGTAGAATATATGTTTCTAACTTCATTATTTTATGCTCTTTCTGCTAATTTGTGCCTTTCGTACCTATCCTGATGTGTAGAATATGAAAACAACATATTTTGTTCTTACATTGAAAATATATATACAGGGTGCATCAAAATAAACCGTTGCAGAAGACAAGATAACACTTCGATTTCAGAAAGTTTTAAAAGTTTGATATAATTACGTAGTTTCTCCTTGTGTTACGTAAAAATACACATATGTGATCCTCGGGTGTCATATGCAAGCAACCTAGTGGTGTGTCAGTGTAGGGAAATGCAGTGAAATATGCGTTATTTTGAAAAAAAGAATAAAGTAGTACCAAACATGGTAGAGAATAAGGTACTTTGTTTCAGCCATAGGGACCCGGGTTCGCGATCGCTATGAGAGAAGTGCTTGTACTCGAGTTTGAGCTTTATTTCGTGAAAATATGTTAAATGGTTCTTAAGATATAGACCAAAACAGATTATAATACACGACAATTAGTAACAATTCAATATGCACATAATGACATATAATATATTGTTAGACGGTTGCCAGCCAACATTTTTACGTGAAATAAGAAAATTAAAACAAAATTGAATAGCTCCGTGGTAATTGGAATCAATTTTTGACAGAAGGTGTGTGTCATGTGATCTCATTGAAAAGGTAAGGGTTATAGTCGTTCATGTAGAATATATGTTTCTAACTTCATTATTTTATGCTCTTTCTGCTAATTTGTGCCTTTCGTACCTATCCTGATGTGTAGAATATGAAAACAACATATTTTGTTCTTACATTGAAAATATATATACAGGGTGCATCAAAATAAACCGTTGCAGAAGACAAGATAACACTTCGATTTCAGAAAGT
This sequence comes from Thermobia domestica, assembly GCF_964235325.1. Classification (NCBI taxonomy): domain Eukaryota; kingdom Metazoa; phylum Arthropoda; class Insecta; order Zygentoma; family Lepismatidae; genus Thermobia; species Thermobia domestica. The sequence continues at coordinate 233,001,625 of NC_137462.1, read as the reverse complement.
TTTAAAAGTTTGATATAATTACGTAGTTTCTCCTTGTGTTACGTAAAAATACACATATGTGATCCTCGGGTGTCATTTGCAAGCAACCTAGTGGTGTGTCAGTGTAGGGAAATGCAGTGAAATATGCGTTATTTTGAAAAAAAGAATAAAGTAGTACCAAACATGGTAGAGAATAAGGTACTTTGTTTCAGCCATAGGGACCCGGGTTCGCGATCGCTATGAGAGAAGTGCTTGTACTCGAGTCTGAGCTTTATTTCGTGAAAATATGTTAAATGGTTCTTAAGATATAGACCAAAACAGATTATAATACACGACAATTAGTAACAATTCAATATGCACATAATGACATATAATATATTGTTAGACGGTTGCCAGCCAACATTTTTACGTGAAATAAGAAAATTAAAACAAAATTGAATAGCTCCGTGGTAATTGGAATCAATTTTTGACAGAAGGTGTGCGTCATGTGATCTCATTGAAAAGGTAAGGGTTATAGTCGTTCATGTAGAATATATGTTTCTAACTTCATTATTTTATGCTCTTTCTGCTAATTTGTGCCTTTCGTACCTATCCTGATGTGTAGAATATGAAAACAACATATTTTGTTCTTACATTGAAAATATGTATACAGGGTGCATCAAAATAAACCGTTGCAGAAGACAAGATAACACTTCGATTTCAGAAAGTTTTAAAAGTTTGATATAATTAGGTAGTTTCTCTTTGTGTTACGTAAAAATATACATGTGTGATCCTCGGGTGTCACATGCAAGCAACCTATTGGTGTGTCAGTGTAGGGAAATGTAGTGAAATATGCGTTATTTTGAAAAAAAGAATAAAGTAGCACCAAACATGGTAGAGAATAAGGTACTTTGTTTCAGCCATAGGGACCCTGGTTCGCGATCGCTATGAGAGAAGTGCTTGTACTCGAGTTTGAGCTTTATTTCGTGAAAATATGTTAAATGTTTCTTAAGATATAGACCAAAACAGATTATAGTACACGACAATAAGTAACAATTCAATATGCACATAATGACATATAATATATTGTTAGACGGTTGCCAGCCAACATTTTTACGTGAAATAAGAAAATTAAAACAAAATTGAATAGCTCCGTGGTAATTGGAATCAATTTTTGACAGAAGGTGTGCGTCATGTGATCTCATTGAAAAGGTAAGGGTTATAGTCGTTCATGTAGAATATATGTTTCTAACTTCATTATTTTATGCTGTTTCTGCTAATTTGTGCCTTTCGTACCTATCCTGATGTGTAGAATATGAAAACAACATATTTTGTTCTTACATTGAAAATATATATACAGGGTGCATCAAAATAAACCGTTGCAGAAGACAAGATAACACTTCGATTTCAGAAAGTTTTAAAAGTTTGATATAATTAGGTAGTTTCTCTTTGTGTTACGTAAAAATATACATGTGTGATCCTCGGGTGTCATATGCAAGCAACCTATTGGTGTGTCAGTGTAGGGAAATGCAGTGAAATATACGTTATTTTGAAAAAAAGAATAAAGTAGCACCAAACATGGTAGAGAATAAGGTACTTTGTTTCAGCCATAGGGACCCTGGTTCGCGATCGCTATGAGAGATGTGCTTGTACTCGAGTTTGAGCTTTATTTCGTGAAAATATGTTAAATGTTTCTTAAGATATAGACCAAAATCGATTATAATACACGACAATTAGTAACAATTCAATATGCACATAATGACATATAATATATTGTTAGACGGTTGCCAGCCAACATTTTTACGTGAAATAAGAAAATTAAAACAAAATTGAATAGCTCCTTGGTAATTGGAATCAATTTTTGACAGAAGGTGTGCGTCATGTGATCTCATTGAAAAGGTAAGGCTTATAGTCGTTCATGTAGAATATATGTTTCTAACTTCATTATTTTATGCTCTTTCTGCTAATTTGTGCCTTTCGTACCTATCCTGATGTGTAGAATATGAAAACAACATATTTTGTTCTTACATTGAAAATATATATACAGGGTGCATCAAAATAAACCGTTGCAGAAGACAAGATAACACTTCGATTTCAGAAAGTTTTAAAAGTTTGATATAATTAGGTAGTTTCTCTTTGTGTTACGTAAAAATATACATATGTGATACTCGGGTGTCATATGCAAGCAACCTATTGGTGTGTCAGTGTAGGGAAATGCAGTGAAATATACGTTATTTTGAAAAAATGAATAAAGTAGCACCAAACATGGTAGAGAATAAGGTACTTTGTTTCAGCCATAGGGACCCGGGTTCGCGACCGCTATGAGAGAAGTGCTTGTACTCGAGTTTGAGCTTTATTTCGTGAAAATATGTTAAATGGTTCTTAAGATATAGACCAAAACAGATTATAATACACGACAATTAGTAACAATTCAATATGCACATAATGACATATAATATATTGTTATACGGTTGCCAGCCAACATTTTTACGTGAAATAAGAAAATTAAAAGAAAATTGAATAGCTCCGTGGTAATTGGAATCAATTTTTGACAGAAGGTGTGCGTCATGTGATCTCATTGAAAAGGTAAGGGTTATAGTCGTTCATGTAGAATATATGTTTCTAACTTCATTATTTTATGCTCTTTCTGCTAATTTGTGCCTTTCGTACCTATCCTGATGTGTAGAATATGAAAACAACATATTTTGTTCTTACATTGAAAATATATATACAGGGTGCATCAAAATAAACCGTTGCAGAAGACAAGATAACACTTCGATTTCAGAAAGTTTTAAAAGTTTGATATAATTACGTAGTTTCTCCTTGTGTTACGTAAAAATACACATATGTGATCCTCGGCTGTCATATGCAAGCAACCTAGTGGTGTGTCAGTGTAGGGAAATGCAGTGAAATATGCGTTATTTTGAAAAAAAGAATAAAGTAGTACCAAACATGGTAGAGAATAAGGTACTTTGTTTCAGCCATAGGGACCCGGGTTCGCGATCGCTATGAGAGAAGTGCTTGTACTCGAGTCTGAGCTTTATTTCGTGAAAATATGTTAAATGGTTCTTAAGATATAGACCAAAACAGATTATAATACACGACAATTAGTAACAATTCAATATGCACATAATGACATATAATATATTGTTAGACGGTTGCCAGCCAACATTTTTACGTGAAATAAGAAAATTAATACAAAATTGAATAGCTCCGTGGTAATTGGAATCAATTTTTGACAGAAGGTGTGCGTCATGTGATCTCATTGAAAAGGTAAGGGTTATAGTCGTTCATGTAGAATATATGTTTCTAACTTCATTATTTTATGCTCTTTCTGCTAATTTGTGCCTTTCGTACCTATCCTGATGTGTAGAATATGAAAACAACATATTTTGTTCTTACATTGAAAATATATATACAGGGTGCATCAAAATAAACCGCTGCAGAAGACAAGATAACACTTCGATTTCCGAAAGTTTTAAAAGTTTGATATAATTACGTAGTATCTCCTTGTGTTACGTAAAAATACACATATGTGATCCTCGGGTGTCATATGCAAGCAACCTAGTGGTGTGTCAGTGTAGGGAAATGCAGTGAAATATGCGTTATTTTGAAAAAAAGAATAAAGTAGTACCAAACCTGGTAGAGAATAAGGTACTTTGTTTCAGCCATAGGGACCCGGGTTCGCGATCGCTATGAGAGAAGTGCTTGTACTCGAGTTTGAGCTTTATTTCGTGAAAATATGTTAAGTGGTTCTTAAGATATAGACTAAAACACATTATAATACACGACAATTAGTAACAATTCAATATGCACATAATGACATATAATATATTGTTAGACGGTTGCCAGCCAACATTTTTACGTGAAATAAGAAAATTAAAACAAAATTGAATAGCTCCGTGGTAATTGGAATCAATTTTTGACAGAAGGTGTGTGTCATGTGATCTCATTGAAAAGGTAAGGGTTATAGTCGTTCATGTAGAATATATGTTTCTAACTTCATTATTTTATGCTCTTTCTGCTAATTTGTGCCTTTCGTACCTATCCTGATGTGTAGAATATGAAAACAACATATTTTGTTCTTACATTGAAAATATATATACAGGGTGCATCAAAATAAACCGTTGCAGAAGACAAGATAACACTTCGATTTCAGAAAGTTTTAAAAGTTTGATATAATTACGTAGTTTCTCCTTGTGTTACGTAAAAATACACATATGTGATCCTCGGGTGTCATATGCAAGCAACCTAGTGGTGTGTCAGTGTAGGGAAATGCAGTGAAATATGCGTTATTTTGAAAAAAAGAATAAAGTAGTACCAAACATGGTAGAGAATAAGGTACTTTGTTTCAGCCATAGGGACCCGGGTTCGCGATCGCTATGAGAGAAGTGCTTGTACTCGAGTTTGAGCTTTATTTCGTGAAAATATGTTAAATGGTTCTTAAGATATAGACCAAAACAGATTATAATACACGACAATTAGTAACAATTCAATATGCACATAATGACATATAATATATTGTTAGACGGTTGCCAGCCAACATTTTTACGTGAAATAAGAAAATTAAAACAAAATTGAATAGCTCCGTGGTAATTGGAATCAATTTTTGACAGAAGGTGTGTGTCATGTGATCTCATTGAAAAGGTAAGGGTTATAGTCGTTCATGTAGAATATATGTTTCTAACTTCATTATTTTATGCTCTTTCTGCTAATTTGTGCCTTTCGTACCTATCCTGATGTGTAGAATATGAAAACAACATATTTTGTTCTTACATTGAAAATATATATACAGGGTGCATCAAAATAAACCGTTGCAGAAGACAAGATAACACTTCGATTTCAGAAAGTTTTAAAAGTTTGATATAATTACGTAGTTTCTCCTTGTGTTACGTAAAAATACACATATGTGATCCTCGGGTGTCATTTGCAAGCAACCTAGTGGTGTGTCAGTGTAGGGAAATGCAGTGAAATATGCGTTATTTTGAAAAAAAGAATAAAGTAGTACCAAACATGGTAGAGAATAAGGTACTTTGTTTCAGCCATAGGGACCCGGGTTCGCGATCGCTATGAGAGAAGTGCTTGTACTCGAGTCTGAGCTTTATTTCGTGAAAATATGTTAAATGGTTCTTAAGATATAGACCAAAACAGATTATAATACACGACAATTAGTAACAATTCAATATGCACATAATGACATATAATATATTGTTAGACGGTTGCCAGCCAACATTTTTACGTGAAATAAGAAAATTAAAACAAAATTGAATAGCTCCGTGGTAATTGGAATCAATTTTTGACAGAAGGTGTGCGTCATGTGATCTCATTGAAAAGGTAAGGGTTATAGTCGTTCATGTAGAATATATGTTTCTAACTTCATTATTTTATGCTCTTTCTGCTAATTTGTGCCTTTCGTACCTATCCTGATGTGTAGAATATGAAAACAACATATTTTGTTCTTACATTGAAAATATATATACAGGGTGCATCAAAATAAACCGTTGCAGAAGACAAGATAACACTTCGATTTCAGAAAGTTTTAAAAGTTTGATATAATTAGGTAGTTTCTCTTTGTGTTACGTAAAAATATACATGTGTGATCCTCGGGTGTCACATGCAAGCAACCTATTGGTGTGTCAGTGTAGGGAAATGTAGTGAAATATGCGTTATTTTGAAAAAAAGAATAAAGTAGCACCAAACATGGTAGAGAATAAGGTACTTTGTTTCAGCCATAGGGACCCTGGTTCGCGATCGCTATGAGAGAAGTGCTTGTACTCGAGTTTGAGCTTTATTTCGTGAAAATATGTTAAATGTTTCTTAAGATATAGACCAAAACAGATTATAGTACACGACAATAAGTAACAATTCAATATGCACATAATGACATATAATATATTGTTAGACGGTTGCCAGCCAACATTTTTACGTGAAATAAGAAAATTAAAACAAAATTGAATAGCTCCGTGGTAATTGGAATCAATTTTTGACAGAAGGTGTGCGTCATGTGATCTCATTGAAAAGGTAAGGGTTATAGTCGTTCATGTAGAATATATGTTTCTAACTTCATTATTTTATGCTCTTTCTGCTAATTTGTGCCTTTCGTACCTATCCTGATGTGTAGAATATGAAAACAACATATTTTGTTCTTACATTGAAAATATATATACAGGGTGCATCAAAATAAACCGTTGCAGAAGACAAGATAACACTTCGATTTCAGAAAGTTTTAAAAGTTTGATATAATTAGGTAGTTTCTCTTTGTGTTACGTAAAAATATACATGTGTGATCCTCGGGTGTCATATGCAAGCAACCTATTGGTGTGTCAGTGTAGGGAAATGCAGTGAAATATACGTTATTTTGAAAAAAAGAATAAAGTAGCACCAAACATGGTAGAGAATAAGGTACTTTGTTTCAGCCATAGGGACCCTGGTTCGCGATCGCTATGAGAGATGTGCTTGTACTCGAGTTTGAGCTTTATTTCGTGAAAATATGTTAAATGTTTCTTAAGATATAGACCAAAATCGATTATAATACACGACAATTAGTAACAATTCAATATGCACATAATGACATATAATATATTGTTAGACGGTTGCCAGCCAACATTTTTACGTGAAATAAGAAAATTAAAACAAAATTGAATAGCTCCTTGGTAATTGGAATCAATCTTTGACAGAAGGTGTGCGTCATGTGATCTCATTGAAAAGGTAAGGCTTATAGTCGTTCATGTAGAATATATGTTTCTAACTTCATTATTTTATGCTCTTTCTGCTAATTTGTGCCTTTCGTACCTATCCTGATGTGTAGAATATGAAAACAACATATTTTGTTCTTACATTGAAAATATATATACAGGGTGCATCAAAATAAACCGTTGCAGAAGACAAGATAACACTTCGATTTCAGAAAGTTTTAAAAGTTTGATATAATTAGGTAGTTTCTCCTTGTGTTACGTAAAAATATACATATGTGATACTCGGGTGTCATATGCAAGCAACCTATTGGTGTGTCAGTGTAGGGAAATGCAGTGAAATATACGTTATTTTGAAAAAATGAATAAAGTAGCACCAAACATGGTAGAGAATAAGGTACTTTGTTTCAGCCATAGGGACCCGGGTTCGCGACCCTTATGAGAGAAGTGCTTGTACTCGAGTTTGAGCTTTATTTCGTGAAAATATGTTAAATGGTTCTTAAGATATAGACCAAAACAGATTATAATACACGACAATTAGTAACAATTCAATATGCACATAATGACATATAATATATTGTTATACGGTTGCCAGCCAACATTTTTACGTGAAATAAGAAAATTAAAAGAAAATTGAATAGCTCCGTGGTAATTGGAATCAATTTTTGACAGAAGGTGTGCGTCATGTGATCTCATTGAAAAGGTAAGGGTTATAGTCGTTCATGTAGAATATATGTTTCTAACTTCATTATTTTATGCTCTTTCTGCTAATTTGTGCCTTTCGTACCTATCCTGATGTGTAGAATATGAAAACAACATATTTTGTTCTTACATTGAAAATATATATACAGGGTGCATCAAAATAAACCGTTGCAGAAGACAAGATAACACTTCGATTTCAGAAAGTTTTAAAAGTTTGATATAATTACGTAGTTTCTCCTTGTGTTACGTAAAAATACACATATGTGATCCTCGGCTGTCATATGCAAGCAACCTAGTGGTGTGTCAGTGTAGGGAAATGCAGTGAAATATGCGTTATTTTGAAAAAAAGAATAAAGTAGTACCAAACATGGTAGAGAATAAGGTACTTTGTTTCAGCCATAGGGACCCGGGTTCGCGATCGCTATGAGAGAAGTGCTTGTACTCGAGTCTGAGCTTTATTTCGTGAAAATATGTTAAATGGTTCTTAAGATATAGACCAAAACAGATTATAATACACGACAATTAGTAACAATTCAATATGCACATAATGACATATAATATATTGTTAGACGGTTGCCAGCCAACATTTTTACGTGAAATAAGAAAATTAAAACAAAATTGAATAGCTCCGTGGTAATTGGAATCAATTTTTGACAGAAGGTGTGCGTCATGTGATCTCATTGAAAAGGTAAGGGTTATAGTCGTTCATGTAGAATATATGTTTCTAACTTCATTATTTTATGCTCTTTCTGCTAATTTGTGCCTTTCGTACCTATCCTGATGTGTAGAATATGAAAACAACATATTTTGTTCTTACATTGAAAATATGTATACAGGGTGCATCAAAATAAACCGTTGCAGAAGACAAGATAACACTTCGATTTCAGAAAGTTTTAAAAGTTTGATATAATTAGGTAGTTTCTCTTTGTGTTACGTAAAAATATACATGTGTGATCCTCGGGTGTCACATGCAAGCAACCTATTGGTGTGTCAGTGTAGGGAAATGTAGTGAAATATGCGTTATTTTGAAAAAAAGAATAAAGTAGCACCAAACATGGTAGAGAATAAGGTACTTTGTTTCAGCCATAGGGACCCTGGTTCGCGATCGCTATGAGAGAAGTGCTTGTACTCGAGTTTGAGCTTTATTTCGTGAAAATATGTTAAATGTTTCTTAAGATATAGACCAAAACAGATTATAGTACACGACAATAAGTAACAATTCAATATGCACATAATGACATATAATATATTGTTAGACGGTTGCCAGCCAACATTTTTACGTGAAATAAGAAAATTAAAACAAAATTGAATAGCTCCGTGGTAATTGGAATCAATTTTTGACAGAAGGTGTGCGTCATGTGATCTCATTGAAAAGGTAAGGGTTATAGTCGTTCATGTAGAATATATGTTTCTAACTTCATTATTTTATGCTGTTTCTGCTAATTTGTGCCTTTCGTACCTATCCTGATGTGTAGAATATGAAAACAACATATTTTGTTCTTACATTGAAAATATATATACAGGGTGCATCAAAATAAACCGTTGCAGAAGACAAGATAACACTTCGATTTCAGAAAGTTTTAAAAGTTTGATATAATTAGGTAGTTTCTCTTTGTGTTACGTAAAAATATACATGTGTGATCCTCGGGTGTCATATGCAAGCAACCTATTGGTGTGTCAGTGTAGGGAAATGCAGTGAAATATACGTTATTTTGAAAAAAAGAATAAAGTAGCACCAAACATGGTAGAGAATAAGGTACTTTGTTTCAGCCATAGGGACCCTGGTTCGCGATCGCTATGAGAGATGTGCTTGTACTCGAGTTTGAGCTTTATTTCGTGAAAATATGTTAAATGTTTCTTAAGATATAGACCAAAATCGATTATAATACACGACAATTAGTAACAATTCAATATGCACATAATGACATATAATATATTGTTAGACGGTTGCCAGCCAACATTTTTACGTGAAATAAGAAAATTAAAACAAAATTGAATAGCTCCTTGGTAATTGGAATCAATTTTTGACAGAAGGTGTGCGTCATGTGATCTCATTGAAAAGGTAAGGCTTATAGTCGTTCATGTAGAATATATGTTTCTAACTTCATTATTTTATGCTCTTTCTGCTAATTTGTGCCTTTCGTACCTATCCTGATGTGTAGAATATGAAAACAACATATTTTGTTCTTACATTGAAAATATATATACAGGGTGCATCAAAATAAACCGTTGCAGAAGACAAGATAACACTTCGATTTCAGAAAGTTTTAAAAGTTTGATATAATTAGGTAGTTTCTCTTTGTGTTACGTAAAAATATACATATGTGATACTCGGGTGTCATATGCAAGCAACCTATTGGTGTGTCAGTGTAGGGAAATGCAGTGAAATATACGTTATTTTGAAAAAATGAATAAAGTAGCACCAAACATGGTAGAGAATAAGGTACTTTGTTTCAGCCATAGGGACCCGGGTTCGCGACCGCTATGAGAGAAGTGCTTGTACTCGAGTTTGAGCTTTATTTCGTGAAAATATGTTAAATGGTTCTTAAGATATAGACCAAAACAGATTATAATACACGACAATTAGTAACAATTCAATATGCACATAATGACATATAATATATTGTTATACGGTTGCCAGCCAACATTTTTACGTGAAATAAGAAAATTAAAAGAAAATTGAATAGCTCCGTGGTAATTGGAATCAATTTTTGACAGAAGGTGTGCGTCATGTGATCTCATTGAAAAGGTAAGGGTTATAGTCGTTCATGTAGAATATATGTTTCTAACTTCATTATTTTATGCTCTTTCTGCTAATTTGTGCCTTTCGTACCTATCCTGATGTGTAGAATATGAAAACAACATATTTTGTTCTTACATTGAAAATATATATACAGGGTGCATCAAAATAAACCGTTGCAGAAGACAAGATAACACTTCGATTTCAGAAAGTTTTAAAAGTTTGATATAATTACGTAGTTTCTCCTTGTGTTACGTAAAAATACACATATGTGATCCTCGGCTGTCATATGCAAGCAACCTAGTGGTGTGTCAGTGTAGGGAAATGCAGTGAAATATGCGTTATTTTGAAAAAAAGAATAAAGTAGTACCAAACATGGTAGAGAATAAGGTACTTTGTTTCAGCCATAGGGACCCGGGTTCGCGATCGCTATGAGAGAAGTGCTTGTACTCGAGTCTGAGCTTTATTTCGTGAAAATATGTTAAATGGTTCTTAAGATATAGACCAAAACAGATTATAATACACGACAATTAGTAACAATTCAATATGCACATAATGACATATAATATATTGTTAGACGGTTGCCAGCCAACATTTTTACGTGAAATAAGAAAATTAATACAAAATTGAATAGCTCCGTGGTAATTGGAATCAATTTTTGACAGAAGGTGTGCGTCATGTGATCTCATTGAAAAGGTAAGGGTTATAGTCGTTCATGTAGAATATATGTTTCTAACTTCATTATTTTATGCTCTTTCTGCTAATTTGTGCCTTTCGTACCTATCCTGATGTGTAGAATATGAAAACAACATATTTTGTTCTTACATTGAAAATATATATACAGGGTGCATCAAAATAAACCGCTGCAGAAGACAAGATAACACTTCGATTTCCGAAAGTTTTAAAAGTTTGATATAATTACGTAGTATCTCCTTGTGTTACGTAAAAATACACATATGTGATCCTCGGGTGTCATATGCAAGCAACCTAGTGGTGTGTCAGTGTAGGGAAATGCAGTGAAATATGCGTTATTTTGAAAAAAAGAATAAAGTAGTACCAAACCTGGTAGAGAATAAGGTACTTTGTTTCAGCCATAGGGACCCGGGTTCGCGATCGCTATGAGAGAAGTGCTTGTACTCGAGTTTGAGCTTTATTTCGTGAAAATATGTTAAGTGGTTCTTAAGATATAGACTAAAACACATTATAATACACGACAATTAGTAACAATTCAATATGCACATAATGACATATAATATATTGTTAGACGGTTGCCAGCCAACATTTTTACGTGAAATAAGAAAATTAAAACAAAATTGAATAGCTCCGTGGTAATTGGAATCAATTTTTGACAGAAGGTGTGTGTCATGTGATCTCATTGAAAAGGTAAGGGTTATAGTCGTTCATGTAGAATATATGTTTCTAACTTCATTATTTTATGCTCTTTCTGCTAATTTGTGCCTTTCGTACCTATCCTGATGTGTAGAATATGAAAACAACATATTTTGTTCTTACATTGAAAATATATATACAGGGTGCATCAAAATAAACCGTTGCAGAAGACAAGATAACACTTCGATTTCAGAAAGTTTTAAAAGTTTGATATAATTACGTAGTTTCTCCTTGTGTTACGTAAAAATACACATATGTGATCCTCGGGTGTCATATGCAAGCAACCTAGTGGTGTGTCAGTGTAGGGAAATGCAGTGAAATATGCGTTATTTTGAAAAAAAGAATAAAGTAGTACCAAACATGGTAGAGAATAAGGTACTTTGTTTCAGCCATAGGGACCCGGGTTCGCGATCGCTATGAGAGAAGTGCTTGTACTCGAGTTTGAGCTTTATTTCGTGAAAATATGTTAAATGGTTCTTAAGATATAGACCAAAACAGATTATAATACACGACAATTAGTAACAATTCAATATGCACATAATGACATATAATATATTGTTAGACGGTTGCCAGCCAACATTTTTACGTGAAATAAGAAAATTAAAACAAAATTGAATAGCTCCGTGGTAATTGGAATCAATTTTTGACAGAAGGTGTGTGTCATGTGATCTCATTGAAAAGGTAAGGGTTATAGTCGTTCATGTAGAATATATGTTTCTAACTTCATTATTTTATGCTCTTTCTGCTAATTTGTGCCTTTCGTACCTATCCTGATGTGTAGAATATGAAAACAACATATTTTGTTCTTACATTGAAAATATATATACAGGGTGCATCAAAATAAACCGTTGCAGAAGACAAGATAACACTTCGATTTCAGAAAGTTTTAAAAGTTTGATATAATTACGTAGTTTCTCCTTGTGTTACGTAAAAATACACATATGTGATCCTCGGGTGTCATTTGCAAGCAACCTAGTGGTGTGTCAGTGTAGGGAAATGCAGTGAAATATGCGTTATTTTGAAAAAAAGAATAAAGTAGTACCAAACATGGTAGAGAATAAGGTACTTTGTTTCAGCCATAGGGACCCGGGTTCGCGATCGCTATGAGAGAAGTGCTTGTACTCGAGTCTGAGCTTTATTTCGTGAAAATATGTTAAATGGTTCTTAAGATATAGACCAAAACAGATTATAATACACGACAATTAGTAACAATTCAATATGCACATAATGACATATAATATATTGTTAGACGGTTGCCAGCCAACATTTTTACGTGAAATAAGAAAATTAAAACAAAATTGAATAGCTCCGTGGTAATTGGAATCAATTTTTGACAGAAGGTGTGCGTCATGTGATCTCATTGAAAAGGTAAGGGTTATAGTCGTTCATGTAGAATATATGTTTCTAACTTCATTATTTTATGCTCTTTCTGCTAATTTGTGCCTTTCGTACCTATCCTGATGTGTAGAATATGAAAACAACATATTTTGTTCTTACATTGAAAATATATATACAGGGTGCATCAAAATAAACCGTTGCAGAAGACAAGATAACACTTCGATTTCAGAAAGTTTTAAAAGTTTGATATAATTAGGTAGTTTCTCTTTGTGTTACGTAAAAATATACATGTGTGATCCTCGGGTGTCACATGCAAGCAACCTATTGGTGTGTCAGTGTAGGGAAATGTAGTGAAATATGCGTTATTTTGAAAAAAAGAATAAAGTAGCACCAAACATGGTAGAGAATAAGGTACTTTGTTTCAGCCATAGGGACCCTGGTTCGCGATCGCTATGAGAGAAGTGCTTGTACTCGAGTTTGAGCTTTATTTCGTGAAAATATGTTAAATGTTTCTTAAGATATAGACCAAAACAGATTATAGTACACGACAATAAGTAACAATTCAATATGCACATAATGACATATAATATATTGTTAGACGGTTGCCAGCCAACATTTTTACGTGAAATAAGAAAATTAAAACAAAATTGAATAGCTCCGTGGTAATTGGAATCAATTTTTGACAGAAGGTGTGCGTCATGTGATCTCATTGAAAAGGTAAGGGTTATAGTCGTTCATGTAGAATATATGTTTCTAACTTCATTATTTTATGCTCTTTCTGCTAATTTGTGCCTTTCGTACCTATCCTGATGTGTAGAATATGAAAACAACATATTTTGTTCTTACATTGAAAATATATATACAGGGTGCATCAAAATAAACCGTTGCAGAAGACAAGATAACACTTCGATTTCAGAAAGTTTTAAAAGTTTGATATAATTAGGTAGTTTCTCTTTGTGTTACGTAAAAATATACATGTGTGATCCTCGGGTGTCATATGCAAGCAACCTATTGGTGTGTCAGTGTAGGGAAATGCAGTGAAATATACGTTATTTTGAAAAAAAGAATAAAGTAGCACCAAACATGGTAGAGAATAAGGTACTTTGTTTCAGCCATAGGGACCCTGGTTCGCGATCGCTATGAGAGATGTGCTTGTACTCGAGTTTGAGCTTTATTTCGTGAAAATATGTTAAATGTTTCTTAAGATATAGACCAAAATCGATTATAATACACGACAATTAGTAACAATTCAATATGCACATAATGACATATAATATATTGTTAGACGGTTGCCAGCCAACATTTTTACGTGAAATAAGAAAATTAAAACAAAATTGAATAGCTCCTTGGTAATTGGAATCAATTTTTGACAGAAGGTGTGCGTCATGTGATCTCATTGAAAAGGTAAGGCTTATAGTCGTTCATGTAGAATATATGTTTCTAACTTCATTATTTTATGCTCTTTCTGCTAATTTGTGCCTTTCGTACCTATCCTGATGTGTAGAATATGAAAACAACATATTTTGTTCTTACATTGAAAATATATATACAGGGTGCATCAAAATAAACCGTTGCAGAAGACAAGATAACACTTCGATTTCAGAAAGTTTTAAAAGTTTGATATAATTAGGTAGTTTCTCCTTGTGTTACGTAAAAATATACATATGTGATACTCGGGTGTCATATGCAAGCAACCTATTGGTGTGTCAGTGTAGGGAAATGCAGTGAAATATACGTTATTTTGAAAAAATGAATAAAGTAGCACCAAACATGGTAGAGAATAAGGTACTTTGTTTCAGCCATAGGGACCCGGGTTCGCGACCGCTATGAGAGAAGTGCTTGTACTCGAGTTTGAGCTTTATTTCGTGAAAATATGTTAAATGGTTCTTAAGATATAGACCAAAACAGATTATAATACACGACAATTAGTAACAATTCAATATGCACATAATGACATATAATATATTGTTATACGGTTGCCAGCCAACATTTTTACGTGAAATAAGAAAATTAAAAGAAAATTGAATAGCTCCGTGGTAATTGGAATCAATTTTTGACAGAAGGTGTGCGTCATGTGATCTCATTGAAAAGGTAAGGGTTATAGTCGTTCATGTAGAATATATGTTTCTAACTTCATTATTTTATGCTCTTTCTGCTAATTTGTGCCTTTCGTACCTATCCTGATGTGTAGAATATGAAAACAACATATTTTGTTCTTACATTGAAAATATATATACAGGGTGCATCAAAATAAACCGTTGCAGAAGACAAGATAACACTTCGATTTCAGAAAGTTTTAAAAGTTTGATATAATTACGTAGTTTCTCCTTGTGTTACGTAAAAATACACATATGTGATCCTCGGCTGTCATATGCAAGCAACCTAGTGGTGTGTCAGTGTAGGGAAATGCAGTGAAATATGCGTTATTTTGAAAAAAAGAATAAAGTAGTACCAAACATGGTAGAGAATAAGGTACTTTGTTTCAGCCATAGGGACCCGGGTTCGCGATCGCTATGAGAGAAGTGCTTGTACTCGAGTCTGAGCTTTATTTCGTGAAAATATGTTAAATGGTTCTTAAGATATAGACCAAAACAGATTATAATACACGACAATTAGTAACAATTCAATATGCACATAATGACATATAATATATTGTTAGACGGTTGCCAGCCAACATTTTTACGTGAAATAAGAAAATTAATACAAAATTGAATAGCTCCGTGGTAATTGGAATCAATTTTTGACAGAAGGTGTGCGTCATGTGATCTCATTGAAAAGGTAAGGGTTATAGTCGTTCATGTAGAATATATGTTTCTAACTTCATTATTTTATGCTCTTTCTGCTAATTTGTGCCTTTCGTACCTATCCTGATGTGTAGAATATGAAAACAACATATTTTGTTCTTACATTGAAAATATATATACAGGGTGCATCAAAATAAACCGCTGCAGAAGACAAGATAACACTTCGATTTCCGAAAGTTTTAAAAGTTTGATATAATTACGTAGTATCTCCTTGTGTTACGTAAAAATACACATATGTGATCCTCGGGTGTCATATGCAAGCAACCTAGTGGTGTGTCAGTGTAGGGAAATGCAGTGAAATATGCGTTATTTTGAAAAAAAGAATAAAGTAGTACCAAACCTGGTAGAGAATAAGGTACTTTGTTTCAGCCATAGGGACCCGGGTTCGCGATCGCTATGAGAGAAGTGCTTGTACTCGAGTTTGAGCTTTATTTCGTGAAAATATGTTAAGTGGTTCTTAAGATATAGACTAAAACACATTATAATACACGACAATTAGTAACAATTCAATATGCACATAATGACATATAATATATTGTTAGACGGTTGCCAGCCAACATTTTTACGTGAAATAAGAAAATTAAAACAAAATTGAATAGCTCCGTGGTAATTGGAATCAATTTTTGACAGAAGGTGTGTGTCATGTGATCTCATTGAAAAGGTAAGGGTTATAGTCGTTCATGTAGAATATATGTTTCTAACTTCATTATTTTATGCTCTTTCTGCTAATTTGTGCCTTTCGTACCTATCCTGATGTGTAGAATATGAAAACAACATATTTTGTTCTTACATTGAAAATATATATACAGGGTGCATCAAAATAAACCGTTGCAGAAGACAAGATAACACTTCGATTTCAGAAAGTTTTAAAAGTTTGATATAATTACGTAGTTTCTCCTTGTGTTACGTAAAAATACACATATGTGATCCTCGGGTGTCATATGCAAGCAACCTAGTGGTGTGTCAGTGTAGGGAAATGCAGTGAAATATGCGTTATTTTGAAAAAAAGAATAAAGTAGTACCAAACATGGTAGAGAATAAGGTACTTTGTTTCAGCCATAGGGACCCGGGTTCGCGATCGCTATGAGAGAAGTGCTCGTACTCGAGTCTGAGCTTTATTTTGTGAAAATATGTTAAATGGTTCTTAAGATATAGACCAAAACAGATTATAATACACGACAATTAGTAACAATTCAATATGCACATAATGACATATAATATATTGTTAGACGGTTGCCAGCCAACATTTTTACGTGAAATAAGAAAATTAAAACAAAATTGAATAGCTCCGTGGTAATTGGAATCAATTTTTGACAGAAGGTGTGCGTCATGTGATCTCATTGAAAAGGTAAGGGTTATAGTCGTTCATGTAGAATATATGTTTCTAACTTCATTATTTTATGCTCTTTCTGCTAATTTGTGCCTTTCGTACCTATCCTGATGTGTAGAATATGAAAACAACATATTTTGTTCTTACATTGAAAATATATATACAGGGTGCATCAAAATAAACCGTTGGAGAAGACAAGATAACACTTCGATTTCAGAAAGTTTTAAAAGTTTGATATAATTAGGTAGTTTCTCTTTGTGTTACGTAAAAATATACATGTGTGATCCTCGGGTGTCATATGCAAGCAACCTATTGGTGTGTCAGTGTAGGGAAATGTAGTGAAATATGCGTTATTTTGAAAAAAAGAATAAAGTAGCACCAAACATGGTAGAGAATAAGGTACTTTGTTTCAGCCATAGGGACCCTGGTTCGCGATCGCTATGAGAGAAGTGCTTGTACTCGAGTTTGAGCTTTATTTCGTGAAAATATGTTAAATGTTTCTTAAGATATAGACCAAAACAGATTATAGTACACGACAATAAGTAACAATTCAATATGCACATAATGACATATAATATATTGTTAGACGGTTGCCAGCCAACATTTTTACGTGAAATAAGAAAATTAAAACAAAATTGAATAGCTCCGTGGTAATTGGAATCAATTTTTGACAGAAGGTGTGCGTCATGTGATCTCATTGAAAAGGTAAGGGTTATAGTCGTTCATGTAGAATATATGTTTCTAACTTCATTATTTTATGCTCTTTCTGCTAATTTGTGCCTTTCGTACCTATCCTGATGTGTAGAATATGAAAACAACATATTTTGTTCTTACATTGAAAATATATATACAGGGTGCATCAAAATAAGCCGTTGCAGAAGACAAGATAACACTTCGATTTCAGAAAGTTTTAAAAGTTTGATATAATTAGGTAGTTTCTCTTTGTGTTACGTAAAAATATACATATGTGATACTCGGGTGTCATATGCAAGCAACCTATTGGTGTGTCAGTGTAAGGAAATGCAGTGAAATATACGTTATTTTGAAAAAATGAATAAAGTAGCACCAAACATGGTAGAGAATAAGGTACTTTGTTTCAGCCATAGGGACCCGGTTTCGCGACCGCTATGAGAGAAGTGCTTGTACTCGAGTTTGAGCTTTATTTCGTGAAAATATGTTAAATGGCTCTTAAGATATAGACCAAAACAGATTATAATACACGACAATTAGTAACAATTCAATATGCACATAATGACATATAATATATTGTTAGACGGTTGCCAGCCAACATTTTTACGTGAAATAAGAAAATTAAAACAAAATTGAATAGCTCCGTGGTAATTGGAATCAATTTTTGACAGAAGGTGTGCGTCATGTGATCTCATTGAAAAGGTAAGGGTTATAGTCGTTCATGTAGAATATATGTTTCTAACTTCATTATTTTATGCTCTTTCTGCTAATTTGTGCCTTTCGTACCTATCCTGATGTGTAGAATATGAAAACAACATATTTTGTTCTTACATTGAAAATATATATACAGGGTGCATCAAAATAAACCGTTGCAGAAGACAAGATAACACTTCGATTTCAGAAAGTTTTAAAAGTTTGATATAATTACGTAGTATCTCCTTGTGTTACCTAAAAATACACATATGTGATCCTCGGGTGTCATATGCAAGCAACCTAGTGGTGTGTCAGTGTAGGGAAATGCAGTGAAATATGCGTTATTTTGAAAAAAAGAATAAAGTAGTACCAAACCTGGTAGAGAATAAGGTACTTTGTTTCAGCCATAGGGACCCGGGTTCGCGATCGCTATGAGAGAAGTGCTTGTACTCGAGTCTGAGCTTTATTTCGTGAAAATATGTTAAATGTTTCTTAAGATATAGACCAAAACAGATTATAATACACGACAATTAGTAACAATTCAATATGCACATAATGACATATAATATATTGTTAGACGGTTGCCAGCCAACATTTTTACGTGAAATAAGAAAATTAAAACAAAATTGAATAGCTCCGTGGTAATTGGAATCAATTTTTGACAGAAGGTGTGCGTCATGTGATCTCATTGAAAAGGTAAGGGTTATAGTCGTTCATGTAGAATATATGTTTCTAACTTCATTATTTTATGCTCTTTCTGCTAATTTGTGCCTTTCGTACCTATCCTGATGTGTAGAATATGAAAACAACATATTTTGTTCTTACATTGAAAATATATATACAGGGTGCATCAAAATAAACCGTTGCAGAAGACAAGATAACACTTCGATTTCAGAAAGTTTTAAAAGTTTGATATAATTAGGTAGTTTCTCTTTGTGTTACGTAAAAATATACATATGTGATACTCGGGTGTCATATGCAAGCAACCTATTGGTGTGTCAGTGTAGGGAAATGCAGTGAAATATACGTTATTTTGAAAAAATGAATAAAGTAGCACCAAACATGGTAGAGAATAAGGTACTTTGTTTCAGCCATAGGGACCCGGGTTCGCGACCGCTATGAGAGAAGTGCTTGTACTCGAGTTTGAGCTTTATTTCGTGAAAATATGTTAAATGGTTCTTAAGATATAGACCAAAACAGATTATAATACACGACAATTAGTAACAATTCAATATGCACATAATGACATATAATATATTGTTAGACGGTTGCCAGCCAACATTTTAACGTGAAATAAGAAAATTAAAAGAAAATTGAATAGCTCCGTGGTAATTGGAATCAATTTTTGACAGAAGGTGTGCGTCATGTGATCTCATTGAAAAGGTAAGGGTTATAGTCGTTCATGTAGAATATATGTTTCTAACTTCATTATTTTATGCTCTTTCTGCTAATTTGTGCCTTTCGTACCTATCCTGATGTGTAGAATATGAAAACAACATATTTTGTTCTTACATTGAAAATATATATACAGGGTGCATCAAAATAAACCGTTGCAGAAGACAAGATAACACTTCGATTTCAGAAAGTTTTAAAAGTTTGATATAATTAGGTAGTTTCTCTTTGTGTTACGTAAAAATATACTTGTGTGATCCTCGGGTGTCATATGCAAGCAACCTATTGGTGTGTCAGTGTAGGGAAATGCAGTGAAATATGCGTTATTTTGAAAAAAAGAATAAAGTAGCACCAAACATGGTAGAGAATAAGGTACTTTGTTTCAGCCATAGGGACCCTGGTTCGCGATCGCTATGAGAGAAGTGCTTGTACTCGAGTTTGAGCTTTATTTCGTGAAAATATGTTAAATGTTTCTTGAGATATAGACTAAAACACATTATAATACACGACAATTAGTAACAATTCAATATGCACATAATGACATATAATATATTGTTAGACGGTTGCCAGCCAACATTTTTACGTGAAATAAGAAAATTAAAACAAAATTGAATAGCTCCGTGGTAATTGGAATCAATTTTTGACAGAAGGTGTGCGTCATGTGATCTCATTGAAAAGGTAAGGGTTATAGTCGTTCATGTAGAATATATGTTTCTAACTTCATTATTTTATGCTCTTTCTGCTAATTTGTGCCTTTCGTACCTATCCTGATGTGTAGAATATGAAAACAACATATTTTGTTCTTACATTGAAAATATATATACAGGGTGCATCAAAATAAACCGTTGCAGAAGACAAGATAACACTTCGATTTCAGAAAGTTTTAAAAGTTTGATATAATTAGGTAGTTTCTCTTTGTGTTACGTAAAAATATACATATGTGATACTCGGGTGTCATATGCAAGCAACCTATTGGTGTGTCAGTGTAGGGAAATGCAGTGAAATATACGTTATTTTGAAAAAATGAATAAAGTAGCACCAAACATGGTAGAGAATAAGGTACTTTGTTTCAGCCATAGGGACCCGGGTTCGCGACCGCTATGAGAGAAGTGCTTGTACTCGAGTTTGAGCTTTATTTCGTGAAAATATGTTAAATGGTTCTTAAGATATAGACCAAAACAGATTATAATACACGACAATTAGTAACAATTCAATATGCACATAATGACATATAATATATTGTTAGACGGTTGCCAGCCAACATTTTAACGTGAAATAAGAAAATTAAAAGAAAATTGAATAGCTCCGTGGTAATTGGAATCAATTTTTGACAGAAGGTGTGCGTCATGTGATCTCATTGAAAAGGTAAGGGTTATAGTCGTTCATGTAGAATATATGTTTCTAACTTCATTATTTTATGCTCTTTCTGCTAATTTGTGCCTTTCGTACCTATCCTGATGTGTAGAATATGAAAACAACATATTTTGTTCTTACATTGAAAATATATATACAGGGTGCATCAAAATAAACCGTTGCAGAAGACAAGATAACACTTCGATTTCAGAAAGTTTTAAAAGTTTGATATAATTACGTAGTTTCTCCTTGTGTTACGTAAAAATACACATATGTGATCCTCGGGTGTCATATGCAAGCAACCTAGTGGTGTGTCAGTGTAGGGAAATGCAGTGAAATATGCGTTATTTTGAAAAAAAGAATAAAGTAGTACCAAACATGGTAGAGAATAAGGTACTTTGTTTCAGCCATAGGGACCCGGGTTCGCGATCGCTATGAGAGAAGTGCTTGTACTCGAGTCTGAGCTTTATTTCGTGAAAATATGTTAAATGGTTCTTAAGATATAGACCAAAACAGATTATAATACACGACAATTAGTAACAATTCAATATGCACATAATGACATATAATATATTGTTAGACGGTTGCCAGCCAACATTTTTACGTGAAATAAGAAAATTAATACAAAATTGAATAGCTCCGTGGTAATTGGAGTCAATTTTTGACAGAAGGTGTGCGTCATGTGATCTCATTGAAAAGGTAAGGGTAATAGTCGTTCATGTAGAATATATGTTTCTAACTTCATTATTTTATGCTCTTTCTGCTAATTTGTGCCTTTCGTACCTATCCTGATGTGTAGAATATGAAAACAACATATTTTGTTCTTACATTGAAAATATATATACAGGGTGCATCAAAATAAACCGTTGCAGAAGACAAGATAACACTTCGATTTCAGAAAGTTTTAAAAGTTTGATATAATTACGTAGTTTCTCCTTGTGTTACGTAAAAATACACATATGTGATCCTCGGGTGTCATATGCAAGCAACCTAGTGGTGTGTCAGTGTAGGGAAATGCAGTGAAATATGCGTTATTTTGAAAAAAAGAATAAAGTAGTACCAAACATGGTAGAGAATAAGGTACTTTGTTTCAGCCATAGGGACCCGGGTTCGCGATCGCTATGAGAGAAGTGCTTGTACTCGAGTTTGAGCTTTATTTCGTGAAAATATGTTAAGTGGTTGTTAAGATATAGACTAAAACAGATTATAATGCACGACAATTAGTAACAATTCAATATGCACATAATGACATATAATATATTGTTAGACCTTTGCCAGCCAACATTTTTACGTGAAATAAGAAAATTAAAACAAAATTGAATAGCTCCGTGGTAATTGGAATCAATTTTTGACAGAAGGTGTGCGTCATGTGATCTCATTGAAAAGGTAAGGGTTATAGTCGTTCATGTAGAATATATGTTTCTAACTTCATTATTTTATGCTCTTTCTGCTAATTTGTGCCTTTCGTACCTATCCTGATGTGTAGAATATGAAAACAACATATTTTGTTCTTACATTGAAAATATATATACAGGGTGCATCAAAATAAACCGTTGCAGAAGACAAGATAACACTTCGATTTCAGAAAGTTTTAAAAGTTTGATATAATTAGGTAGTTTCTCTTTGTGTTACGTAAAAATATACATGTGTGATCCTCGGGTGTCATATGCAAGCAACCTATTGGTGTGTCAGTGTAGGGAAATGCAGTGAAATATGCGTTATTTTGAAAAAAAGAATAAAGTAGCACCAAACATGGTAGAGAATAAGGTATTTTGTTTCAGCCATAGGGACCCGGGTTCGCGATCGCTATGAGAGAAGTGCTTGTACTCGAGTTTGAGCTTTATTTCGTGAAAATATGTTAAATGTTTCTTAAGATATAGACCAAAACAGATTATAATACACGACAATTAGTAACAATTCAATATGCACATTATGACATATAATATATTGTTAGACGGTTGCCAGCCAACATTTTTACGTGAAATAAGAAAATTAAAACAAAATTGAATAGCTCCGTAGTAATTGGAATCAATTTCTGACAGAAGGTGTGCGTCATGTGATCTCATTGAAAAGGTAAGGGTTATAGTCGTTCATGTAGAATATATGTTTCTAACTTCATTATTTTATGCTCTTTCTGCTAATTTGTGCCTTTCGTACCTATCCTGATGTGTAGAATATGAAAACAACATATTTTGTTCTTACATTGAAAATATATATACAGGGTGCATCAAAATAAACCGTTGCAGAAGACAAGATAACACTTCGATTTCAGAAAGTTTTAAAAGTTTGATATAATTAGGTAGTTTCTCTTTGTGTTACGTAAAAATATACATATGTGATACTCGGGTGTCATATGCAAGCAACCTATTGGTGTGTCAGTGTAGGGAAATGCTGTGAAATATGCGTTATTTTGAAAAAAAGAATAAAGTAGTACCAAACATGGTAGAGAATAAGGTACTTTGTTTCAGCCATAATCTCCGGGTTCGCGATCGCTATGAGAGAAGTGCTTGTACTCGAGTCTGAGCTTTATTTCGTGAAAATATGTTAAATGGTTCTTAAGATATAGACCAAAACAGATTATAATACACGACAATTAGTAACAATTCAATATGCACATAATGACATATAATATATTGTTAGACGGTTGCCAGCCAACATTTTTACGTGAAATAAGAAAATTAATACAAAATTGAATAGCTCCGTGGTAATTGGAGTCAATTTTTGACAGAAGGTGTGCGTCATGTGATCTCATTGAAAAGGTAAGGGTTATAGTCGTTCATGTAGAATATATGTTTCTAACTTCATTATTTTATGCTCTTTCTGCTAATTTGTGCCTTTCGTACCTATCCTGATGTGTAGAATATGAAAACAACATATTTTGTTCTTACATTGAAAATATATATACAGGGTGCATCAAAATAAACCGTTGCAGAAGACAAGATAACACTTCGATTTCAGAAAGTTTTAAAAGTTTGATATAATTACGTAGTTTCTCCTTGTGTTACGTAAAAATGCACATATGTGATCCTCGGGTGTCATATGCAAGCAACCTAGTGGTGTGTCAGTGTAGGGAAATGCAGTGAAATATGCGTTATTTTGAAAAAAAGAATAAAGTAGTACCAAACCTGGTAGAGAATAAGGTACTTTGTTTCAGCCATAGGGACCCGGGTTCGCGATCGCTATGAGAGAAGTGCTTGTACTCGAGTTTGAGCTTCATTTCGTGAAAATATGTTAAATGGTTCTTAAGATATAGACCAAAACAGATTATAATACACGACAATTAGTAACAATTCAATATGCACATAATGACATATAATATATTGTTAGACGGTTGCCAGCCAACATTTTTACGTGAAATAAGAAAATTAAAACAAAATTGAATAGCTCCGTGGTAATTGGAATCAATTTTTGACAGAAGGTGTGCGTCATGTGATCTCATTGAAAAGGTAAGGGTTATAGTCGTTCATGTAGAATATATGTTTCTAACTTCATTATTTTATGCTCTTTCTGCTAATTTGTGCCTTTCGTACCTATCCTGATGTGTAGAATATGAAAACAACATATTTTGTTCTTACATTGAAAATATATATACAGGGTGCATCAAAATAAACCGTTGCAGAAGACAAGATAACACTTCGATTTCAGAAAGTTTTAAAAGTTTGATATAATTACGTAGTTTCTCCTTGTGTTACGTAAAAATACACATATGTGATCCTCGGGTGTCATATGCAAGCACCCTAGTGGTGTGTCAGTGTAGGGAAATGCAGTGAAATATGCGTTATTTTGAAAAAAAGAATAAAGTAGTACCAAACATGGTAGAGAATAAGGTACTTTGTTTCAGCCATAGGGACCCGGGTTCGCGATCGCTATGAGAGAAGTGCTTGTACTCGAGTTTGAGCTTTATTTCGTGAAAATATGTTAAGTGGTTGTTAAGATATAGACTAAAACAGATTATAATACACGACAATTAGTAACAATTCAATATGCACATAATGACATATAATATATTGTTAGACGGTTGCCAGCCAACATTTTTACGTGAAATAAGAAAATTAAAACAAAATTGAATAGCTCCGTAGTAATTGGAATCAATTTCTGACAGAAGGTGTGCGTCATGTGATCTCATTGAAAAGGTAAGGGTTATAGTCGTTCATGTAGAATATATGTTTCTAACTTCATTATTTTATGCTCTTTCTGCTAATTTGTGCCTTTCGTACCTATCCTGATGTGTAGAATATGAAAACAACATATTTTGTTCTTACATTGAAAATATATATACAGGGTGCATCAAAATAAACCGTTGCAGAAGACAAGATAACACTTCGATTTCAGAAAGTTTTAAAAGTTTGATATAATTAGGTAGTTTCTCTTTGTGTTACGTAAAAATATACATATGTGATACTCGGGTGTCATATGCAAGCAACCTATTGGTGTGTCAGTGTAGGGAAATGCAGTGAAATATGCGTTATTTTGAAAAAAAGAATAAAGTAGTACCAAACATGGTAGAGAATAAGGTACTTTGTTTCAGCCATAATCTCCGGGTTCGCGATCGCTATGAGAGAAGTGCTTGTACTCGAGTCTGAGCTTTATTTCGTGAAAATATGTTAAATGGTTCTTAAGATATAGACCAAAACAGATTATAATACACGACAATTAGTAACAATTCAATATGCACATAATGACATATAATATATTGTTAGACGGTTGCCAGCCAACATTTTTACGTGAAATAAGAAAATTAATACAAAATTGAATAGCTCCGTGGTAATTGGAGTCAATTTTTGACAGAAGGTGTGCGTCATGTGATCTCATTGAAAAGGTAAGGGTTATAGTCGTTCATGTAGAATATATGTTTCTAACTTCATTATTTTATGCTCTTTCTGCTAATTTGTGCCTTTCGTACCTATCCTGATGTGTAGAATATGAAAACAACATATTTTGTTCTTACATTGAATATATATATACAGGGTGCATCAAAATAAACCGTTGCAGAAGACAAGATAACACTTCGATTTCAGAAAGTTTTAAAAGTTTGATATAATTACGTAGTTTCTCCTTGTGTTACGTAAAAATACACATATGTGATCCTCGGGTGTCATATGCAAGCAACCTAGTGGTGTGTCAGTGTAGGGAAATGCAGTGAAATATGCGTTATTTTGAAAAAAAGAATAAAGTAGTACCAAACCTGGTAGAGAATAAGGTACTTTGTTTCAGCCATAGGGACCCGGGTTCGCGATCGCTATGAGAGAAGTGCTTGTACTCGAGTTTGAGCTTCATTTCGTGAAAATATGTTAAATGGTTCTTAAGATATAGACCAAAACAGATTATAATACACGACAATTAGTAACAATTCAATATGCACATAATGACATATAATATATTGTTAGACGGTTGCCAGCCAACATTTTTACGTGAAATAAGAAAATTAATACAAAATTGAATAGCTCCGTGGTAATTGGAATCAATTTTTGACAGAAGGTGTGCGTCATGTGATCTCATTGAAAAGGTAAGGGTTATAGTCGTTCATGTAGAATATATGTTTCTAACTTCATTATTTTATGCTCTTTCTGCTAATTTGTGCCTTTCGTACCTATCCTGATGTGTACAATATGAAAACAACATATTTTGTTCTTACATTGAAAATATATATACAGGGTGCATCAAAATAAACCGTTGCAGAAGACAAGATAACACTTCGATTTCAGAAAGTTTTAAAAGTTTGATATAATTAGGTAGTTTCTCTTTGTGTTACGTAAAAATATACATGTGTGATCCTCGGGTGTCATATGCAAGCAACCTATTGGTGTGTCAGTGTAGGGAAATGCAGTGAAATATGCGTTATTTTGAAAAAAAGAATAAAGTAGCACCAAACATGGTAGAGAATAAGGTACTTTGTTTCAGCCATAGGGACCCGGGTTCGCGATCGCTATGAGAGAAGTGCTTGTACTCGAGTTTGAGCTTTATTTCGTGAAAATATGTTAAATGTTTCTTAAGATATAGACCAAAACAGATTATAATACACGACAATTAGTAACAATTCAATATGCACATAATGACATATAATATATTGTTAGACGGTTGCCAGCCAACATTTTTACGTGAAATAAGAAAATTAATACAAAATTGAATAGCTCCGTGGTAATTAGAATCAATTTTTGACAGAAGGTGTGCGTCATGTGATCTCATTGAAAAGGTAAGGGTTATAGTCGTTCATGTAGAATATATGTTTCTAACTTCATTATTTTATGCTCTTTCTGCAAATTTGTGCCTTTCGTACCTATCCTGATGTGTAGAATATGAAAACAACATATTTTGTTCTTACATTGAAAATATATATACAGGGTGCATCAAAATAAACCGTTGCAGAAGACAAGATAACACTTCGATTTCAGAAAGTTTTAAAAGTTTGATATAATTAGGTAGTTTCTCTTTGTGTTACGTAAAAATATACATATGTGATACTCGGGTGTCATATGCAAGCAACCTATTGGTGTGTCATTGTAGGGAAATGCAGTGAAATATACGTTATTTTGAAAAAATGAATAAAGTAGCACCAAACATGGTAGAGAATAAGGTACTTTGTTTCAGCCATAGGGACCCGGGTTCGCGACCGCTATGAGAGAAGTGCTTGTACTCGAGTTTGAGCTTTATTTCGTGAAAATATGTTAAATGGTTCTTAAGATATAGACCAAAACAGATTATAATACACGACAATTAGTAACAATTCAATATGCACATAATGACATATAATATATTGTTAGACGGTTGCCAGCCAACATTTTTACGTGAAATAAGAAAATTAAAAGAAAATTGAATAGCTCCGTGGTAATTGGAATCAATTTTTGACAGAAGGTGTGCGTCATGTGATCTCATTGAAAAGGTAAGGGTTATAGTCGTTCATGTAGAATATATGTTTCTAACTTCATTATTTTATGCTCTTTCTGCTAATTTGTGCCTTTCGTACCTATCCTGATGTGTAGAATATGAAAACAACATATTTTGTTCTTACATTGAAAATATATATACAGGGTGCATCAAAATAAACCGTTGCAGAAGACAAGATAACACTTCGATTTCAGAAAGTTTTAAAAGTTTGATATAATTACGTAGTTTCTCCTTGTGTTACGTAAAAATACACATATGTGATCCTCGGGTGTCATATGCAAGCAACCTAGTGGTGTGTCAGTGTAGGGAAATGCAGTGAAATATGCGTTATTTTGAAAAAAAGAATAAAGTAGTACCAAACATGGTAGAGAATAAGGTACTTTGTTTCAGCCATAGGGACCCGGGTTCGCGATCGCTATGAGAGAAGTGCTTGTACTCGAGTCTGAGCTTTATTTCGTGAAAATATGTTAAATGGTTCTTAAGATATAGACCAAAACAGATTATAATACACGACAATTAGTAACAATTCAATATGCACATAATGACATATAATATATTGTTAGACGGTTGCCAGCCAACATTTTTACGTGAAATAAGAAAATTAATACAAAATTGAATAGCTCCGTGGTAATTGGAATCAATTTTTGACAGAAGGTGTGCGTCATGTGATCTCATTGAAAAGGTAAGGGTTATAGTCGTTCATGTAGAATATATGTTTCTAACTTCATTATTTTATGCTCTTTCTGCTAATTTGTGCCTTTCGTACCTATCCTGATGTGTAGAATATGAAAACAACATATTTTGTTCTTACATTGAAAATATATATACAGGGTGCATCAAAATAAACCGCTGCAGAAGACAAGATAACACTTCGATTTCCGAAAATTTTAAAAGTTTGATATAATTACGTAGTATCTCCTTGTGTTACGTAAAAATACACATATGTGATCCTCGGGTGTCATATGCAAGCAACCTAGTGGTGTGTCAGTGTAGGGAAATGCAGTGAAATATGCGTTATTTTGAAAAAAAGAATAAAGTAGTACCAAACCTGGTAGAGAATAAGGTACTTTGTTTCAGCCATAGGGACCCGGGTTCGCGATCGCTATGAGAGAAGTGCTTGTACTCGAGTTTGAGCTTTATTTCGTGAAAATATGTTAAGTGGTTCTTAAGATATAGACTAAAACACATTATAATACACGACAATTAGTAACAATTCAATATGCACATAATGACATATAATATATTGTTAGACGGTTGCCAGCCAACATTTTTACGTGAAATAAGAAAATTAAAACAAAATTGAATAGCTCCGTGGTAATTGGAATCAATTTTTGACAGAAGGTGTGTGTCATGTGATCTCATTGAAAAGGTAAGGGTTATAGTCGTTCATGTAGAATATATGTTTCTAACTTCATTATTTTATGCTCTTTCTGCTAATTTGTGCCTTTCGTACCTATCCTGATGTGTAGAATATGAAAACAACATATTTTGTTCTTACATTGAAAATATATATACAGGGTGCATCAAAATAAACCGTTGCAGAAGACAAGATAACACTTCGATTTCAGAAAGTTTTAAAAGTTTGATATAATTACGTAGTTTCTCCTTGTGTTACGTAAAAATACACATATGTGATCCTCGGGTGTCATATGCAAGCAACCTAGTGGTGTGTCAGTGTAGGGAAATGCAGTGAAATATGCGTTATTTTGAAAAAAAGAATAAAGTAGTACCAAACATGGTAGAGAATAAGGTACTTTGTTTCAGCCATAGGGACCCGGGTTCGCGATCGCTATGAGAGAAGTGCTTGTACTCGAGTTTGAGCTTTATTTCGTGAAAATATGTTAAATGGTTCTTAAGATATAGACCAAAACAGATTATAATACACGACAATTAGTAACAATTCAATATGCACATAATGACATATAATATATTGTTAGACGGTTGCCAGCCAACATTTTTACGTGAAATAAGAAAATTAAAACAAAATTGAATAGCTCCGTGGTAATTGGAATCAATTTTTGACAGAAGGTGTGTGTCATGTGATCTCATTGAAAAGGTAAGGGTTATAGTCGTTCATGTAGAATATATGTTTCTAACTTCATTATTTTATGCTCTTTCTGCTAATTTGTGCCTTTCGTACCTATCCTGATGTGTAGAATATGAAAACAACATATTTTGTTCTTACATTGAAAATATATATGCAGGGTGCATCAAAATAAACCGTTGCAGAAGACAAGATAACACTTCGATTTCAGAAAGTTTTAAAAGTTTGATATAATTACGTAGTTTCTCCTTGTGTTACGTAAAAATACACATATGTGATCCTCGGGTGTCATATGCAAGCAACCTAGTGGTGTGTCAGTGTAGGGAAATGCAGTGAAATATGCGTTATTTTGAAAAAAAGAATAAAGTAGTACCAAACATGGTAGAGAATAAGGTACTTTGTTTCAGCCATAGGGACCCGGGTTCGCGATCGCTATGAGAGAAGTGCTTGTACTCGAGTCTGAGCTTTATTTCGTGAAAATATGTTAAATGGTTCTTAAGATATAGACCAAAACAGATTATAATACACGACAATTAGTAACAATTCAATATGCACATAATGACATATAATATATTGTTAGACGGTTGCCAGCCAACATTTTTACGTGAAATAAGAAAATTAAAACAAAATTGAATAGCTCCGTGGTAATTGGAATCAATTTTTGACAGAAGGTGTGCGTCATGTGATCTCATTGAAAAGGTAAGGGTTATAGTCGTTCATGTAGAATATATGTTTCTAACTTCATTATTTTATGCTCTTTCTGCTAATTTGTGCCTTTCGTACCTATCCTGATGTGTAGAATATGAAAACAACATATTTTGTTCTTACATTGAAAATATATATACAGGGTGCATCAAAATAAACCGTTGCAGAAGACAAGATAACACTTCGATTTCAGAAAGTTTTAAAAGTTTGATATAATTAGGTAGTTTCTCTTTGTGTTACGTAAAAATATACATGTGTGATCCTCGGGTGTCACATGCAAGCAACCTATTGGTGTGTCAGTGTAGGGAAATGTAGTGAAATATGCGTTATTTTGAAAAAAAGAATAAAGTAGCACCAAACA
Organism: Thermobia domestica; assembly: GCF_964235325.1. NCBI lineage: Eukaryota > Metazoa > Arthropoda > Insecta > Zygentoma > Lepismatidae > Thermobia > Thermobia domestica. The sequence continues at coordinate 232,970,549 of NC_137462.1, read as the reverse complement.
TGGTAGAGAATAAGGTACTTTGTTTCAGCCATAGGGACCCTGGTTCGCGATCGCTATGAGAGAAGTGCTTGTACTCGAGTTTGAGCTTTATTTCGTGAAAATATGTTAAATGTTTCTTAAGATATAGACCAAAACAGATTATAGTACACGACAATAAGTAACAATTCAATATGCACATAATGACATATAATATATTGTTAGACGGTTGCCAGCCAACATTTTTACGTGAAATAAGAAAATTAAAACAAAATTGAATAGCTCCGTGGTAATTGGAATCAATTTTTGACAGAAGGTGTGCGTCATGTGATCTCATTGAAAAGGTAAGGGTTATAGTCGTTCATGTAGAATATATGTTTCTAACTTCATTATTTTATGCTCTTTCTGCTAATTTGTGCCTTTCGTACCTATCCTGATGTGTAGAATATGAAAACAACATATTTTGTTCTTACATTGAAAATATATATACAGGGTGCATCAAAATAAACCGTTGCAGAAGACAAGATAACACTTCGATTTCAGAAAGTTTTAAAAGTTTGATATAATTAGGTAGTTTCTCTTTGTGTTACGTAAAAATATACATATGTGATACTCGGGTGTCATATGCAAGCAACCTATTGGTGTGTCAGTGTAGGGAAATGCAGTGAAATATACGTTATTTTGAAAAAATGAATAAAGTAGCACCAAACATGGTAGAGAATAAGGTACTTTGTTTCAGCCATAGGGACCCGGGTTCGCGACCGCTATGAGAGAAGTGCTTGTACTCGAGTTTGAGCTTTATTTCGTGAAAATATGTTAAATGGTTCTTAAGATATAGACCAAAACAGATTATAATACACGACAATTAGTAACAATTCAATATGCACATAATGACATATAATATATTGTTAGACGGTTGCCAGCCAACATTTTAACGTGAAATAAGAAAATTAAAAGAAAATTGAATAGCTCCGTGGTAATTGGAATCAATTTTTGACAGAAGGTGTGCGTCATGTGATCTCATTGAAAAGGTAAGGGTTATAGTCGTTCATGTAGAATATATGTTTCTAACTTCATTATTTTATGCTCTTTCTGCTAATTTGTGCCTTTCGTACCTATCCTGATGTGTAGAATATGAAAACAACATATTTTGTTCTTACATTGAAAATATATATACAGGGTGCATCAAAATAAACCGTTGCAGAAGACAAGATAACACTTCGATTTCAGAAAGTTTTAAAAGTTTGATATAATTAGGTAGTTTCTCTTTGTGTTACGTAAAAATATACTTGTGTGATCCTCGGGTGTCATATGCAAGCAACCTATTGGTGTGTCAGTGTAGGGAAATGCAGTGAAATATGCGTTATTTTGAAAAAAAGAATAAAGTAGCACCAAACATGGTAGAGAATAAGGTACTTTGTTTCAGCCATAGGGACCCTGGTTCGCGATCGCTATGAGAGAAGTGCTTGTACTCGAGTTTGAGCTTTATTTCGTGAAAATATGTTAAATGTTTCTTGAGATATAGACTAAAACACATTATAATACACGACAATTAGTAACAATTCAATATGCACATAATGACATATAATATATTGTTAGACGGTTGCCAGCCAACATTTTTACGTGAAATAAGAAAATTAAAACAAAATTGAATAGCTCCGTGGTAATTGGAATCAATTTTTGACAGAAGGTGTGCGTCATGTGATCTCATTGAAAAGGTAAGGGTTATAGTCGTTCATGTAGAATATATGTTTCTAACTTCATTATTTTATGCTCTTTCTGCTAATTTGTGCCTTTCGTACCTATCCTGATGTGTAGAATATGAAAACAACATATTTTGTTCTTACATTGAAAATATATATACAGGGTGCATCAAAATAAACCGTTGCAGAAGACAAGATAACACTTCGATTTCAGAAAGTTTTAAAAGTTTGATATAATTAGGTAGTTTCTCTTTGTGTTACGTAAAAATATACATATGTGATACTCGGGTGTCATATGCAAGCAACCTATTGGTGTGTCAGTGTAGGGAAATGCAGTGAAATATACGTTATTTTGAAAAAATGAATAAAGTAGCACCAAACATGGTAGAGAATAAGGTACTTTGTTTCAGCCATAGGGACCCGGGTTCGCGACCGCTATGAGAGAAGTGCTTGTACTCGAGTTTGAGCTTTATTTCGTGAAAATATGTTAAATGGTTCTTAAGATATAGACCAAAACAGATTATAATACACGACAATTAGTAACAATTCAATATGCACATAATGACATATAATATATTGTTAGACGGTTGCCAGCCAACATTTTAACGTGAAATAAGAAAATTAAAAGAAAATTGAATAGCTCCGTGGTAATTGGAATCAATTTTTGACAGAAGGTGTGCGTCATGTGATCTCATTGAAAAGGTAAGGGTTATAGTCGTTCATGTAGAATATATGTTTCTAACTTCATTATTTTATGCTCTTTCTGCTAATTTGTGCCTTTCGTACCTATCCTGATGTGTAGAATATGAAAACAACATATTTTGTTCTTACATTGAAAATATATATACAGGGTGCATCAAAATAAACCGTTGCAGAAGACAAGATAACACTTCGATTTCAGAAAGTTTTAAAAGTTTGATATAATTACGTAGTTTCTCCTTGTGTTACGTAAAAATACACATATGTGATCCTCGGGTGTCATATGCAAGCAACCTAGTGGTGTGTCAGTGTAGGGAAATGCAGTGAAATATGCGTTATTTTGAAAAAAAGAATAAAGTAGTACCAAACATGGTAGAGAATAAGGTACTTTGTTTCAGCCATAGGGACCCGGGTTCGCGATCGCTATGAGAGAAGTGCTTGTACTCGAGTCTGAGCTTTATTTCGTGAAAATATGTTAAATGGTTCTTAAGATATAGACCAAAACAGATTATAATACACGACAATTAGTAACAATTCAATATGCACATAATGACATATAATATATTGTTAGACGGTTGCCAGCCAACATTTTTACGTGAAATAAGAAAATTAATACAAAATTGAATAGCTCCGTGGTAATTGGAGTCAATTTTTGACAGAAGGTGTGCGTCATGTGATCTCATTGAAAAGGTAAGGGTAATAGTCGTTCATGTAGAATATATGTTTCTAACTTCATTATTTTATGCTCTTTCTGCTAATTTGTGCCTTTCGTACCTATCCTGATGTGTAGAATATGAAAACAACATATTTTGTTCTTACATTGAAAATATATATACAGGGTGCATCAAAATAAACCGTTGCAGAAGACAAGATAACACTTCGATTTCAGAAAGTTTTAAAAGTTTGATATAATTACGTAGTTTCTCCTTGTGTTACGTAAAAATACACATATGTGATCCTCGGGTGTCATATGCAAGCAACCTAGTGGTGTGTCAGTGTAGGGAAATGCAGTGAAATATGCGTTATTTTGAAAAAAAGAATAAAGTAGTACCAAACATGGTAGAGAATAAGGTACTTTGTTTCAGCCATAGGGACCCGGGTTCGCGATCGCTATGAGAGAAGTGCTTGTACTCGAGTTTGAGCTTTATTTCGTGAAAATATGTTAAGTGGTTGTTAAGATATAGACTAAAACAGATTATAATGCACGACAATTAGTAACAATTCAATATGCACATAATGACATATAATATATTGTTAGACCTTTGCCAGCCAACATTTTTACGTGAAATAAGAAAATTAAAACAAAATTGAATAGCTCCGTGGTAATTGGAATCAATTTTTGACAGAAGGTGTGCGTCATGTGATCTCATTGAAAAGGTAAGGGTTATAGTCGTTCATGTAGAATATATGTTTCTAACTTCATTATTTTATGCTCTTTCTGCTAATTTGTGCCTTTCGTACCTATCCTGATGTGTAGAATATGAAAACAACATATTTTGTTCTTACATTGAAAATATATATACAGGGTGCATCAAAATAAACCGTTGCAGAAGACAAGATAACACTTCGATTTCAGAAAGTTTTAAAAGTTTGATATAATTAGGTAGTTTCTCTTTGTGTTACGTAAAAATATACATGTGTGATCCTCGGGTGTCATATGCAAGCAACCTATTGGTGTGTCAGTGTAGGGAAATGCAGTGAAATATGCGTTATTTTGAAAAAAAGAATAAAGTAGCACCAAACATGGTAGAGAATAAGGTATTTTGTTTCAGCCATAGGGACCCGGGTTCGCGATCGCTATGAGAGAAGTGCTTGTACTCGAGTTTGAGCTTTATTTCGTGAAAATATGTTAAATGTTTCTTAAGATATAGACCAAAACAGATTATAATACACGACAATTAGTAACAATTCAATATGCACATAATGACATATAATATATTGTTAGACGGTTGCCAGCCAACATTTTTACGTGAAATAAGAAAATTAAAACAAAATTGAATAGCTCCGTAGTAATTGGAATCAATTTCTGACAGAAGGTGTGCGTCATGTGATCTCATTGAAAAGGTAAGGGTTATAGTCGTTCATGTAGAATATATGTTTCTAACTTCATTATTTTATGCTCTTTCTGCTAATTTGTGCCTTTCGTACCTATCCTGATGTGTAGAATATGAAAACAACATATTTTGTTCTTACATTGAAAATATATATACAGGGTGCATCAAAATAAACCGTTGCAGAAGACAAGATAACACTTCGATTTCAGAAAGTTTTAAAAGTTTGATATAATTAGGTAGTTTCTCTTTGTGTTACGTAAAAATATACATATGTGATACTCGGGTGTCATATGCAAGCAACCTATTGGTGTGTCAGTGTAGGGAAATGCTGTGAAATATGCGTTATTTTGAAAAAAAGAATAAAGTAGTACCAAACATGGTAGAGAATAAGGTACTTTGTTTCAGCCATAATCTCCGGGTTCGCGATCGCTATGAGAGAAGTGCTTGTACTCGAGTCTGAGCTTTATTTCGTGAAAATATGTTAAATGGTTCTTAAGATATAGACCAAAACAGATTATAATACACGACAATTAGTAACAATTCAATATGCACATAATGACATATAATATATTGTTAGACGGTTGCCAGCCAACATTTTTACGTGAAATAAGAAAATTAATACAAAATTGAATAGCTCCGTGGTAATTGGAGTCAATTTTTGACAGAAGGTGTGCGTCATGTGATCTCATTGAAAAGGTAAGGGTTATAGTCGTTCATGTAGAATATATGTTTCTAACTTCATTATTTTATGCTCTTTCTGCTAATTTGTGCCTTTCGTACCTATCCTGATGTGTAGAATATGAAAACAACATATTTTGTTCTTACATTGAAAATATATATACAGGGTGCATCAAAATAAACCGTTGCAGAAGACAAGATAACACTTCGATTTCAGAAAGTTTTAAAAGTTTGATATAATTACGTAGTTTCTCCTTGTGTTACGTAAAAATGCACATATGTGATCCTCGGGTGTCATATGCAAGCAACCTAGTGGTGTGTCAGTGTAGGGAAATGCAGTGAAATATGCGTTATTTTGAAAAAAAGAATAAAGTAGTACCAAACCTGGTAGAGAATAAGGTACTTTGTTTCAGCCATAGGGACCCGGGTTCGCGATCGCTATGAGAGAAGTGCTTGTACTCGAGTTTGAGCTTCATTTCGTGAAAATATGTTAAATGGTTCTTAAGATATAGACCAAAACAGATTATAATACACGACAATTAGTAACAATTCAATATGCACATAATGACATATAATATATTGTTAGACGGTTGCCAGCCAACATTTTTACGTGAAATAAGAAAATTAAAACAAAATTGAATAGCTCCGTGGTAATTGGAATCAATTTTTGACAGAAGGTGTGCGTCATGTGATCTCATTGAAAAGGTAAGGGTTATAGTCGTTCATGTAGAATATATGTTTCTAACTTCATTATTTTATGCTCTTTCTGCTAATTTGTGCCTTTCGTACCTATCCTGATGTGTAGAATATGAAAACAACATATTTTGTTCTTACATTGAAAATATATATACAGGGTGCATCAAAATAAACCGTTGCAGAAGACAAGATAACACTTCGATTTCAGAAAGTTTTAAAAGTTTGATATAATTACGTAGTTTCTCCTTGTGTTACGTAAAAATACACATATGTGATCCTCGGGTGTCATATGCAAGCACCCTAGTGGTGTGTCAGTGTAGGGAAATGCAGTGAAATATGCGTTATTTTGAAAAAAAGAATAAAGTAGTACCAAACATGGTAGAGAATAAGGTACTTTGTTTCAGCCATAGGGACCCGGGTTCGCGATCGCTATGAGAGAAGTGCTTGTACTCGAGTTTGAGCTTTATTTCGTGAAAATATGTTAAGTGGTTGTTAAGATATAGACTAAAACAGATTATAATACACGACAATTAGTAACAATTCAATATGCACATAATGACATATAATATATTGTTAGACGGTTGCCAGCCAACATTTTTACGTGAAATAAGAAAATTAAAACAAAATTGAATAGCTCCGTAGTAATTGGAATCAATTTCTGACAGAAGGTGTGCGTCATGTGATCTCATTGAAAAGGTAAGGGTTATAGTCGTTCATGTAGAATATATGTTTCTAACTTCATTATTTTATGCTCTTTCTGCTAATTTGTGCCTTTCGTACCTATCCTGATGTGTAGAATATGAAAACAACATATTTTGTTCTTACATTGAAAATATATATACAGGGTGCATCAAAATAAACCGTTGCAGAAGACAAGATAACACTTCGATTTCAGAAAGTTTTAAAAGTTTGATATAATTAGGTAGTTTCTCTTTGTGTTACGTAAAAATATACATATGTGATACTCGGGTGTCATATGCAAGCAACCTATTGGTGTGTCAGTGTAGGGAAATGCAGTGAAATATGCGTTATTTTGAAAAAAAGAATAAAGTAGTACCAAACATGGTAGAGAATAAGGTACTTTGTTTCAGCCATAATCTCCGGGTTCGCGATCGCTATGAGAGAAGTGCTTGTACTCGAGTCTGAGCTTTATTTCGTGAAAATATGTTAAATGGTTCTTAAGATATAGACCAAAACAGATTATAATACACGACAATTAGTAACAATTCAATATGCACATAATGACATATAATATATTGTTAGACGGTTGCCAGCCAACATTTTTACGTGAAATAAGAAAATTAATACAAAATTGAATAGCTCCGTGGTAATTGGAGTCAATTTTTGACAGAAGGTGTGCGTCATGTGATCTCATTGAAAAGGTAAGGGTTATAGTCGTTCATGTAGAATATATGTTTCTAACTTCATTATTTTATGCTCTTTCTGCTAATTTGTGCCTTTCGTACCTATCCTGATGTGTAGAATATGAAAACAACATATTTTGTTCTTACATTGAAAATATATATACAGGGTGCATCAAAATAAACCGTTGCAGAAGACAAGATAACACTTCGATTTCAGAAAGTTTTAAAAGTTTGATATAATTACGTAGTTTCTCCTTGTGTTACGTAAAAATACACATATGTGATCCTCGGGTGTCATATGCAAGCAACCTAGTGGTGTGTCAGTGTAGGGAAATGCAGTGAAATATGCGTTATTTTGAAAAAAAGAATAAAGTAGTACCAAACCTGGTAGAGAATAAGGTACTTTGTTTCAGCCATAGGGACCCGGGTTCGCGATCGCTATGAGAGAAGTGCTTGTACTCGAGTTTGAGCTTCATTTCGTGAAAATATGTTAAATGGTTCTTAAGATATAGACCAAAACAGATTATAATACACGACAATTAGTAACAATTCAATATGCACATAATGACATATAATATATTGTTAGACGGTTGCCAGCCAACATTTTTACGTGAAATAAGAAAATTAATACAAAATTGAATAGCTCCGTGGTAATTGGAATCAATTTTTGACAGAAGGTGTGCGTCATGTGATCTCATTGAAAAGGTAAGGGTTATAGTCGTTCATGTAGAATATATGTTTCTAACTTCATTATTTTATGCTCTTTCTGCTAATTTGTGCCTTTCGTACCTATCCTGATGTGTACAATATGAAAACAACATATTTTGTTCTTACATTGAAAATATATATACAGGGTGCATCAAAATAAACCGTTGCAGAAGACAAGATAACACTTCGATTTCAGAAAGTTTTAAAAGTTTGATATAATTAGGTAGTTTCTCTTTGTGTTACGTAAAAATATACATGTGTGATCCTCGGGTGTCATATGCAAGCAACCTATTGGTGTGTCAGTGTAGGGAAATGCAGTGAAATATGCGTTATTTTGAAAAAAAGAATAAAGTAGCACCAAACATGGTAGAGAATAAGGTACTTTGTTTCAGCCATAGGGACCCGGGTTCGCGATCGCTATGAGAGAAGTGCTTGTACTCGAGTTTGAGCTTTATTTCGTGAAAATATGTTAAATGTTTCTTAAGATATAGACCAAAACAGATTATAATACACGACAATTAGTAACAATTCAATATGCACATAATGACATATAATATATTGTTAGACGGTTGCCAGCCAACATTTTTACGTGAAATAAGAAAATTAATACAAAATTGAATAGCTCCGTGGTAATTAGAATCAATTTTTGACAGAAGGTGTGCGTCATGTGATCTCATTGAAAAGGTAAGGGTTATAGTCGTTCATGTAGAATATATGTTTCTAACTTCATTATTTTATGCTCTTTCTGCAAATTTGTGCCTTTCGTACCTATCCTGATGTGTAGAATATGAAAACAACATATTTTGTTCTTACATTGAAAATATATATACAGGGTGCATCAAAATAAACCGTTGCAGAAGACAAGATAACACTTCGATTTCAGAAAGTTTTAAAAGTTTGATATAATTAGGTAGTTTCTCTTTGTGTTACGTAAAAATATACATATGTGATACTCGGGTGTCATATGCAAGCAACCTATTGGTGTGTCATTGTAGGGAAATGCAGTGAAATATACGTTATTTTGAAAAAATGAATAAAGTAGCACCAAACATGGTAGAGAATAAGGTACTTTGTTTCAGCCATAGGGACCCGGGTTCGCGACCGCTATGAGAGAAGTGCTTGTACTCGAGTTTGAGCTTTATTTCGTGAAAATATGTTAAATGGTTCTTAAGATATAGACCAAAACAGATTATAATACACGACAATTAGTAACAATTCAATATGCACATAATGACATATAATATATTGTTAGACGGTTGCCAGCCAACATTTTTACGTGAAATAAGAAAATTAAAAGAAAATTGAATAGCTCCGTGGTAATTGGAATCAATTTTTGACAGAAGGTGTGCGTCATGTGATCTCATTGAAAAGGTAAGGGTTATAGTCGTTCATGTAGAATATATGTTTCTAACTTCATTATTTTATGCTCTTTCTGCTAATTTGTGCCTTTCGTACCTATCCTGATGTGTAGAATATGAAAACAACATATTTTGTTCTTACATTGAAAATATATATACAGGGTGCATCAAAATAAACCGTTGCAGAAGACAAGATAACACTTCGATTTCAGAAAGTTTTAAAAGTTTGATATAATTACGTAGTTTCTCCTTGTGTTACGTAAAAATACACATATGTGATCCTCGGGTGTCATATGCAAGCAACCTAGTGGTGTGTCAGTGTAGGGAAATGCAGTGAAATATGCGTTATTTTGAAAAAAAGAATAAAGTAGTACCAAACATGGTAGAGAATAAGGTACTTTGTTTCAGCCATAGGGACCCGGGTTCGCGATCGCTATGAGAGAAGTGCTTGTACTCGAGTCTGAGCTTTATTTCGTGAAAATATGTTAAATGGTTCTTAAGATATAGACCAAAACAGATTATAATACACGACAATTAGTAACAATTCAATATGCACATAATGACATATAATATATTGTTAGACGGTTGCCAGCCAACATTTTTACGTGAAATAAGAAAATTAATACAAAATTGAATAGCTCCGTGGTAATTGGAATCAATTTTTGACAGAAGGTGTGCGTCATGTGATCTCATTGAAAAGGTAAGGGTTATAGTCGTTCATGTAGAATATATGTTTCTAACTTCATTATTTTATGCTCTTTCTGCTAATTTGTGCCTTTCGTACCTATCCTGATGTGTAGAATATGAAAACAACATATTTTGTTCTTACATTGAAAATATATATACAGGGTGCATCAAAATAAACCGCTGCAGAAGACAAGATAACACTTCGATTTCCGAAAATTTTAAAAGTTTGATATAATTACGTAGTATCTCCTTGTGTTACGTAAAAATACACATATGTGATCCTCGGGTGTCATATGCAAGCAACCTAGTGGTGTGTCAGTGTAGGGAAATGCAGTGAAATATGCGTTATTTTGAAAAAAAGAATAAAGTAGTACCAAACCTGGTAGAGAATAAGGTACTTTGTTTCAGCCATAGGGACCCGGGTTCGCGATCGCTATGAGAGAAGTGCTTGTACTCGAGTTTGAGCTTTATTTCGTGAAAATATGTTAAGTGGTTCTTAAGATATAGACTAAAACACATTATAATACACGACAATTAGTAACAATTCAATATGCACATAATGACATATAATATATTGTTAGACGGTTGCCAGCCAACATTTTTACGTGAAATAAGAAAATTAAAACAAAATTGAATAGCTCCGTGGTAATTGGAATCAATTTTTGACAGAAGGTGTGTGTCATGTGATCTCATTGAAAAGGTAAGGGTTATAGTCGTTCATGTAGAATATATGTTTCTAACTTCATTATTTTATGCTCTTTCTGCTAATTTGTGCCTTTCGTACCTATCCTGATGTGTAGAATATGAAAACAACATATTTTGTTCTTACATTGAAAATATATATACAGGGTGCATCAAAATAAACCGTTGCAGAAGACAAGATAACACTTCGATTTCAGAAAGTTTTAAAAGTTTGATATAATTACGTAGTTTCTCCTTGTGTTACGTAAAAATACACATATGTGATCCTCGGGTGTCATATGCAAGCAACCTAGTGGTGTGTCAGTGTAGGGAAATGCAGTGAAATATGCGTTATTTTGAAAAAAAGAATAAAGTAGTACCAAACATGGTAGAGAATAAGGTACTTTGTTTCAGCCATAGGGACCCGGGTTCGCGATCGCTATGAGAGAAGTGCTTGTACTCGAGTTTGAGCTTTATTTCGTGAAAATATGTTAAATGGTTCTTAAGATATAGACCAAAACAGATTATAATACACGACAATTAGTAACAATTCAATATGCACATAATGACATATAATATATTGTTAGACGGTTGCCAGCCAACATTTTTACGTGAAATAAGAAAATTAAAACAAAATTGAATAGCTCCGTGGTAATTGGAATCAATTTTTGACAGAAGGTGTGTGTCATGTGATCTCATTGAAAAGGTAAGGGTTATAGTCGTTCATGTAGAATATATGTTTCTAACTTCATTATTTTATGCTCTTTCTGCTAATTTGTGCCTTTCGTACCTATCCTGATGTGTAGAATATGAAAACAACATATTTTGTTCTTACATTGAAAATATATATGCAGGGTGCATCAAAATAAACCGTTGCAGAAGACAAGATAACACTTCGATTTCAGAAAGTTTTAAAAGTTTGATATAATTACGTAGTTTCTCCTTGTGTTACGTAAAAATACACATATGTGATCCTCGGGTGTCATATGCAAGCAACCTAGTGGTGTGTCAGTGTAGGGAAATGCAGTGAAATATGCGTTATTTTGAAAAAAAGAATAAAGTAGTACCAAACATGGTAGAGAATAAGGTACTTTGTTTCAGCCATAGGGACCCGGGTTCGCGATCGCTATGAGAGAAGTGCTTGTACTCGAGTCTGAGCTTTATTTCGTGAAAATATGTTAAATGGTTCTTAAGATATAGACCAAAACAGATTATAATACACGACAATTAGTAACAATTCAATATGCACATAATGACATATAATATATTGTTAGACGGTTGCCAGCCAACATTTTTACGTGAAATAAGAAAATTAAAACAAAATTGAATAGCTCCGTGGTAATTGGAATCAATTTTTGACAGAAGGTGTGCGTCATGTGATCTCATTGAAAAGGTAAGGGTTATAGTCGTTCATGTAGAATATATGTTTCTAACTTCATTATTTTATGCTCTTTCTGCTAATTTGTGCCTTTCGTACCTATCCTGATGTGTAGAATATGAAAACAACATATTTTGTTCTTACATTGAAAATATATATACAGGGTGCATCAAAATAAACCGTTGCAGAAGACAAGATAACACTTCGATTTCAGAAAGTTTTAAAAGTTTGATATAATTAGGTAGTTTCTCTTTGTGTTACGTAAAAATATACATGTGTGATCCTCGGGTGTCACATGCAAGCAACCTATTGGTGTGTCAGTGTAGGGAAATGTAGTGAAATATGCGTTATTTTGAAAAAAAGAATAAAGTAGCACCAAACATGGTAGAGAATAAGGTACTTTGTTTCAGCCATAGGGACCCTGGTTCGCGATCGCTATGAGAGAAGTGCTTGTACTCGAGTTTGAGCTTTATTTCGTGAAAATATGTTAAATGTTTCTTAAGATATAGACCAAAACAGATTATAGTACACGACAATAAGTAACAATTCAATATGCACATAATGACATATAATATATTGTTAGACGGTTGCCAGCCAACATTTTTACGTGAAATAAGAAAATTAAAACAAAATTGAATAGCTCCGTGGTAATTGGAATCAATTTTTGACAGAAGGTGTGCGTCATGTGATCTCATTGAAAAGGTAAGGGTTATAGTCGTTCATGTAGAATATATGTTTCTAACTTCATTATTTTATGCTCTTTCTGCTAATTTGTGCCTTTCGTACCTATCCTGATGTGTAGAATATGAAAACAACATATTTTGTTCTTACATTGAAAATATATATACAGGGTGCATCAAAATAAACCGTTGCAGAAGACAAGATAACACTTCGATTTCAGAAAGTTTTAAAAGTTTGATATAATTAGGTAGTTTCTCTTTGTGTTACGTAAAAATATACATGTGTGATCCTCGGGTGTCATATGCAAGCAACCTATTGGTGTGTCAGTGTAGGGAAATGCAGTGAAATATGCGTTATTTTGAAAAAAAGAATAAAGTAGCACCAAACATGGTAGAGAATAAGGTACTTTGTTTCAGCCATAGGGACCCTGGTTCGCGATCGCTATGAGAGATGTGCTTGTACTCGAGTTTGAGCTTTATTTCGTGAAAATATGTTAAATGTTTCTTAAGATATAGACCAAAATCGATTATAATACACGACAATTAGTAACAATTCAATATGCACATAATGACATATAATATATTGTTAGACGGTTGCCAGCCAACATTTTTACGTGAAATAAGAAAATTAAAACAAAATTGAATAGCTCCTTGGTAATTGGAATCAATTTTTGACAGAAGGTGTGCGTCATGTGATCTCATTGAAAAGGTAAGGCTTATAGTCGTTCATGTAGAATATATGTTTCTAACTTCATTATTTTATGCTCTTTCTGCTAATTTGTGCCTTTCGTACCTATCCTGATGTGTAGAATATGAAAACAACATATTTTGTTCTTACATTGAAAATATATATACAGGGTGCATCAAAATAAACCGTTGCAGAAGACAAGATAACACTTCGATTTCAGAAAGTTTTAAAAGTTTGATATAATTAGGTAGTTTCTCTTTGTGTTACGTAAAAATATACATATGTGATACTCGGGTGTCATATGCAAGCAACCTATTGGTGTGTCAGTGTAGGGAAATGCAGTGAAATATACGTTATTTTGAAAAAATGAATAAAGTAGCACCAAACATGGTAGAGAATAAGGTACTTTGTTTCAGCCATAGGGACCCGGGTTCGCGACCGCTATGAGAGAAGTGCTTGTACTCGAGTTTGAGCTTTATTTCGTGAAAATATGTTAAATGGTTCTTAAGATATAGACCAAAACAGATTATAATACACGACAATTAGTAACAATTCAATATGCACATAATGACATATAATATATTGTTATACGGTTGCCAGCCAACATTTTTACGTGAAATAAGAAAATTAAAAGAAAATTGAATAGCTCCGTGGTAATTGGAATCAATTTTTGACAGAAGGTGTGCGTCATGTGATCTCATTGAAAAGGTAAGGGTTATAGTCGTTCATGTAGAATATATGTTTCTAACTTCATTATTTTATGCTCTTTCTGCTAATTTGTGCCTTTCGTACCTATCCTGATGTGTAGAATATGAAAACAACATATTTTGTTCTTACATTGAAAATATATATACAGGGTGCATCAAAATAAACCGTTGCAGAAGACAAGATAACACTTCGATTTCAGAAAGTTTTAAAAGTTTGATATAATTACGTAGTTTCTCCTTGTGTTACGTAAAAATACACATATGTGATCCTCGGCTGTCATATGCAAGCAACCTAGTGGTGTGTCAGTGTAGGGAAATGCAGTGAAATATGCGTTATTTTGAAAAAAAGAATAAAGTAGTACCAAACATGGTAGAGAATAAGGTACTTTGTTTCAGCCATAGGGACCCGGGTTCGCGATCGCTATGAGAGAAGTGCTTGTACTCGAGTCTGAGCTTTATTTCGTGAAAATATGTTAAATGGTTCTTAAGATATAGACCAAAACAGATTATAATACACGACAATTAGTAACAATTCAATATGCACATAATGACATATAATATATTGTTAGACGGTTGCCAGCCAACATTTTTACGTGAAATAAGAAAATTAATACAAAATTGAATAGCTCCGTGGTAATTGGAATCAATTTTTGACAGAAGGTGTGCGTCATGTGATCTCATTGAAAAGGTAAGGGTTATAGTCGTTCATGTAGAATATATGTTTCTAACTTCATTATTTTATGCTCTTTCTGCTAATTTGTGCCTTTCGTACCTATCCTGATGTGTAGAATATGAAAACAACATATTTTGTTCTTACATTGAAAATATATATACAGGGTGCATCAAAATAAACCGCTGCAGAAGACAAGATAACACTTCGATTTCCGAAAGTTTTAAAAGTTTGATATAATTACGTAGTATCTCCTTGTGTTACGTAAAAATACACATATGTGATCCTCGGGTGTCATATGCAAGCAACCTAGTGGTGTGTCAGTGTAGGGAAATGAAGTGAAATATGCGTTATTTTGAAAAAAAGAATAAAGTAGTACCAAACCTGGTAGAGAATAAGGTACTTTGTTTCAGCCATAGGGACCCGGGTTCGCGATCGCTATGAGAGAAGTGCTTGTACTCGAGTTTGAGCTTTATTTCGTGAAAATATGTTAAGTGGTTCTTAAGATATAGACTAAAACACATTATAATACACGACAATTAGTAACAATTCAATATGCACATAATGACATATAATATATTGTTAGACGGTTGCCAGCCAACATTTTTACGTGAAATAAGAAAATTAAAACAAAATTGAATAGCTCCGTGGTAATTGGAATCAATTTTTGACAGAAGGTGTGTGTCATGTGATCTCATTGAAAAGGTAAGGGTTATAGTCGTTCATGTAGAATATATGTTTCTAACTTCATTATTTTATGCTCTTTCTGCTAATTTGTGCCTTTCGTACCTATCCTGATGTGTAGAATATGAAAACAACATATTTTGTTCTTACATTGAAAATATATATACAGGGTGCATCAAAATAAACCGTTGCAGAAGACAAGATAACACTTCGATTTCAGAAAGTTTTAAAAGTTTGATATAATTACGTAGTTTCTCCTTGTGTTACGTAAAAATACACATATGTGATCCTCGGGTGTCATATGCAAGCAACCTAGTGGTGTGTCAGTGTAGGGAAATGCAGTGAAATATGCGTTATTTTGAAAAAAAGAATAAAGTAGTACCAAACATGGTAGAGAATAAGGTACTTTGTTTCAGCCATAGGGACCCGGGTTCGCGATCGCTATGAGAGAAGTGCTCGTACTCGAGTCTGAGCTTTATTTTGTGAAAATATGTTAAATGGTTCTTAAGATATAGACCAAAACAGATTATAATACACGACAATTAGTAACAATTCAATATGCACATAATGACATATAATATATTGTTAGACGGTTGCCAGCCAACATTTTTACGTGAAATAAGAAAATTAAAACAAAATTGAATAGCTCCGTGGTAATTGGAATCAATTTTTGACAGAAGGTGTGCGTCATGTGATCTCATTGAAAAGGTAAGGGTTATAGTCGTTCATGTAGAATATATGTTTCTAACTTCATTATTTTATGCTCTTTCTGCTAATTTGTGCCTTTCGTACCTATCCTGATGTGTAGAATATGAAAACAACATATTTTGTTCTTACATTGAAAATATATATACAGGGTGCATCAAAATAAACCGTTGCAGAAGACAAGATAACACTTCGATTTCAGAAAGTTTTAAAAGTTTGATATAATTAGGTAGTTTCTCTTTGTGTTACGTAAAAATATACATGTGTGATCCTCGGGTGTCATATGCAAGCAACCTATTGGTGTGTCAGTGTAGGGAAATGTAGTGAAATATGCGTTATTTTGAAAAAAAGAATAAAGTAGCACCAAACATGGTAGAGAATAAGGTACTTTGTTTCAGCCATAGGGACCCTGGTTCGCGATCGCTATGAGAGAAGTGCTTGTACTCGAGTTTGAGCTTTATTTCGTGAAAATATGTTAAATGGTTCTTAAGATATAGACCAAAACAGATTATAATACACGACAATTAGTAACAATTCAATATGCACATAATGACATATAATATATTGTTAGACGGTTGCCAGCCAACATTTTTACGTGAAATAAGAAAATTAAAACAAAATTGAATAGCTCCGTGGTAATTGGAATCAATTTTTGACAGAAGGTGTGTGTCATGTGATCTCATTGAAAAGGTAAGGGTTATAGTCGTTCATGTAGAATATATGTTTCTAACTTCATTATTTTATGCTCTTTCTGCTAATTTGTGCCTTTCGTACCTATCCTGATGTGTAGAATATGAAAACAACATATTTTGTTCTTACATTGAAAATATATATGCAGGGTGCATCAAAATAAACCGTTGCAGAAGACAAGATAACACTTCGATTTCAGAAAGTTTTAAAAGTTTGATATAATTACGTAGTTTCTCCTTGTGTTACGTAAAAATACACATATGTGATCCTCGGGTGTCATATGCAAGCAACCTAGTGGTGTGTCAGTGTAGGGAAATGCAGTGAAATATGCGTTATTTTGAAAAAAAGAATAAAGTAGTACCAAACATGGTAGAGAATAAGGTACTTTGTTTCAGCCATAGGGACCCGGGTTCGCGATCGCTATGAGAGAAGTGCTTGTACTCGAGTCTGAGCTTTATTTCGTGAAAATATGTTAAATGGTTCTTAAGATATAGACCAAAACAGATTATAATACACGACAATTAGTAACAATTCAATATGCACATAATGACATATAATATATTGTTAGACGGTTGCCAGCCAACATTTTTACGTGAAATAAGAAAATTAAAACAAAATTGAATAGCTCCGTGGTAATTGGAATCAATTTTTGACAGAAGGTGTGCGTCATGTGATCTCATTGAAAAGGTAAGGGTTATAGTCGTTCATGTAGAATATATGTTTCTAACTTCATTATTTTATGCTCTTTCTGCTAATTTGTGCCTTTCGTACCTATCCTGATGTGTAGAATATGAAAACAACATATTTTGTTCTTACATTGAAAATATATATACAGGGTGCATCAAAATAAACCGTTGCAGAAGACAAGATAACACTTCGATTTCAGAAAGTTTTAAAAGTTTGATATAATTAGGTAGTTTCTCTTTGTGTTACGTAAAAATATACATGTGTGATCCTCGGGTGTCATATGCAAGCAACCTATTGGTGTGTCAGTGTAGGGAAATGTAGTGAAATATGCGTTATTTTGAAAAAAAGAATAAAGTAGCACCAAACATGGTAGAGAATAAGGTACTTTGTTTCAGCCATAGGGACCCTGGTTCGCGATCGCTATGAGAGAAGTGCTTGTACTCGAGTTTGAGCTTTATTTCGTGAAAATATGTTAAATGTTTCTTAAGATATAGACCAAAACAGATTATAGTACACGACAATAAGTAACAATTCAATATGCACATAATGACATATAATATATTGTTAGACGGTTGCCAGCCAACATTTTTACGTGAAATAAGAAAATTAAAACAAAATTGAATAGCTCCGTGGTAATTGGAATCAATTTTTGACAGAAGGTGTGCGTCATGTGATCTCATTGAAAAGGTAAGGGTTATAGTCGTTCATGTAGAATATATGTTTCTAACTTCATTATTTTATGCTCTTTCTGCTAATTTGTGCCTTTCGTACCTATCCTGATGTGTAGAATATGAAAACAACATATTTTGTTCTTACATTGAAAATATATATACAGGGTGCATCAAAATAAACCGTTGCAGAAGACAAGATAACACTTCGATTTCAGAAAGTTTTAAAAGTTTGATATAATTAGGTAGTTTCTCTTTGTGTTACGTAAAAATATACATGTGTGATCCTCGGGTGTCATATGCAAGCAACCTATTGGTGTGTCAGTGTAGGGAAATGCAGTGAAATATGCGTTATTTTGAAAAAAAGAATAAAGTAGCACCAAACATGGTAGAGAATAAGGTACTTTGTTTCAGCCATAGGGACCCTGGTTCGCGATCGCTATGAGAGATGTGCTTGTACTCGAGTTTGAGCTTTATTTCGTGAAAATATGTTAAATGTTTCTTAAGATATAGACCAAAATCGATTATAATACACGACAATTAGTAACAATTCAATATGCACATAATGACATATAATATATTGTTAGACGGTTGCCAGCCAACATTTTTACGTGAAATAAGAAAATTAAAACAAAATTGAATAGCTCCTTGGTAATTGGAATCAATTTTTGACAGAAGGTGTGCGTCATGTGATCTCATTGAAAAGGTAAGGCTTATAGTCGTTCATGTAGAATATATGTTTCTAACTTCATTATTTTATGCTCTTTCTGCTAATTTGTGCCTTTCGTACCTATCCTGATGTGTAGAATATGAAAACAACATATTTTGTTCTTACATTGAAAATATATATACAGGGTGCATCAAAATAAACCGTTGCAGAAGACAAGATAACACTTCGATTTCAGAAAGTTTTAAAAGTTTGATATAATTAGGTAGTTTCTCTTTGTGTTACGTAAAAATATACATATGTGATACTCGGGTGTCATATGCAAGCAACCTATTGGTGTGTCAGTGTAGGGAAATGCAGTGAAATATACGTTATTTTGAAAAAATGAATAAAGTAGCACCAAACATGGTAGAGAATAAGGTACTTTGTTTCAGCCATAGGGACCCGGGTTCGCGACCGCTATGAGAGAAGTGCTTGTACTCGAGTTTGAGCTTTATTTCGTGAAAATATGTTAAATGGTTCTTAAGATATAGACCAAAACAGATTATAATACACGACAATTAGTAACAATTCAATATGCACATAATGACATATAATATATTGTTATACGGTTGCCAGCCAACATTTTTACGTGAAATAAGAAAATTAAAAGAAAATTGAATAGCTCCGTGGTAATTGGAATCAATTTTTGACAGAAGGTGTGCGTCATGTGATCTCATTGAAAAGGTAAGGGTTATAGTCGTTCATGTAGAATATATGTTTCTAACTTCATTATTTTATGCTCTTTCTGCTAATTTGTGCCTTTCGTACCTATCCTGATGTGTAGAATATGAAAACAACATATTTTGTTCTTACATTGAAAATATATATACAGGGTGCATCAAAATAAACCGTTGCAGAAGACAAGATAACACTTCGATTTCAGAAAGTTTTAAAAGTTTGATATAATTACGTAGTTTCTCCTTGTGTTACGTAAAAATACACATATGTGATCCTCGGCTGTCATATGCAAGCAACCTAGTGGTGTGTCAGTGTAGGGAAATGCAGTGAAATATGCGTTATTTTGAAAAAAAGAATAAAGTAGTACCAAACATGGTAGAGAATAAGGTACTTTGTTTCAGCCATAGGGACCCGGGTTCGCGATCGCTATGAGAGAAGTGCTTGTACTCGAGTCTGAGCTTTATTTCGTGAAAATATGTTAAATGGTTCTTAAGATATAGACCAAAACAGATTATAATACACGACAATTAGTAACAATTCAATATGCACATAATGACATATAATATATTGTTAGACGGTTGCCAGCCAACATTTTTACGTGAAATAAGAAAATTAATACAAAATTGAATAGCTCCGTGGTAATTGGAATCAATTTTTGACAGAAGGTGTGCGTCATGTGATCTCATTGAAAAGGTAAGGGTTATAGTCGTTCATGTAGAATATATGTTTCTAACTTCATTATTTTATGCTCTTTCTGCTAATTTGTGCCTTTCGTACCTATCCTGATGTGTAGAATATGAAAACAACATATTTTGTTCTTACATTGAAAATATATATACAGGGTGCATCAAAATAAACCGCTGCAGAAGACAAGATAACACTTCGATTTCCGAAAGTTTTAAAAGTTTGATATAATTACGTAGTATCTCCTTGTGTTACGTAAAAATACACATATGTGATCCTCGGGTGTCATATGCAAGCAACCTAGTGGTGTGTCAGTGTAGGGAAATGAAGTGAAATATGCGTTATTTTGAAAAAAAGAATAAAGTAGTACCAAACCTGGTAGAGAATAAGGTACTTTGTTTCAGCCATAGGGACCCGGGTTCGCGATCGCTATGAGAGAAGTGCTTGTACTCGAGTTTGAGCTTTATTTCGTGAAAATATGTTAAGTGGTTCTTAAGATATAGACTAAAACACATTATAATACACGACAATTAGTAACAATTCAATATGCACATAATGACATATAATATATTGTTAGACGGTTGCCAGCCAACATTTTTACGTGAAATAAGAAAATTAAAACAAAATTGAATAGCTCCGTGGTAATTGGAATCAATTTTTGACAGAAGGTGTGTGTCATGTGATCTCATTGAAAAGGTAAGGGTTATAGTCGTTCATGTAGAATATATGTTTCTAACTTCATTATTTTATGCTCTTTCTGCTAATTTGTGCCTTTCGTACCTATCCTGATGTGTAGAATATGAAAACAACATATTTTGTTCTTACATTGAAAATATATATACAGGGTGCATCAAAATAAACCGTTGCAGAAGACAAGATAACACTTCGATTTCAGAAAGTTTTAAAAGTTTGATATAATTACGTAGTTTCTCCTTGTGTTACGTAAAAATACACATATGTGATCCTCGGGTGTCATATGCAAGCAACCTAGTGGTGTGTCAGTGTAGGGAAATGCAGTGAAATATGCGTTATTTTGAAAAAAAGAATAAAGTAGTACCAAACATGGTAGAGAATAAGGTACTTTGTTTCAGCCATAGGGACCCGGGTTCGCGATCGCTATGAGAGAAGTGCTCGTACTCGAGTCTGAGCTTTATTTTGTGAAAATATGTTAAATGGTTCTTAAGATATAGACCAAAACAGATTATAATACACGACAATTAGTAACAATTCAATATGCACATAATGACATATAATATATTGTTAGACGGTTGCCAGCCAACATTTTTACGTGAAATAAGAAAATTAAAACAAAATTGAATAGCTCCGTGGTAATTGGAATCAATTTTTGACAGAAGGTGTGCGTCATGTGATCTCATTGAAAAGGTAAGGGTTATAGTCGTTCATGTAGAATATATGTTTCTAACTTCATTATTTTATGCTCTTTCTGCTAATTTGTGCCTTTCGTACCTATCCTGATGTGTAGAATATGAAAACAACATATTTTGTTCTTACATTGAAAATATATATACAGGGTGCATCAAAATAAACCGTTGCAGAAGACAAGATAACACTTCGATTTCAGAAAGTTTTAAAAGTTTGATATAATTAGGTAGTTTCTCTTTGTGTTACGTAAAAATATACATGTGTGATCCTCGGGTGTCATATGCAAGCAACCTATTGGTGTGTCAGTGTAGGGAAATGTAGTGAAATATGCGTTATTTTGAAAAAAAGAATAAAGTAGCACCAAACATGGTAGAGAATAAGGTACTTTGTTTCAGCCATAGGGACCCTGGTTCGCGATCGCTATGAGAGAAGTGCTTGTACTCGAGTTTGAGCTTTATTTCGTGAAAATATGTTAAATGTTTCTTAAGATATAGACCAAAACAGATTATAGTACACGACAATAAGTAACAATTCAATATGCACATAATGACATATAATATATTGTTAGACGGTTGCCAGCCAACATTTTTACGTGAAATAAGAAAATTAAAACAAAATTGAATAGCTCCGTGGTAATTGGAATCAATTTTTGACAGAAGGTGTGCGTCATGTGATCTCATTGAAAAGGTAAGGGTTATAGTCGTTCATGTAGAATATATGTTTCTAACTTCATTATTTTATGCTCTTTCTGCTAATTTGTGCCTTTCGTACCTATCCTGATGTGTAGAATATGAAAACAACATATTTTGTTCTTACATTGAAAATATATATACAGGGTGCATCAAAATAAACCGTTGCAGAAGACAAGATAACACTTCGATTTCAGAAAGTTTTAAAAGTTTGATATAATTAGGTAGTTTCTCTTTGTGTTACGTAAAAATATACATATGTGATACTCGGGTGTCATATGCAAGCAACCTATTGGTGTGTCAGTGTAAGGAAATGCAGTGAAATATACGTTATTTTGAAAAAATGAATAAAGTAGCACCAAACATGGTAGAGAATAAGGTACTTTGTTTCAGCCATAGGGACCCGGGTTCGCGACCGCTATGAGAGAAGTGCTTGTACTCGAGTTTGAGCTTTATTTCGTGAAAATATGTTAAATGGCTCTTAAGATATAGACCAAAACAGATTATAATACACGACAATTAGTAACAATTCAATATGCACATAATGACATATAATATATTGTTAGACGGTTGCCAGCCAACATTTTTACGTGAAGTAAGAAAATTAAAACAAAATTGAATAGCTCCGTGGTAATTGGAATCAATTTTTGACAGAAGGTGTGCGTCATGTGATCTCATTGAAAAGGTAAGGGTTATAGTCGTTCATGTAGAATATATGTTTCTAACTTCATTATTTTATGCTCTTTCTGCTAATTTGTGCCTTTCGTACCTATCCTGATGTGTAGAATATGAAAACAACATATTTTGTTCTTACATTGAAAATATATATACAGGGTGCATCAAAATAAACCGTTGCAGAAGACAAGATAACACTTCGATTTCAGAAAGTTTTAAAAGTTTGATATAATTACGTAGTATCTCCTTGTGTTACCTAAAAATACACATATGTGATCCTCGGGTGTCATATGCAAGCAACCTAGTGGTGTGTCAGTGTAGGGAAATGCAGTGAAATATGCGTTATTTTGAAAAAAAGAATAAAGTAGTACCAAACCTGGTAAAGAATAAGGTACTTTGTTTCAGCCATAGGGACCCGGGTTCGCGATCGCTATGAGAGAAGTGCTTGTACTCGAGTCTGAGCTTTATTTCGTGAAAATATGTTAAATGTTTCTTAAGATATAGACCAAAACAGATTATAATACACGACAATTAGTAACAATTCAATATGCACATAATGACATATAATATATTGTTAGACGGTTGCCAGCCAACATTTTTACGTGAAATAAGAAAATTAAAACAAAATTGAATAGCTCCGTGGTAATTGGAATCAATTTTTGACAGAAGGTGTGCGTCATGTGATCTCATTGAAAAGGTAAGGGTTATAGTCGTTCATGTAGAATATATGTTTCTAACTTCATTATTTTATGCTCTTTCTGCTAATTTGTGCCTTTCGTACCTATCCTGATGTGTAGAATATGAAAACAACATATTTTGTTCTTACATTGAAAATATATATACAGGGTGCATCAAAATAAACCGGTGCAGAAGACAAGATAACACTTCGATTTCAGAAAGTTTTAAAAGTTTGATATAATTAGGTAGTTTCTCTTTGTGTTACCTAAAAATACACATATGTGATCCTCGGGTGTCATATGCAAGCAACCTAGTGGTGTGTCAGTGTAGGGAAATGCAGTGAAATATGCGTTATTTTGAAAAAAAGAATAAAGTAGTACCAAACCTGGTAGAGAATAAGGTACTTTGTTTCAGCCATAGGGACCCGGGTTCGCGATCGCTATGAGAGAAGTGCTTGTACTCGAGTCTGAGCTTTATTTCGTGAAAATATGTTAAATGTTTCTTAAGATATAGACCAAAACAGATTATAATACACGACAATTAGTAACAATTCAATATGCACATAATGACATATAATATATTGTTAGACGGTTGCCAGCCAACATTTTTACGTGAAATAAGAAAATTAAAACAAAATTGAATAGCTCCGTGGTAATTGGAATCAATTTTTGACAGAAGGTGTGTGTCATGTGATCTCATTGAAAAGGTAAGGGTTATAGTCGTTCATGTAGAATATATGTTTCTAACTTCATTATTTTATGCTCTTTCTGCTAATTTGTGCCTTTCGTACCTATCCTGATGTGTAGAATATGAAAACAACATATTTTGTTCTTACATTGAAAATATATATACAGGGTGCATCAAAATAAACCGTTGCAGAAGACAAGATAACACTTCGATTTCAGAAAGTTTTAAAAGTTTGATATAATTACGTAGTTTCTCCTTGTGTTACGTAAAAATACACATATGTGATCCTCGGGTGTCATATGCAAGCAACCTAGTGGTGTGTCAGTGTAGGGAAATGCAGTGAAATATGCGTTATTTTGAAAAAAAGAATAAAGTAGTACCAAACATGGTAAAGAATAAGGTACTTTGTTTCAGCCATAGGGACCCGGGTTCGCGATCGCTATGAGAGAAGTGCTTGTACTCGAGTTTGAGCTTTATTTCGTGAAAATATGTTAAGTGGTTGTTAAGATATAGACTAAAACAGATTATAATGCACGACAATTAGTAACAATTCAATATGCACATAATGACATATAATATATTGTTAGACGGTTGCCAGCCAACATTTTTACGTGAAATAAGAAAATTAAAACAAAATTGAATAGCTCCGTGGTAATTGGAATCAATTTTTGACAGAAGGTGTGCGTCATGTGATCTCATTGAAAAGGTAAGGGTTATAGTCGTTCATGTAGAATATATGTTTCTAACTTCATTATTTTATGCTCTTTCTGCTAATTTGTGCCTTTCGTACCTATCCTGATGTGTAGAATATGAAAACAACATATTTTGTTCTTACATTGAAAATATATATACAGGGTGCATCAAAATAAACCGTTGCAGAAGACAAGATAACACTTCGATTTCAGAAAGTTTTAAAAGTTTGATATAATTAGGTAGTTTCTCTTTGTGTTACGTAAAAATATACATGTGTGATCCTCGGGTGTCATATGCAAGCAACCTATTGGTGTGTCAGTGTAGGGAAATGCAGTGAAATATGCGTTATTTTGAAAAAAAGAATAAAGTAGCACCAAACATGCTAGAGAATAAGGTACTTAGTTTCAGCCATAGGGACCCGGGTTCGCGATCGCTATGAGAGAAGTGCTTGTACTCGAGTTTGAGCTTTATTTCGTGAAAATATGTTAAATGTTTCTTAAGATATAGACCAAAACAGATTATAGTACACGACAATAAGTAACAATTCAATATGCACATAATGACATATAATATATTGTTAGACGGTTGCCAGCCAACATTTTTACGTGAAATAAGAAAATTAAAAGAAAATTGAATAGCTCCGGTACTAATTGGAATCAATTTTTGACAGAAGGTGTGCGTCATGTGATCTCATTGAAAAGGTAAGGGTTATAGTCGTTCATGTAGAATATATGTTTCTAACTTCATTATTTTATGCTCTTTCTGCTAATTTGTGCCTTTCGTACCTATCCTGATGTGTAGAATATGAAAACAACATATTTTGTTCTTACATTGAAAATATATATACAGGGTGCATCAAAATAAACCGTTGCAGAAGACAAGATAACACTTCGATTTCAGAAAGTTTTAAAAGTTTGATATAATTAGGTAGTTTCTCTTTGTGTTACGTAAAAATATACATATGTGATACTCGGGTGTCATATGCAAGCAACCTATTGGTGTGTCAGTGTAGGGAAATGCAGTGAAATATACGTTATTTTGAAAAAATGAATAAAGTAGCACCAAACATGGTAGAGAATAAGGTACTTTGTTTCAGCCATAGGGACCCGGGTTCGCGACCGCTATGAGAGAAGTGCTTGTACTCGAGTTTGAGCTTTATTTCGTGAAAATATGTTAAATGGTTCTTATGATATAGACCAAAACAGAGGGAAATGCAGTGAAATATGCGTTATTTTGAAAAAAAGAATAAAGTAGTACCAAACCTGGTAGAGAATAAGGTACTTTGTTTCAGCCATAGGGACCCGGGTTCGCGATCGCTATGAGAGAAGTGCTTGTACTCGAGTTTGAGCTTTATTTCGTGAAAATATGTTAAGTGGTTCTTAAGATATAGACTAAAACACATTATAATACACGACAATTAGTAACAATTCAATATGCACATAATGACATATAATATATTGTTAGACGGTTGCCAGCCAACATTTTTACGTGAAATAAGAAAATTAAAACAAAATTGAATAGCTCCGTGGTAATTGGAATCAATTTTTGACAGAAGGTGTGTGTCATGTGATCTCATTGAAAAGGTAAGGGTTATAGTCGTTCATGTAGAATATATGTTTCTAACTTCATTATTTTATGCTCTTTCTGCTAATTTGTGCCTTTCGTACCTATCCTGATGTGTAGAATATGAAAACAACATATTTTGTTCTTACATTGAAAATATATATACAGGGTGCATCAAAATAAACCGTTGCAGAAGACAAGATAACACTTCGATTTCAGAAAGTTTTAAAAGTTTGATATAATTACGTAGTTTCTCCTTGTGTTACGTAAAAATACACATATGTGATCCTCGGGTGTCATATGCAAGCAACCTAGTGGTGTGTCAGTGTAGGGAAATGCAGTGAAATATGCGTTATTTTGAAAAAAAGAATAAAGTAGTACCAAACATGGTAGAGAATAAGGTACTTTGTTTCAGCCATAGGGACCCGGGTTCGCGATCGCTATGAGAGAAGTGCTTGTACTCGAGTTTGAGCTTTATTTCGTGAAAATATGTTAAGTGGTTGTTAAGATATAGAATAAAACACATTATAATACACGACAATTAGTAACAATTCAATATGCACATAATGACATATAATATATTGTTAGACGGTTGCCAGCCAACATTTTTACGTGAAATAAGAAAATTAAAACAAAATTGAATAGCTCCGTGGTAATTGGAATCAATTTTTGACAGAAGGTGTGTGTCATGTGATCTCATTGAAAAGGTAAGGGTTATAGTCGTTCATGTAGAATATATGTTTCTAACTTCATTATTTTATGCTCTTTCTGCTAATTTGTGCCTTTCGTACCTATCCTGATGTGTAGAATATGAAAACAACATATTTTGTTCTTACATTGAAAATATATATACAGGGTGCATCAAAATAAACCGTTGCAGAAGACAAGATAACACTTCGATTTCAGAAAGTTTTAAAAGTTTGATATAATTACGTAGTTTCTCCTTGTGTTACGTAAAAATACACATATGTGATCCTCGGGTGTCATATGCAAGCAACCTAGTGGTGTGTCAGTGTAGGGAAATGCAGTGAAATATGCGTTATTTTGAAAAAAAGAATAAAGTAGTACCAAACATGGTAGAGAATAAGGTACTTTGTTTCAGCCATAGGGACCCGGGTTCGCGATCGCTATGAGAGAAGTGCTTGTACTCGAGTCTGAGCTTTATTTCGTGAAAATATGTTAAATGGTTCTTAAGATATAGACCAAAACAGATTATAATACACGACAATTAGTAACAATTCAATATGCACATAATGACATATAATATATTGTTAGATGGTTGCCAGCCAACATTTTTACGTGAAATAAGAAAATTAAAACAAAATTGAATAGCTCCGTGGTAATTGGAATCAATTTTTGACAGAAGGTGTGCGTCATGTGATCTCATTGAAAAGGTAAGGGTTATAGTCGTTCATGTAGAATATATGTTTCTAACTTCATTATTTTATGCTCTTTCTGCTAATTTGTGCCTTTCGTACCTATCCTGATGTGTAGAATATGAAAACAACATATTTTGTTCTTACATTGAAAATATATATACAGGGTGCATCAAAATAAACCGTTGCAGAAGACAAGATAACACTTCGATTTCAGAAAGTTTTAAAAGTTTGATATAATTAGGTAGTTTCTCTTTGTGTTACGTAAAAATATACATGTGTGATCCTCGGGTGTCACATGCAAGCAACCTATTGGTGTGTCAGTGTAGGGAAATGTAGTGAAATATGCGTTATTTTGAAAAAAAGAATAAAGTAGCACCAAACATGGTAGAGAATAAGGTACTTTGTTTCAGCCATAGGGACCCTGGTTCGCGATCGCTATGAGAGAAGTGCTTGTACTCGAGTTTGAGCTTTATTTCGTGAAAATATGTTAAATGTTTCTTAAGATATAGACCAAAACAGATTATAGTACACGACAATAAGTAACAATTCAATATGCACATAATGACATATAATATATTGTTAGACGGTTGCCAGCCAACATTTTTACGTGAAATAAGAAAATTAAAACAAAATTGAATAGCTCCGTGGTAATTGGAATCAATTTTTGACAGAAGGTGTGCGTCATGTGATCTCATTGAAAAGGTAAGGGTTATAGTCGTTCATGTAGAATATATGTTTCTAACTTCATTATTTTATGCTCTTTCTGCTAATTTGTGCCTTTCGTACCTATCCTGATGTGTAGAATATGAAAACAACATATTTTGTTCTTACATTGAAAATATATATACAGGGTGCATCAAAATAAACCGTTGCAGAAGACAAGATAACACTTCGATTTCAGAAAGTTTTAAAAGTTTGATATAATTAGGTAGTTTCTCTTTGTGTTACGTAAAAATATACATATGTGATACTCGGGTGTCATATGCAAGCAACCTATTGGTGTGTCAGTGTAGGGAAATGCAGTGAAATATACGTTATTTTGAAAAAATGAATAAAGTAGCACCAAACATGGTAGAGAATAAGGTACTTTGTTTCAGCCATAGGGACCCGGGTTCGCGACCGCTATGAGAGAAGTGCTTGTACTCGAGTTTGAGCTTTATTTCGTGAAAATATGTTAAATGGTTCTTAAGATATAGACCAAAACAGATTATAATACACGACATTTAGTAACAATTCAATATGCACATAATGACATATAATATATTGTTATACGGTTGCCAGCCAACATTTTTACGTGAAATAAGAAAATTAAAAGAAAATTGAATAGCTCCGTGGTAATTGGAATCAATTTTTGACAGAAGGTGTGCGTCATGTGATCTCATTGAAAAGGTAAGGGTTATAGTCGTTCATGTAGAATATATGTTTCTAACTTCATTATTTTATGCTCTTTCTGCTAATTTGTGCCTTTCGTACCTATCCTGATGTGTAGAATATGAAAACAACATATTTTGTTCTTACATTGAAAATATATATACAGGGTGCATCAAAATAAACCGTTGCAGAAGACAAGATAACACTTCGATTTCAGAAAGTTTTAAAAGTTTGATATAATTACGTAGTTTCTCCTTGTGTTACGTAAAAATACACATATGTGATCCTCGGCTGTCATATGCAAGCAACCTAGTGGTGTGTCAGTGTAGGGAAATGCAGTGAAATATGCGTTATTTTGAAAAAAAGAATAAAGTAGTACCAAACATGGTAGAGAATAAGGTACTTTGTTTCAGCCATAGGGACCCGGGTTCGCGATCGCTATGAGAGAAGTGCTTGTACTCGAGTCTGAGCTTTATTTCGTGAAAATATGTTAAATGGTTCTTAAGATATAGACCAAAACAGATTATAATACACGACAATTAGTAACAATTCAATATGCACATAATGACATATAATATATTGTTAGACGGTTGCCAGCCAACATTTTTACGTGAAATAAGAAAATTAATACAAAATTGAATAGCTCCGTGGTAATTGGAATCAATTTTTGACAGAAGGTGTGCGTCATGTGATCTCATTGAAAAGGTAAGGGTTATAGTCGTTCATGTAGAATATATGTTTCTAACTTCATTATTTTATGCTCTTTCTGCTAATTTGTGCCTTTCGTACCTATCCTGATGTGTAGAATATGAAAACAACATATTTTGTTCTTACATTGAAAATATATATACAGGGTGCATCAAAATAGACCGCTGCAGAAGACAAGATAACACTTCGATTTCCGAAAGTTTTAAAAGTTTGATATAATTACGTAGTATCTCCTTGTGTTACGTAAAAATACACATATGTGATCCTCGGGTGTCATATGCAAGCAACCTAGTGGTGTGTCAGTGTAGGGAAATGCAGTGAAATATGCGTTATTTTGAAAAAAAGAATAAAGTAGTACCAAACCTGGTAGAGAATAAGGTACTTTGTTTCAGCCATAGGGACCCGGGTTCGCGATCGCTATGAGAGAAGTGCTTGTACTCGAGTTTGAGCTTTATTTCGTGAAAATATGTTAAGTGGTTCTTAAGATATAGACTAAAACACATTATAATACACGACAATTAGTAACAATTCAATATGCACATAATGACATATAATATATTGTTAGACGGTTGCCAGCCAACATTTTTACGTGAAATAAGAAAATTAAAACAAAATTGAATAGCTCCGTGGTAATTGGAATCAATTTTTGACAGAAGGTGTGTGTCATGTGATCTCATTGAAAAGGTAAGGGTTATAGTCGTTCATGTAGAATATATGTTTCTAACTTCATTATTTTATGCTCTTTCTGCTAATTTGTGCCTTTCGTACCTATCCTGATGTGTAGAATATGAAAACAACATATTTTGTTCTTACATTGAAAATATATATACAGGGTGCATCAAAATAAACCGTTGCAGAAGACAAGATAACACTTCGATTTCAGAAAGTTTTAAAAGTTTGATATAATTACGTAGTTTCTCCTTGTGTTACGTAAAAATACACATATGTGATCCTCGGGTGTCATATGCAAGCAACCTATTGGTGTGTCAGTGTAGGGAAATGCAGTGAAATATGCGTTATTTTGAAAAAAAGAATAAAGTAGTACCAAACATGGTAGAGAATAAGGTACTTTGTTTCAGCCATAGGGACCCGGGTTCGCGATCGCTATGAGAGAAGTGCTCGTACTCGAGTCTGAGCTTTATTTTGTGAAAATATGTTAAATGGTTCTTAAGATATAGACCAAAACAGATTATAATACACTACAATTAGTAACAATTCAATATGCACATAATGACATATAATATATTGTTAGACGGTTGCCAGCCAACATTTTTACGTGAAATAAGAAAATTAAAACAAAATTGAATAGCTCCGTGGTAATTGGAATCAATTTTTGACAGAAGGTGTGCGTCATGTGATCTCATTGAAAAGGTAAGGGTTATAGTCGTTCATGTAGAATATATGTTTCTAACTTCATTATTTTATGCTCTTTCTGCTAATTTGTGCCTTTCGTACCTATCCTGATGTGTAGAATATGAAAACAACATATTTTGTTCTTACATTGAAAATATATATACAGGGTGCATCAAAATAAACCGTTGCAGAAGACAAGATATCACTTCGATTTCAGAAAGTTTTAAAAGTTTGATATAATTAGGTAGTTTCTCTTTGTGTTACGTAAAAATATACATGTGTGATCCTCGGGTGTCATATGCAAGCAACCTATTGGTGTGTCAGTGTAGGGAAATGTAGTGAAATATGCGTTATTTTGAAAAAAAGAATAAAGTAGCACCAAACATGGTAGAGAATAAGGTACTTTGTTTCAGCCATAGGGACCCTGGTTCGCGATCGCTATGAGAGAAGTGCTTGTACTCGAGTTTGAGCTTTATTTCGTGAAAATATGTTAAATGTTTCTTAAGATATAGACCAAAACAGATTATAGTACACGACAATAAGTAACAATTCAATATGCACATAATGACATATAATATATTGTTAGACGGTTGCCAGCCAACATTTTTACGTGAAATAAGAAAATTAAAACAAAATTGAATAGCTCCGTGGTAATTGGAATCAATTTTTGACAGAAGGTGTGCGTCATGTGATCTCATTGAAAAGGTAAGGGTTATAGTCGTTCATGTAGAATATATGTTTCTAACTTCATTATTTTATGCTCTTTCTGCTAATTTGTGCCTTTCGTACCTATCCTGATGTGTAGAATATGAAAACAACATATTTTGTTCTTACATTGAAAATATATATACAGGGTGCATCAAAATAAACCGTTGCAGAAGACAAGATAACACTTCGATTTCAGAAAGTTTTAAAAGTTTGATATAATTAGGTAGTTTCTCTTTGTGTTACGTAAAAATATACATATGTGATACTCGGGTGTCATATGCAAGCAACCTATTGGTGTGTCAGTGTAAGGAAATGCAGTGAAATATACGTTATTTTGAAAAAATGAATAAAGTAGCACCAAACATGGTAGAGAATAAGGTACTTTGTTTCAGCCATAGGGACCCGGGTTCGCGACCGCTATGAGAGAAGTGCTTGTACTCGAGTTTGAGCTTTATTTCGTGAAAATATGTTAAATGGCTCTTAAGATATAGACCAAAACAGATTATAATACACGACAATTAGTAACAATTCAATATGCACATAATGACATATAATATATTGTTAGAC
The DNA here is from genome assembly GCF_964235325.1 of Thermobia domestica. NCBI lineage: Eukaryota > Metazoa > Arthropoda > Insecta > Zygentoma > Lepismatidae > Thermobia > Thermobia domestica. Next base: position 232,937,863 of record NC_137462.1, on the reverse strand, counting down.
GGTTGCCAGCCAACATTTTTACGTGAAATAAGAAAATTAAAACAAAATTGAATAGCTCCGTGGTAATTGGAATCAATTTTTGACAGAAGGTGTGCGTCATGTGATCTCATTGAAAAGGTAAGGGTTATAGTCGTTCATGTAGAATATATGTTTCTAACTTCATTATTTTATGCTCTTTCTGCTAATTTGTGCCTTTCGTACCTATCCTGATGTGTAGAATATGAAAACAACATATTTTGTTCTTACATTGAAAATATATATACAGGGTGCATCAAAATAAACCGTTGCAGAAGACAAGATAACACTTCGATTTCAGAAAGTTTTAAAAGTTTGATATAATTACGTAGTATCTCCTTGTGTTACCTAAAAATACACATATGTGATCCTCGGGTGTCATATGCAAGCAACCTAGTGGTGTGTCAGTGTAGGGAAATGCAGTGAAATATGCGTTATTTTGAAAAAAAGAATAAAGTAGTACCAAACCTGGTAGAGAATAAGGTACTTTGTTTCAGCCATAGGGACCCGGGTTCGCGATCGCTATGAGAGAAGTGCTTGTACTCGAGTCTGAGCTTTATTTCGTGAAAATATGTTAAATGTTTCTTAAGATATAGACCAAAACAGATTATAATACACGACAATTAGTAACAATTCAATATGCACATAATGACATATAATATATTGTTAGACGGTTGCCAGCCAACATTTTTACGTGAAATAAGAAAATTAAAACAAAATTGAATAGCTCCGTGGTAATTGGAATCAATTTTTGACAGAAGGTGTGCGTCATGTGATCTCATTGAAAATGTAAGGGTTATAGTCGTTCATGTAGAATATATGTTTCTAACTTCATTATTTTATGCTCTTTCTGCTAATTTGTGCCTTTCGTACCTATCCTGATGTGTAGAATATGAAAACAACATATTTTGTTCTTACATTGAAAATATATATACAGGGTGCATCAAAATAAACCGTTGCAGAAGACAAGATAACACTTCGATTTCAGAAAGTTTTAAAAGTTTGATATAATTAGGTAGTTTCTCTTTGTGTTACGTAAAAATATACATATGTGATACTCGGGTGTCATATGCAAGCAACCTATTGGTGTGTCAGTGTAAGGAAATGCAGTGAAATATACGTTATTTTGAAAAAATGAATAAAGTAGCACCAAACATGGTAGAGAATAAGGTACTTTGTTTCAGCCATAGGGACCCGGGTTCGCGACCGCTATGAGAGAAGTGCTTGTACTCGAGTTTGAGCTTTATTTCGTGAAAATATGTTAAATGGTTCTTAAGATATAGACCAAAACAGATTATAATACACGACAATTAGTAACAATTCAATATGCACATAATGACATATAATATATTGTTAGACGGTTGCCAGCCAACATTTTTACGTGAAATAAGAAAATTAAAACAAAATTGAATAGCTCCGTGGTAATTGGAATCAATTTTTGACAGAAGGTGTGCGTCATGTGATCTCATTGAAAAGGTAAGGGTTATAGTCGTTCATGTAGAATATATGTTTCTAACTTCATTATTTTATGCTCTTTCTGCTAATTTGTGCCTTTCGTACCTATCCTGATGTGTAGAATATGAAAACAACATATTTTGTTCTTACATTGAAAATATATATACAGGGTGCATCAAAATAAACCGTTGCAGAAGACAAGATAACACTTCGATTTCAGAAAGTTTTAAAAGTTTGATATAATTACGTAGTATCTCCTTGTGTTACCTAAAAATACACATATGTGATCCTCGGGTGTCATATGCAAGCAACCTAGTGGTGTGTCAGTGTAGGGAAATGCAGTGAAATATGCGTTATTTTGAAAAAAAGAATAAAGTAGTACCAAACCTGGTAGAGAATAAGGTACTTTGTTTCAGCCATAGGGACCCGGGTTCGCGATCGCTATGAGAGAAGTGCTTGTACTCGAGTTTGAGCTTTATTTCGTGAAAATATGTTAAATGGCTCTTAAGATATAGACCAAAACAGATTATAATACACGACAATTAGTAACAATTCAATATGCACATAATGACATATAATATATTGTTAGACGGTTGCCAGCCAACATTTTTACGTGAAATAAGAAAATTAAAACAAAATTGAATAGCTCCGTGGTAATTGGAATCAATTTTTGACAGAAGGTGTGCGTCATGTGATCTCATTGAAAAGGTAAGGGTTATAGTCGTTCATGTAGAATATATGTTTCTAACTTCATTATTTTATGCTCTTTCTGCTAATTTGTGCCTTTCGTACCTATCCTGATGTGTAGAATATGAAAACAACATATTTTGTTCTTACATTGAAAATATATATACAGGGTGCATCAAAATAAACCGTTGCAGAAGACAAGATAACACTTCGATTTCAGAAAGTTTTAAAAGTTTGATATAATTACGTAGTATCTCCTTGTGTTACCTAAAAATACACATATGTGATCCTCGGGTGTCATATGCAAGCAACCTAGTGGTGTGTCAGTGTAGGGAAATGCAGTGAAATATGCGTTATTTTGAAAAAAAGAATAAAGTAGTACCAAACCTGGTAGAGAATAAGGTACTTTGTTTCAGCCATAGGGACCCGGGTTCGCGATCGCTATGAGAGAAGTGCTTGTACTCGAGTCTGAGCTTTATTTCGTGAAAATATGTTAAATGTTTCTTAAGATATAGACCAAAACAGATTATAATACACGACAATTAGTAACAATTCAATATGCACATAATGACATATAATATATTGTTAGACGGTTGCCAGCCAACATTTTTACGTGAAATAAGAAAATTAAAACAAAATTGAATAGCTCCGTGGTAATTGGAATCAATTTTTGACAGAAGGTGTGCGTCATGTGATCTCATTGAAAAGGTAAGGGTTATAGTCGTTCATGTAGAATATATGTTTCTAACTTCATTATTTTATGCTCTTTCTGCTAATTTGTGCCTTTCGTACCTATCCTGATGTGTAGAATATGAAAACAACATATTTTGTTCTTACATTGAAAATATATATACAGGGTGCATCAAAATAAACCGTTGCAGAAGACAAGATAACACTTCGATTTCAGAAAGTTTTAAAAGTTTGATATAATTAGGTAGTTTCTCTTTGTGTTACGTAAAAATATACATATGTGATACTCGGGTGTCATATGCAAGCAACCTATTGGTGTGTCAGTGTAAGGAAATGCAGTGAAATATACGTTATTTTGAAAAAATGAATAAAGTAGCACCAAACATTGTAGAGAATAAGGTACTTTGTTTCAGCCATAGGGACCCGGGTTCGCGACCGCTATGAGAGAAGTGCTTGTACTCGAGTTTGAGCTTTATTTCGTGAAAATATGTTAAATGGTTCTTAAGATATAGACCAAAACAGATTATAATACACGACAATTAGTAACAATTCAATATGCACATAATGACATATAATATATTGTTAGACGGTTGCCAGCCAACATTTTTACGTGAAATAAGAAAATTAAAACAAAATTGAATAGCTCCGTGGTAATTGGAATCAATTTTTGACAGAAGGTGTGCGTCATGTGATCTCATTGAAAAGGTAAGGGTTATAGTCGTTCATGTAGAATATATGTTTCTAACTTCATTATTTTATGCTCTTTCTGCTAATTTGTGCCTTTCGTACCTATCCTGATGTGTAGAATATGAAAACAACATATTTTGTTCTTACATTGAAAATATATATACAGGGTGCATCAAAATAAACCGTTGCAGAAGACAAGATAACACTTCGATTTCAGAAAGTTTTAAAAGTTTGATATAATTACGTAGTATCTCCTTGTGTTACCTAAAAATACACATATGTGATCCTCGGGTGTCATATGCAAGCAACCTAGTGGTGTGTCAGTGTAGGGAAATGCAGTGAAATATGCGTTATTTTGAAAAAAAGAATAAAGTAGTACCAAACCTGGTAGAGAATAAGGTACTTTGTTTCAGCCATAGGGACCCGGGTTCGCGATCGCTATGAGAGAAGTGCTTGTACTCGAGTTTGAGCTTTATTTCGTGAAAATATGTTAAATGGCTCTTAAGATATAGACCAAAACAGATTATAATACACGACAATTAGTAACAATTCAATATGCACATAATGACATATAATATATTGTTAGACGGTTGCCAGCCAACATTTTTACGTGAAATAAGAAAATTAAAACAAAATTGAATAGCTCCGTGGTAATTGGAATCAATTTTTGACAGAAGGTGTGCGTCATGTGATCTCATTGAAAAGGTAAGGGTTATAGTCGTTCATGTAGAATATATGTTTCTAACTTCATTATTTTATGCTCTTTCTGCTAATTTGTGCCTTTCGTACCTATCCTGATGTGTAGAATATGAAAACAACATATTTTGTTCTTACATTGAAAATATATATACAGGGTGCATCAAAATAAACCGTTGCAGAAGACAAGATAACACTTCGATTTCAGAAAGTTTTAAAAGTTTGATATAATTACGTAGTATCTCCTTGTGTTACCTAAAAATACACATATGTGATCCTCGGGTGTCATATGCAAGCAACCTAGTGGTGTGTCAGTGTAGGGAAATGCAGTGAAATATGCGTTATTTTGAAAAAAAGAATAAAGTAGTACCAAACCTGGTAGAGAATAAGGTACTTTGTTTCAGCCATAGGGACCCGGGTTCGCGATCGCTATGAGAGAAGTGCTTGTACTCGAGTCTGAGCTTTATTTCGTGAAAATATGTTAAATGTTTCTTAAGATATAGACCAAAACAGATTATAATACACGACAATTAGTAACAATTCAATATGCACATAATGACATATAATATATTGTTAGACGGTTGCCAGCCAACATTTTTACGTGAAATAAGAAAATTAAAACAAAATTGAATAGCTCCGTGGTAATTGGAATCAATTTTTGACAGAAGGTGTGCGTCATGTGATCTCATTGAAAAGGTAAGGGTTATAGTCGTTCATGTAGAATATATGTTTCTAACTTCATTATTTTATGCTCTTTCTGCTAATTTGTGCCTTTCGTACCTATCCTGATGTGTAGAATATGAAAACAACATATTTTGTTCTTACATTGAAAATATATATACAGGGTGCATCAAAATAAACCGTTGCAGAAGACAAGATAACACTTCGATTTCAGAAAGTTTTAAAAGTTTGATATAATTAGGTAGTTTCTCTTTGTGTTACGTAAAAATATACATATGTGATACTCGGGTGTCATATGCAAGCAACCTATTGGTGTGTCAGTGTAAGGAAATGCAGTGAAATATACGTTATTTTGAAAAAATGAATAAAGTAGCACCAAACATGGTAGAGAATAAGGTACTTTGTTTCAGCCATAGGGACCCGGGTTCGCGACCGCTATGAGAGAAGTGCTTGTACTCGAGTTTGAGCTTTATTTCGTGAAAATATGTTAAATGGTTCTTAAGATATAGACCAAAACAGATTATAATACACGACAATTAGTAACAATTCAATATGCACATAATGACATATAATATATTGTTAGACGGTTGCCAGCCAACATTTTTACGTGAAATAAGAAAATTAAAACAAAATTGAATAGCTCCGTGGTAATTGGAATCAATTTTTGACAGAAGGTGTGCGTCATGTGATCTCATTGAAAAGGTAAGGGTTATAGTCGTTCATGTAGAATATATGTTTCTAACTTCATTATTTTATGCTCTTTCTGCTAATTTGTGCCTTTCGTACCTATCCTGATGTGTAGAATATGAAAACAACATATTTTGTTCTTACATTGAAAATATATATACAGGGTGCATCAAAATAAACCGTTGCAGAAGACAAGATAACACTTCGATTTCAGAAAGTTTTAAAAGTTTGATATAATTACGTAGTATCTCCTTGTGTTACCTAAAAATACACATATGTGATCCTCGGGTGTCATATGCAAGCAACCTAGTGGTGTGTCAGTGTAGGGAAATGCAGTGAAATATGCGTTATTTTGAAAAAAAGAATAAAGTAGTACCAAACCTGGTAGAGAATAAGGTACTTTGTTTCAGCCATAGGGACCCGGGTTCGCGATCGCTATGAGAGAAGTGCTTGTACTCGAGTCTGAGCTTTATTTCGTGAAAATATGTTAAATGTTTCTTAAGATATAGACCAAAACAGATTATAATACACGACAATTAGTAACAATTCAATATGCACATAATGACATATAATATATTGTTAGACGGTTGCCAGCCAACATTTTTACGTGAAATAAGAAAATTAAAACAAAATTGAATAGCTCCGTGGTAATTGGAATCAATTTTTGACAGAAGGTGTGTGTCATGTGATCTCATTGAAAAGGTAAGGGTTATAGTCGTTCATGTAGAATATATGTTTCTAACTTCATTATTTTATGCTCTTTCTGCTAATTTGTGCCTTTCGTACCTATCCTGATGTGTAGAATATGAAAACAACATATTTTGTTCTTACATTGAAAATATATATACAGGGTGCATCAAAATAAACCGTTGCAGAAGACAAGATAACACTTCGATTTCAGAAAGTTTTAAAAGTTTGATATAATTACGTAGTTTCTCCTTGTGTTACGTAAAAATACACATATGTGATCCTCGGGTGTCATATGCAAGCAACCTAGTGGTGTGTCAGTGTAGGGAAATGCAGTGAAATATGCGTTATTTTGAAAAAAAGAATAAAGTAGTACCAAACATGGTAAAGAATAAGGTACTTTGTTTCAGCCATAGGGACCCGGGTTCGCGATCGCTATGAGAGAAGTGCTTGTACTCGAGTTTGAGCTTTATTTCGTGAAAATATGTTAAGTGGTTGTTAAGATATAGACTAAAACAGATTATAATGCACGACAATTAGTAACAATTCAATATGCACATAATGACATATAATATATTGTTAGACGGTTGCCAGCCAACATTTTTACGTGAAATAAGAAAATTAAAACAAAATTGAATAGCTCCGTGGTAATTGGAATCAATTTTTGACAGAAGGTGTGCGTCATGTGATCTCATTGAAAAGGTAAGGGTTATAGTCGTTCATGTAGAATATATGTTTCTAACTTCATTATTTTATGCTCTTTCTGCTAATTTGTGCCTTTCGTACCTATCCTGATGTGTAGAATATGAAAACAACATATTTTGTTCTTACATTGAAAATATATATACAGGGTGCATCAAAATAAACCGTTGCAGAAGACAAGATAACACTTCGATTTCAGAAAGTTTTAAAAGTTTGATATAATTAGGTAGTTTCTCTTTGTGTTACGTAAAAATATACATGTGTGATCCTCGGGTGTCATATGCAAGCAACCTATTGGTGTGTCAGTGTAGGGAAATGCAGTGAAATATGCGTTATTTTGAAAAAAAGAATAAAGTAGCACCAAACATGCTAGAGAATAAGGTACTTAGTTTCAGCCATAGGGACCCGGGTTCGCGATCGCTATGAGAGAAGTGCTTGTACTCGAGTTTGAGCTTTATTTCGTGAAAATATGTTAAATGTTTCTTAAGATATAGACCAAAACAGATTATAGTACACGACAATAAGTAACAATTCAATATGCACATAATGACATATAATATATTGTTAGACGGTTGCCAGCCAACATTTTTACGTGAAATAAGAAAATTAAAAGAAAATTGAATAGCTCCGGTACTAATTGGAATCAATTTTTGACAGAAGGTGTGCGTCATGTGATCTCATTGAAAAGGTAAGGGTTATAGTCGTTCATGTAGAATATATGTTTCTAACTTCATTATTTTATGCTCTTTCTGCTAATTTGTGCCTTTCGTACCTATCCTGATGTGTAGAATATGAAAACAACATATTTTGTTCTTACATTGAAAATATATATACAGGGTGCATCAAAATAAACCGTTGCAGAAGACAAGATAACACTTCGATTTCAGAAAGTTTTAAAAGTTTGATATAATTAGGTAGTTTCTCTTTGTGTTACGTAAAAATATACATATGTGATACTCGGGTGTCATATGCAAGCAACCTATTGGTGTGTCAGTGTAGGGAAATGCAGTGAAATATACGTTATTTTGAAAAAATGAATAAAGTAGCACCAAACATGGTAGAGAATAAGGTACTTTGTTTCAGCCATAGGGACCCGGGTTCGCGACCGCTATGAGAGAAGTGCTTGTACTCGAGTTTGAGCTTTATTTCGTGAAAATATGTTAAATGGTTCTTATGATATAGACCAAAACAGATTATAATACACGACAATTAGTAACAATTCAATATGCACATAATGACATATAATATATTGTTAGACGGTTGCCAGCCAACATTTTTACGTGAAATAAGAAAATTAAAACAAAATTGAATAGCTCCGTGGTAATTGGAATCAATTTTTGACAGAAGGTGTGCGTCATGTGATCTCATTGAAAAGGTAAGGGTTATAGTCGTTCATGTAGAATATATGTTTCTAACTTCATTATTTTATGCTCTTTCTGCTAATTTGTGCCTTTCGTACCTATCCTGATGTGTAGAATATGAAAACAACATATTTTGTTCTTACATTGAAAATATATATACAGGGTGCATCAAAATAAACCGTTGCAGAAGACAAGATAACACTTCGATTTCAGAAAGTTTTAAAAGTTTGATATAATTACGTAGTATCTCCTTGTGTTACCTAAAAATACACATATGTGATCCTCGGGTGTCATATGCAAGCAACCTAGTGGTGTGTCAGTGTAGGGAAATGCAGTGAAATATGCGTTATTTTGAAAAAAAGAATAAAGTAGTACCAAACCTGGTAGAGAATAAGGTACTTTGTTTCAGCCATAGGGACCCGGGTTTGCGATCGCTATGAGAGAAGTGCTTGTACTCGAGTCTGAGCTTTATTTCGTGAAAATATGTTAAATGTTTCTTAAGATATAGACCAAAACAGATTATAATACACGACAATTAGTAACAATTCAATATGCACATAATGACATATAATATATTGTTAGACGGTTGCCAGCCAACATTTTTACGTGAAATAAGAAAATTAAAACAAAATTGAATAGCTCCGTGGTAATTGGAATCAATTTTTGACAGAAGGTGTGCGTCATGTGATCTCATTGAAAAGGTAAGGGTTATAGTCGTTCATGTAGAATATATGTTTCTAACTTCATTATTTTATGCTCTTTCTGCTAATTTGTGCCTTTCGTACCTATCCTGATGTGTAGAATATGAAAACAACATATTTTGTTCTTACATTGAAAATATATATACAGGGTGCATCAAAATAAACCGTTGCAGAAGACAAGATAACACTTCGATTTCAGAAAGTTTTAAAAGTTTGATATAATTAGGTAGTTTCTCTTTGTGTTACGTAAAAATATACATATGTGATACTCGGGTGTCATATGCAAGCAACCTATTGGTGTGTCAGTGTAAGGAAATGCAGTGAAATATACGTTATTTTGAAAAAATGAATAAAGTAGCACCAAACATGGTAGAGAATAAGGTACTTTGTTTCAGCCATAGGGACCCGGGTTCGCGACCGCTATGAGAGAAGTGCTTGTACTCGAGTTTGAGCTTTATTTCGTGAAAATATGTTAAATGGTTCTTAAGATATAGACCAAAACAGATTATAATACACGACAATTAGTAACAATTCAATATGCACATAATGACATATAATATATTGTTAGACGGTTGCCAGCCAACATTTTTACGTGAAATAAGAAAATTAAAACAAAATTGAATAGCTCCGTGGTAATTGGAATCAATTTTTGACAGAAGGTGTGCGTCATGTGATCTCATTGAAAAGGTAAGGGTTATAGTCGTTCATGTAGAATATATGTTTCTAACTTCATTATTTTATGCTCTTTCTGCTAATTTGTGCCTTTCGTACCTATCCTGATGTGTAGAATATGAAAACAACATATTTTGTTCTTACATTGAAAATATATATACAGGGTGCATCAAAATAAACCGTTGCAGAAGACAAGATAACACTTCGATTTCAGAAAGTTTTAAAAGTTTGATATAATTACGTAGTATCTCCTTGTGTTACCTAAAAATACACATATGTGATCCTCGGGTGTCATATGCAAGCAACCAAGTGGTGTGTCAGTGTAGGGAAATGCAGTGAAATATGCGTTATTTTGAAAAAAAGAATAAAGTAGTACCAAACCTGGTAGAGAATAAGGTACTTTGTTTCAGCCATAGGGACCCGGGTTCGCGATCGCTATGAGAGAAGTGCTTGTACTCGAGTCTGAGCTTTATTTCGTGAAAATATGTTAAATGTTTCTTAAGATATAGACCAAAACAGATTATAATACACGACAATTAGTAACAATTCAATATGCACATAATGACATATAATATATTGTTAGACGGTTGCCAGCCAACATTTTTACGTGAAATAAGAAAATTAAAACAAAATTGAATAGCTCCGTGGTAATTGGAATCAATTTTTGACAGAAGGTGTGTGTCATGTGATCTCATTGAAAAGGTAAGGGTTATAGTCGTTCATGTAGAATATATGTTTCTAACTTCATTATTTTATGCTCTTTCTGCTAATTTGTGCCTTTCGTACCTATCCTGATGTGTAGAATATGAAAACAACATATTTTGTTCTTACATTGAAAATATATATACAGGGTGCATCAAAATAAACCGTTGCAGAAGACAAGATAACACTTCGATTTCAGAAATTTTTAAAAGTTTGATATAATTACGTAGTTTCTCCTTGTGTTACGTAAAAATACACATATGTGATCCTCGGGTGTCATATGCAAGCAACCTAGTGGTGTGTCAGTGTAGGGAAATGCAGTGAAATATGCGTTATTTTGAAAAAAAGAATAAAGTAGTACCAAACATGGTAAAGAATAAGGTACTTTGTTTCAGCCATAGGGACCCGGGTTCGCGATCGCTATGAGAGAAGTGCTTGTACTCGAGTTTGAGCTTTATTTCGTGAAAATATGTTAAGTGGTTGTTAAGATATAGACTAAAACAGATTATAATGCACGACAATTAGTAACAATTCAATATGCACATAATGACATATAATATATTGTTAGACGGTTGCCAGCCAACATTTTTACGTGAAATAAGAAAATTAAAACAAAATTGAATAGCTCCGTGGTAATTGGAATCAATTTTTGACAGAAGGTGTGCGTCATGTGATCTCATTGAAAAGGTAAGGGTTATAGTCGTTCATGTAGAATATATGTTTCTAACTTCATTATTTTATGCTCTTTCTGCTAATTTGTGCCTTTCGTACCTATCCTGATGTGTAGAATATGAAAACAACATATTTTGTTCTTACATTGAAAATATATATACAGGGTGCATCAAAATAAACCGTTGCAGAAGACAAGATAACACTTCGATTTCAGAAAGTTTTAAAAGTTTGATATAATTACGTAGTTTCTCCTTGTGTTACGTAAAAATACACATATGTGATCCTCGGGTGTCATATGCAAGCAACCTAGTAGTGTGCCAGTGTAGGGAAATGCAGTGAAATATGCGTTATTTTGAAAAAAAGAATAAAGTAGTACCAAACATGGTAGAGAATAAGGTACTTTGTTTCAGCCATAGGGACCCGGGTTCGCGATCGCTATGAGAGAAGTGCTTGTACTCGAGTCTGAGCTTTATTTCGTGAAAATATGTTAAATGGTTCTTAAGATATAGACCAAAACAGATTATAATACACGACAATTAGTAACAATTCAATATGCACATAATGACATATAATATATTGTTAGACGGTTGCCAGCCAACATTTTTACGTGAAATAAGAAAATTAAAACAAAATTGAATAGCTCCGTGGTAATTGGAATCAATTTTTGACAGAAGGTGTGCGTCATGTGATCTCATTGAAAAGGTAAGGGTTATAGTCGTTCATGTAGAATATATGTTTCTAACTTCATTATTTTATGCTCTTTCTGCTAATTTGTGCCTTTCGTACCTATCCTGATGTGTAGAATATGAAAACAACATATTTTGTTCTTACATTGAAAATATATATACAGGGTGCATCAAAATAAACCGCTGCAGAAGACAAGATAACACTTCGATTTCCGAAAGTTTTAAAAGTTTGATATAATTACGTAGTATCTCCTTGTGTTACGTAAAAATACACATATGTGATCCTCGGGTGTCATATGCAAGCAACCTAGTGGTGTGTCAGTGTAGGGAAATGCAGTGAAATATGCGTTATTTTGAAAAAAAGAATAAAGTAGTACCAAACCTGGTAGAGAATAAGGTACTTTGTTTCAGCCATAGGGACCCGGGTTCGCGATCGCTATGAGAGAAGTGCTTGTACTCGAGTTTGAGCTTTATTTCGTGAAAATATGTTAAGTGGTTCTTAAGATATAGACTAAAACACATTATAATACACGACAATTAGTAACAATTCAATATGCACATAATGACATATAATATATTGTTAGACGGTTGCCAGCCAACATTTTTACGTGAAATAAGAAAATTAATACAAAATTGAATAGCTCCGTGGTAATTGGAATCAATTTTTGACAGAAGGTGTGCGTCATGTGATCTCATTGAAAAGGTAAGGGTTATAGTCGTTCATGTAGAATATATGTTTCTAACTTCATTATTTTATGCTCTTTCTGCTAATTTGTGCCTTTCGTACCTATCCTGATGTGTAGAATATGAAAACAACATATTTTGTTCTTACATTGAAAATATATATACAGGGTGCATCAAAATAAACCGCTGCAGAAGACAAGATAACACTTCGATTTCCGAAAGTTTTAAAAGTTTGATATAATTACGTAGTATCTCCTTGTGTTACGTAAAAATACACATATGTGATCCTCGGGTGTCATATGCAAGCAACCTAGTGGTGTGTCAGTGTAGGGAAATGCAGTGAAATATGCGTTATTTTGAAAAAAAGAATAAAGTAGTACCAAACCTGGTAGAGAATAAGGTACTTTGATTCAGCCATAGGGACCCGGGTTCGCGATCGCTATGAGAGAAGTGCTTGTACTCGAGTTTGAGCTTTATTTCGTGAAAATATGTTAAGTGGTTCTTAAGATATAGACTAAAACACATTATAATACACGACAATTAGTAACAATTCAATATGCACATAATGACATATAATATATTGTTAGACGGTTGCCAGCCAACATTTTTACGTGAAATAAGAAAATTAAAACAAAATTGAATAGCTCCGTGGTAATTGGAATCAATTTTTGACAGAAGGTGTGTGTCATGTGATCTCATTGAAAAGGTAAGGGTTATAGTCGTTCATGTAGAATATATGTTTCTAACTTCATTATTTTATGCTCTTTCTGCTAATTTGTGCCTTTCGTACCTATCCTGATGTGTAGAATATGAAAACAACATATTTTGTTCTTACATTGAAAATATATATACAGGGTGCATCAAAATAAACCGTTGCAGAAGACAAGATAACACTTCGATTTCAGAAAGTTTTAAAAGTTTGATATAATTACGTAGTTTCTCCTTGTGTTACGTAGAAATACACATATGTGATCCTCGGGTGTCATATGCAAGCAACCTAGTGGTGTGTCAGTGTAGGGAAATGCAGTGAAATATGCGTTATTTTGAAAAAAAGAATAAAGTAGTACCAAACGTGGTAGAGAATAAGGTACTTTGTTTCAGCCATAGGGACCCGGGTACGCGATCGCTATGAGAGAAGTGCTTGTACTCGAGTTTGAGCTTTATTTCGTGAAAATATGTTAAGTGGTTGTTAAGATATAGACTAAAACAGATTATAATGCACGACAATTAGTAACAATTCAATATGCACATAATGACATATAATATATTGTTAGACGGTTGCCAGCCAACATTTTTACGTTAAATAAGAAAATTAAAACAAAATTGAATAGCTCCGTGGTAATTGGAATCAATTTTTTACAGAAGGTGTGCGTCATGTGATCTCATTTAAAAGGTAAGGGTTATAGTCGTTCATGTAGAATATATGTTTCTAACTTCATTATTTTATGCTCTTTCTGCTAATTTGTGCCTTTCGTACCTATCCTGATGTGTAGAATATGAAAACAACATATTTTGTTCTTACATTGAAAATATATATACAGGGTGCATCAAAATAAACCGTTGCAGAAGACAAGATAACACTTCGATTTCAGAAAGTTTTAAAAGTTTGATATAATTACGTAGTTTCTCCTTGTGTTACGTAAAAATATACATGTGTGATCCTCGGGTGTCATATGCAAGCAACCTATTGGTGTGTCAGTGTAGGGAAATGCAGTGAAATATGCGTTATTTTGAGAAAAAGAATAAAGTAGCACCAAACATGGTAGAGAATAAGGTACTTTGTTTCAGCCATAGGGACCCGGGTTCGCGATCGCTATGAGAGAAGTGCTTGTACTCGAGTTTGAGCTTTATTTCGTGAAAATATGTTAAGTGGTTCTTAAGATATAGACTAAAACAGATTATAATGCACGACAATTAGTAACAATTCAATATGCACATAATGACATATAATATATTGTTAGACGGTTGCCAGCCAACATTTTTACGTGAAATAAGAAAATTAAAACAAAATTGAATAGCTCCGTGGTAATTGGAATCAATTTTTGACAGAAGGTGTGTCATGTGATCTCATTGAAAAGGTAAGGGTTATAGTCGTTCATGTAGAATATATGTTTCTAACTTCATTATTTTATGCTCTTTCTGCTAATTTGTGCCTTTCGTACCTATCCTGATGTGTAGAATATGAAAACAACATATTTTGTTCTTACATTGAAAATATATATACAGGGTGCATCAAAATAAACCGTTGCAGAAGACAAGATAACACTTCGATTTCAGAAAGTTTTAAAAGTTTGATATAATTACGTAGTTTCTCCTTGTGTTACGTAAAAATACACATATGTGATCCTCGGGTGTCATATGCAAGCAACCTAGTGGTGTGTCAGTGTAGGGAAATGCAGTGAAATATGCGTTATTTTGAAAAAAAGAATAAAGTAGTACCAAACATGGTAGAGAATAAGGTACTTTGTTTCAGCCATAGGGACCCGGGTTCGCGATCGCTATGAGAGAAGTGCTTGTACTCGAGTTTGAGCTTTATTTCGTGAAAATATGTTAAGTGGTTCTTAAGATATAGACTAAAACAGATTATAATGCACGACAATTAGTAACAATTCAATATGCACATAATGACATATAATATATTGTTAGACGGTTGCCAGCCAACATTTTTACGTGAAATAAGAAAATTAAAACAAAATTGAATAGCTCCGTGGTAATTGGAATCAATTTTTGACAGAAGGTGTGCGTCATGTGATCTCATTGAAAAGGTAAGGGTTATAGTCGTTCATGTAGAATATATGTTTCTAACTTCATTATTTTATGCTCTTTCTGCTAATTTGTGCCTTTCGTACCTATCCTGATGTGTAGAATATGAAAACAACATATTTTGTTCTTACATTGAAAATATATATACAGGGTGCATCAAAATAAACCGTTGCAGAAGACAAGATAACACTTCGATTTCAGAAAGTTTTAAAAGTTTGATATAATTAGGTAGTTTCTCTTTGTGTTACGTAAAAATATACATGTGTGATCCTCGGGTGTCATATGCAAGCAACCTATTGGTGTGTCAGTGTAGGGAAATGCAGTGAAATATGCGTTATTTTGAAAAAAAGAATAAAGTAGCACCAAACATGGTAGAGAATAAGGTACTTTGTTTCAGCCATAGGGACACTGGTTCGCGATCGCTATGAGAGAAGTTCTTGTACTCGAGTTTGAGCTTTATTTCGTGAAAATATGTTAAATGTTTCTTAAGATATAGACCAAAACAGATTATAATACACGACAATTAGTAACAATTCAATATGCACATAATGACATATAATATATTGTTAGACGGTTGCCAGCCAACATTTTTACGTGAAATAAGAAAATTAAAACAAAATTGAATAGCTCCGTGGTAATTGGAATAAATTTTTGACAGAAGGTGTGCGTCATGTGATCTCATTGAAAAGGTAAGGGTTATAGTCGTTCATGTAGAATATATGTTTCTAACTTCATTATTTTATGCTCTTTCTGCTAATTTGTGCCTTTCGTACCTATCCTGATGTGTAGAATATGAAAACAACATATTTTGTTCTTACATTGAAAATATATATACAGGGTGCATCAAAATAAACCGTTGCAGAAGACAAGATAACACTTCGATTTTAGAAAGTTTTAAAAGTTTGATATAATTACGTAGTTTCTCTTTGTGTTACGTAAAAATATACATATGTGATCCTCGGGTGTCATATGCAAGCAACCTATTGGTGTGTCAGTGTAGGGAAATGCAGTGAAATATACGTTATTTTGAAAAAATGAATAAAGTAGCACCAAACATGGAAGAGAATAAGGTACTTTGTTTCAGCCATAGGGACCCGGGTTCGCGACCGCTATGAGAGAAGTGCTTGTACTCGAGTTTGAGCTTTATTTCGTGAAAATATGTTAAATGGTTCTTAAGATATAGACCAAAACAGATTATAATACACGACAATTAGTAACAATTCAATATGCACATAATGACATATAATATATTGTTAGACGGTTGCCAGCCAACATTTTTACGTGAAATAAGAAAATTAAAACAAAATTGAATAGCTCCGTGGTAATTGGAATCAATTTTTGACAGAAGGTGTGCGTCATGTGATATCATTGAAAAGGTAAGGGTTATAGTCGTTCATGTAGAATATATGTTTCTAACTTCATTATTTTATGCTCTTTCTGCTAATTTGTGCCTTTCGTACCTATCCTGATGTGTAGAATATGAAAACAACATATTTTGTTCTTACATTGAAAATATATATACAGGGTGCATCAAAATAAACCGTTGCAGAAGACAAGATAACACTTCGATTTCAGAAAGTTTTAAAAGTTTGATATAATTACGTAGTTTCTCCTTGTGTTACGTAAAAATACACATATGTGATCCTCGGGTGTCATATGCAAGCAACCTAGTAGTGTGTCAGTGTAGGGAAATGCAGTGAAA
Organism: Thermobia domestica; assembly: GCF_964235325.1. Classification (NCBI taxonomy): domain Eukaryota; kingdom Metazoa; phylum Arthropoda; class Insecta; order Zygentoma; family Lepismatidae; genus Thermobia; species Thermobia domestica. Next base: position 232,920,933 of record NC_137462.1, on the reverse strand, counting down.
TATGCGTTATTTTGAAAAAAAGAATAAAGTAGTACCAAACATGGTAGAGAATAAGGTACTTTGTTTCAGCCATAGGGACCCGGGTTCGCGATCGCTATGAGAGAAGTGCTTGTACTCGAGTCTGAGCTTTATTTCGTGAAAATATGTTAAATGGTTCTTAAGATATAGACCAAAACAGATTATAATACACGACAATTAGTAACAATTCAATATGCACATAATGACATATAATATATTGTTAGACGGTTGCCAGCCAACATTTTTACGTGAAATAAGAAAATTAATACAAAATTGAATAGCTCCGTGGTAATTGGAATCAATTTTTGACAGAAGGTGTGCGTCATGTGATCTCATTGAAAAGGTAAGGGTTATAGTCGTTCATGTAGAATATATGTTTCTAACTTCATTATTTTATGCTCTTTCTGCTAATTTGTGCCTTTCGTACCTATCCTGATGTGTAGAATATGAAAACAACATATTTTGTTCTTACATTGAAAATATAAATACAGGGTGCATCGAAATAAACCGCTGCAGAAGACAAGATAACACTTCGATTTCCGAAAGTTTTAAAAGTTTGATATAATTACGTAGTATCTCCTTGTGTTACGTAAAAATACACATATGTGATCCTCGGGTGTCATATGCAAGCAACCTAGTGGTGTGTCAGTGTAGGGAAATGCAGTGAAATATGCGTAATTTAAAAAAAAATAATAAAGTAGTACCAAACCTGGTAGAGAATAAGGTACTTTGTTTCAGCCATAGGGACCCGGGTTCGCGATCGCTATGAGAGAAGTGCTTGTACTCGAGTTTGAGCTTTATTTCGTGAAAATATGTTAAGTGGTTCTTAAGATATAGACTAAAACACATTATAATACACGACAATTAGTAACAATTCAATATGCACATAATGACATATAATATATTGTTAGACGGTTGCCAGCCAACATTTTTACGTGAAATAAGAAAATTAAAACAAAATTGAATAGCTCCGTGGTAATTGGAATCAATTTTTGACAGAAGGTGTGTGTCATGTGATCTCATTGAAAAGGTAAGGGTTATAGTCGTTCATGTAGAATATATGTTTCTAACTTCATTATTTTATGCTCTTTCTGCTAATTTGTGCCTTTCGTACCTATCCTGATGTGTAGAATATGAAAACAACATATTTTGTTCTTACATTGAAAATATATATACAGGGTGCATCAAAATAAACCGTTGCAGAAGACAAGATAACACTTCGATTTCAGAAAGTTTTAAAAGTTTGATATAATTACGTAGTTTCTCCTTGTGTTACGTAGAAATACACATATGTGATCCTCGGGTGTCATATGCAAGCAACCTAGTAGTGTGTCAGTGTAGGGAAATGCAGTGAAATATGCGTTATTTTGAAAAAAAGAATAAAGTAGTACCAAACATGGTAGAGAATAAGGTACTTTGTTTCAGCCATAGGGACCCGGGTTCGCGATCGCTATGAGAGAAGTGCTTGTACTCGAGTTTGAGCTTTATTTCGTGAAAATATGTTAAGTGGTTGTTAAGATATAGACTAAAACAGATTATAATGCACGACAATTAGTAACAATTCAATATGCACATAATGACATATAATATATTGTTAGACGGTTGCCAGCCAACATTTTTACGTGAAATAAGAAAATTAAAACAAAATTGAATAGCTCCGTGGTAATTGGAATCAATTTTTTACAGAAGGTGTGCGTCATGTGATCTCATTGAAAAGGTAAGGGTTATAGTCGTTCATGTAGAATATATGTTTCTAACTTCATTATTTTATGCTCTTTCTGCTAATTTGTGCCTTTCGTACCTATCCTGATGTGTAGAATATGAAAACAACATATTTTGTTCTTACATTGAAAATATATATACAGGGTGCATCAAAATAAACCGTTGCAGAAGACAAGATAACACTTCGATTTCAGAAAGTTTTAAAAGTTTGATATAATTACGTAGTTTCTCCTTGTGTTACGTAAAAATATACATGTGTGATCCTCGGGTGTCATATGCAAGCAACCTATTGGTGTGTCAGTGTAGGGAAATGCAGTGAAATATGCGTTATTTTGAAAAAAAGAATAAAGTAGCACCAAACATGGTAGAGAATAAGGTACTTTGTTTCAGCCATAGGGACCCGGGTTCGCGATCGCTATGAGAGAAGTGCTTGTACTCGAGTTTGAGCTTTATTTCGTGAAAATATGTTAAGTGGTTGTTAAGATATAGACTAAAACAGATTATAATGCACGACAATTAGTAACAATTCAATATGCACATAATGACATATAATATATTGTTAGACGGTTGCCAGCCAACATTTTTACGTGAAATAAGAAAATTGAAACAAAATTGAATAGCTCCGTGGTAATTGGAATCAATTTTTGACAGAAGGTGTGCGTCATGTGATCTCATTGAAAAGGTAAGGGTTATAGTCGTTCATGTAGAATATATGTTTCTAACTTCATTATTTTATGCTCTTTCTGCTAATTTGTGCCTTTCGTACCTATCCTGATGTGTAGAATATGAAAACAACATATTTTGTTCTTACATTGAAAATATATATACAGGGTGCATCAAAATAAACCGTTGCAGAAGACAAGATAACACTTCGATTTCAGAAAGTTTTAAAAGTTTGATATAATTACGTAGTTTCTCCTTGTGTTACGTAAAAATATACATGTGTGATCCTCGGGTGTCATATGCAAGCAACCTATTGGTGTGTCAGTGTAGGGAAATGCTGTGAAATATGCGTTATTTTGAAAAAAAGAATAAAGTAGCACCAAACATGGTAGAGAATAAGGTACTTTGTTTCAGCCATAGGGACCCGGGTTCGCGATCGCTATGAGAGAAGTGCTTGTACTCGAGTTTGAGCTTTATTTCGTGAAAATATGTTAAATGTTTCTTAAGATATAGACCAAAACAGATTATAATACACGACAATTAGTAACAATTCAATATGCACATAATGACATATAATATATTGTTAGACGGTTGCCAGCCAACATTTTTACGTGAAATAAGAAAATTAAAACAAAATTGAATAGCTCCGTGGTAATTGGAATCAATTTTTGACAGAAGGTGTGCGTCATGTGATCTCATTCAAAAGGTAAGGCTTATAGTCGTTCATGTAGAATATATGTTTCTAACTTCATTATTTTATGTTCTTTCTGCTAATTTGTGCCTTTCGTACCTATCCTGATGTGTAGAATATGAAAACAACATATTTTGTTCTTACATTGAAAATATATATACAGGGTACATCAAAATAAACCGTTGCAGAAGACAAGATAACACTTCGATTTCAGAAAGTTTTAAAAGTTTGATATAATTACGTAGTTTCTCCTTGTGTTACGTAAAAATACACATATGTGATCCTCGGGTGTCATATGCAAGCAACCTAGTAGTGTGTTAGTGTAGGGAAATGCAGTGAAATATGCGTTATTTTGAAAAAAAGAATAAAGTAGTACCAAACATGGTAGAGAATAAGGTACTTTGTTTCAGCCATAGGGACCCGGGTTCGCGATCGCTATGAGAGAAGTGCTTGTACTCGAGTCTGAGCTTTATTTCGTGAAAATATGTTAAATGGTTCTTAAGATATAGACCAAAACAGATTATAATACACGACAATTAGTAACAATTCAATATGCACATAATGACATATAATATATTGTTAGACGGTTGCCAGCCAACATTTTTACGTGAAATAAGAAAATTAATACAAAATTGAATAGCTCCGTGGTAATTGGAATCAATTTTTGACAGAAGGTGTGCGTCATGTGATCTCATTGAAAAGGTAAGGGTTATAGTCGTTCATGTAGAATATATGTTTCTAACTTCATTATTTTATGCTCTTTCTGCTAATTTGTGCCTTTCGTACCTATCCTGATGTGTAGAATATGAAAACAACATATTTTGTTCTTACATTGAAAATATATATACAGGTTGCATCAAAATAAACCGCTGCAGAAGACAAGATAACACTTCGATTTCCGAAAGTTTTAAAAGTTTGATATAATTACGTAGTATCTCCTTGTGTTACGTAAAAATACACATATGTGATCCTCGGGTGTCATATGCAAGCAACCTAGTGGTGTGTCAGTGTAGGGAAATGCAGTGAAATATGCGTTATTTTGAAAAAAAGAATAAAGTAGTACCAAACCTGGTAGAGAATAAGATACTTTGTTTCAGCCATAGGGACCCGGGTTCGCGATCGCTATGAGAGAAGTGCTTGTACTCGAGTTTGAGCTTTATTTCGTGAAAATATGTTAAGTGGTTCTTAAGATATTGACTAAAACACATTATAATACACGACAATTAGTAACAATTCAATATGCACATAATGACATATAATATATTGTTAGACGGTTGCCAGCCAACATTTTTACGTGAAATAAGAAAATTAAAACAAAATTGAATAGCTCCGTGGTAATTGGAATCAATTTTTGACAGAAGGTGTGTGTCATGTGATCTCATTGAAAAGGTAAGGGTTATAGTCGTTCATGTAGAATATATGTTTCTAACTTAATTATTTTATGCTCTTTCTGCTAATTTGTGCCTTTCGTACCTATCCTAATGTGTAGAATATGAAAACAACATATTTTGTTCTTACATTGAAAATATATATACAGGGTGCATCAAAATAAACCGTTGCAGAAGACAAGATAACACTTCGATTTCAGAAAGTTTTAAAAGTTTGATATAATTAGGTAGTTTCTCTTTGTGTTACGTAAAAATATACATGTGTGATCCTCGGGTGTCATATGCAAGCAACCTATTGGTGTGTCAGTGTAGGGAAATGCAGTGAAATATGCGTTATTTTGAAAAAAAGAATAAAGTAGCACCAAACATGGTAGAGAATAAGGTACTTTGTTTCAGCCATAGGGACCCGGGTTCGCGATCGCTATGAGAGAAGTGCTTGTACTCGAGTTTGAGCTTTATTTCGTGAAAATATGTTAAATGTTTCTTAAGATATAGACCAAAACAGATTATAATACACGACAATTAGTAACAATTCAATATGCACATAATGACATATAATATATTGTTAGACGGTTGCCAGCCAACATTTTTACGTGAAATAAGAAAATTAAAACAAAATTGAATAGCTCCGTGGTAATTGGAATCAATTTTTGACAGAAGGTGTGCGTCATGTGATCTCATTGAAAAGGTAAGGCTTATAGTCGTTCATGTAGAATATATGTTTCTAACTTCATTATTTTATGTTCTTTCTGCTAATTTGTGCCTTTCGTACCTATCCTGATGTGTAGAATATGAAAACAACATATTTTGTTCTTACATTGAAAATATATATACAGGGTGCATCAAAATAAACCGTTGCAGAAGACAAGATAACACTTCGATTTCAGAAAGTTTTAAAAGTTTGATATAATTACGTAGTTTCTCCTTGTGTTACGTAAAAATACACATATGTGATCCTCGGGTGTCATATGCAAGCAACCTAGTAGTGTGTCAGTGTAGGGAAATGCAGTGAAATATGCGTTATTTTGAAAAAAAGAATAAAGTAGTACCAAACATGGTAGAGAATAAGGTACTTTGTTTCAGCCATAGGGACCCGGGTTCGCGATCGCTATGAGAGAAGTGCTTGTACTCGAGTCTGAGCTTTATTTCGTGAAAATATGTTAAATGGTTCTTAAGATATAGACCAAAACAGATTATAATACACGACAATTAGTAACAATTCAATATGCACATAATGACATATAATATATTGTTAGACGGTTGCCAGCCAACATTTTTACGTGAAATAAGAAAATTAATACAAAATTGAATAGCTCCGTGGTAATTGGAATCAATTTTTGACAGAAGGTGTGCGTCATGTGATCTCATTGAAAAGGTAAGGGTTATAGTCGTTTATGTAGAATATATGTTTCTAACTTCATTATTTTATGCTCTTTCTGCTAATTTGTGCCTTTCGTACCTATCCTGATGTGTAGAATATGAAAACAACATATTTTGTTCTTACATTGAAAATATATATACAGGTTGCATCAAAATAAACCGCTGCAGAAGACAAGATAACACTTCGATTTCCGAAAGTTTTAAAAGTTTGATATAATTACGTAGTATCTCCTTGTGTTACGTAAAAATACACATATGTGATCCTCGGGTGTCATATGCAAGCAACCTAGTGGTGTGTCAGTGTAGGGAAATGCAGTGAAATATGCGTTATTTTGAAAAAAAGAATAAAGTAGTACCAAACATGGTAGAGAATAAGGTACTTTGTTTCAGCCATAGGGACCCGGGTTCGCGATCGCTATGAGAGAAGTGCTTGTACTCGAGTTTGAGCTTTATTTCGTGAAAATATGTTAAGTGGTTCTTAAGATATAGACTAAAACACATTATAATACACGACAATTAGTAACAATTCAATATGCACATAATGACATATAATATATTGTTAGACGGTTGCCAGCCAACATTTTTACGTGAAATAAGAAAATTAAAACAAAATTGAATAGCTCCGTGGTGATTGGAATCAATTTCTGACAGAAGGTGTGTGTCATGTGATCTCATTGAAAAGGTAAGGGTTATAGTCGTTCATGTAGAATATATGTTTCTACAGGGTTTGTATGATAAGTAATGAGACCAGGTCTGGAAACATTGTTTTATTGATCTGATCTGTACAGGGACTTAAAAGCTTTCGAAGTACTCTCCTCTTGCGTCGATGCACTTCTGCAATCGATGTTTCCACGCTGCAAACGCCCCCTGGAAGTCAGCAGCCGGCATGTCCTTTAGAAATGTGGTCACGGCTGCTTGGATGGCTGTGACGTCTGCAAAACGGGTTCCTTTCAAGCGTGGCTTCAGCTTCGGGAAGAGGAAGAAGTCGGCCGGGCTCACATCTGGGCTGTAGGGTGGTTGTGGAAGGACTTCCACCCCAATCCGGGTCAAAAAGGAGGTCACTAAGAAGGCGGTGTGGGCAGGGGCTTTGTCGTGATGCAACTTCCACCGGCTAGCGATCGCCGGTCTTTTCCGCTTGACGCTCCTGTGCAGTCTCTCAAGGACTTGTTTGTAGAAGGCGGCGTTGACGGCTTGTCCTTGGGGTACAAACTCCTTGTGGACCACCCCCACATTGTCAAAAAAAACAATCAACATTGTTTTCACCTTTGACTTCGACATTCTGGCCTTCTTGGGGCGCGGGGACGCAGGAGTGTGCCACTCCGCGCTTTGACGTTTCGTTTCAGGGTCGTACTGGAACACCCACGACTCGTCACCTGTTATGACGTCATCTTCAAAGTTAGGGTCACTGTTCATGAGGTTCAACAGTTCCTGACAACAATCAACACGTCGTTGCTTTTGTTCGTCAGTCAACACTCGCGGCACCAGTTTCGCACAGATTTTTCTCATTCCCAATTGTTCCGTCACAATCTTGTGCACTGTTGTGTGGTTCATATCGAGTTCATCAGCAATCAATCTCAACGATAATCGACGGTCTGAGTTCAGGAGATCCCTCACTTTTGCCACAGTTTCGTCCGTAGTCACTGTTGTCGGGCGTCCAGCCCTCTCCAGATCCTCAACGCTTTCCCGGCCGTTCCGGAACGCACTGTGCCAACGAAACACCTGGGCTTTGGATAGGGCTTCCTCTTTGTAGGCCTCCGTGATGAGAGAAAGCGTCTGAGTAGCCGTTTTCCCCAGGCGAACGCAAAATTTGATCGCATAACGCTGTTCGATGGAACCCTCCATGTTTGTTGATTTTCCGCCGTGACAAGAATGTTCACAAGGGCTTTGTCCAAGGCTTGTCCGCGCTCCACTAAGGCTCGGAGCCAACTGACGCGCGGTGCGTTGCTTTGCTCGGACCCCCCCCTACATCCTCCATCACCGACAAACCCGCTCCAGCGACACGCGCGCCGCGGCGCGGCGAGTCTCATTACTTATCATACAGACCTTGTAACTTCATTATTTTATGCTCTTTCTGCTAATTTGTGCCTTTCGTACCTATCCTGATGTGTAGAATATGAAAACAACATATTTTGTTCTTACATTGAAAATATATATACAGGGTGCATCAAAATAAACCGTTGCAGAAGACAAGATAACACTTCGATTTCAGAAAGTTTTAAAAGTTTGATATAATTAGGTAGTTTCTCTTTGTGTTACGTAAAAATATACATGTGTGATCCTCGGGTGTCATATGCAAGCAACCTATTGGTGTGTCAGTGTAGGGAAATGCAGTGAAATATGCGTTATTTTGAAAAAAAGAATAAAGTAGCACCAAACATGGTAGAGAATAAGGTACTTTGTTTCAGCCATAGGGACCCGGGTTCGCGATCGCTATGAGAGAAGTGCTTGTACTCGAGTTTGAGCTTTATTTCGTGAAAATATGTTAAATGTTTCTTAAGATATAGACCAAAACAGATTATAATACACGACAATTAGTAACAATTCAATATGCACATAATGACATATAATATATTGTTAGACGGTTGCCAGCCAACATTTTTACGTGAAATAAGAAAATTAAAACAAAATTGAATAGCTCCGTGGTAATTGGAATCAATTTTTGACAGAAGGTGTGCGTCATGTGATCTCATTGAAAAGGTAAGGGTTATAGTCGTTCATGTAGAATATATGTTTCTAACTTCATTATTTTATGCTCTTTCTGCTAATTTGTGCCTTTCGTACCTATCCTGATGTGTAGAATATGAAAACAACATATTTTGTTCTTACATTGAAAATATATATACAGGGTGCATCAAAATAAACCGTTGCAGAAGACAAGATAACACTTCGATTTCAGAAAGTTTTAAAAGTTTGATATAATTAGGTAGTTCCTCTTTGTGTTACGTAAAAATATACATGTGTGATCCTCGGGTGTCATATGCAAGCAACCTAGTGGTGTGTCAGTGTAGGGAAATGCAGTGAAATATGCGTTATTTTGAAAAAAAGAATAAAGTAGTACCAAACATGGTAGAGAATAAGGTACTTTGTTTCAGCCATAGGGACCCGGGTTCGCGATCGCTATGAGAGAAGTGCTTGTACTCGAGTTTGAGCTTTATTTCGTGAAAATATGTTAAGTGGTTCTTAAGATATAGACTAAAACAGATTATAATGCACGACAGTTAGTAACAATTCAATATGCACATAATGACATATAATATATTGTTAGACGGTTGCCAGCCAACATTTTTACGTGAAATAAGAAAATTAAAACAAAATTGAATAGCTCCGTGGTAATTGGAATCAATTTTTGACAGAAGGTGTGTGTCATGTGATCTCATTGAAAAGGTAAGGGTTATAGTCGTTCATGTAGAATATATGTTTCTAACTTCATTATTTTATGCTCTTTCTGCTAATTTGTGCCTTTCGTACCTATCCTGATGTGTAGAATATGAAAACAACATATTTTGTTCTTACATTGAAAATATATATACAGGGTGCATCAAAATAAACCGTTGCAGAAGACAAGATAACACTTCGATTTCAGAAAGTTTTAAAAGTTTGATATAATTACGTAGTTTCTCCTTGTGTTACGTAAAAATACACATATGTGATCCTCGGGTGTCATATGCAAGCAACCTAGTGGTGTGTCAGTGTAGGGAAATGCAGTGAAATATGCGTTATTTTGAAAAAAAGAATAAAGTAGTACCAAACATGGTAGAGAATAAGGTACTTTGTTTCAGCCATAGGGACCCGGGTTCGCGATCGCTATGAGAGAAGTGCTTGTACTCGAGTTTGAGCTTTATTTCGTGAAAATATGTTAAGTGGTTCTTAAGATATAGACTAAAACAGATTATAATACACGACAATTAGTAACAATTCAATATGCACATAATGACATATAATATATTGTTAGACGGTTGCCAGCCAACATTTTTACGTGAGATAAGAAAATTAAAACAAAATTGAATAGCTCCGTGGTAATTGGAATCAATTTTTGACAGAAGGTGTGCGTCATGTGATCTCATTGAAAAGGTAAGGGTTATAGTCGTTCATGTAGAATATATGTTTCTAACTTCATTATTTTATGCTCTTTCTGCTAATTTGTGCCTTTCGTACCTATCCTGATGTGTAGAATATGAAAACAACATATTTTGTTCTTACATTGAAAATATATATACAGGGTGCATCAAAATAAACCGTTGCAGAAGACAAGATAACACTTCGATTTCAGAAAGTTTTAAAAGTTTGATATAATTAGGTAGTTTCTCTTTGTGTTACGTAAAAATATACATGTGTGATCCTCGGGTGTCATATGCAAGCAACCTATTGGTGTGTCAGTGTAGGGAAATGCAGTGAAATATGCGTTATTTTGAAAAAAAGAATAAAGTAGCACCAAACTTGGTAGAGAATAAGGTACTTTGTTTCAGCCATAGGGACCCTGGTTCGCGATCGCTATGAGAGAAGTTCTTGTACTCGAGTTTGAGCTTTATTTCGTGAAAATATGTTAAATGTTTCTTAAGATATAGACCAAAACAGATTATAATACACGACAATTAGTAACAATTCAATATGCACATAATGACATATAATATATTGTTAGACGGTTGCCAGCCAACATTTTTACGTGAAATAAGAAAATTAAAACAAAATTGAATAGCTCCGTGGTAATTGGAATAAATTTTTGACAGAAGGTGTGCGTCATGTGATCTCATTGAAAAGGTAAGGGTTATAGTCGTTCATGTAGAATATATGTTTCTAACTTCATTATTTTATGCTCTTTCTGCTAATTTGTGCCTTTCGTACCTATCCTGATGTGTAGAATATGAAAACAACATATTTTGTTCTTACATTGAAAATATATATACAGGGTGCATCAAAATAAACCGTTGCAGAAGACAAGATAACACTTCGATTTTAGAAAGTTTTAAAAGTTTGATATAATTACGTAGTTTCTCTTTGTGTTACGTAAAAATATACATATGTGATCCTCGGGTGTCATATGCAAGCAACCTATTGGTGTGTCAGTGTAGGGAAATGCAGTGAAATATACGTTATTTTGAAAAAATGAATAAAGTAGCACCAAACATGGTAGAGAATAAGGTACTTTGTTACAGCCATAGGGACCCGGGTTCGCGATCGCTATGAGAGAAGTGCTTGTACTCGAGTTTGAGCTTTATTTCGTGAAAATATGTTAAATGGTTCTTAAGATATAGACCAAAACAGATTATAATACACGACAATTAGTAACAATTCAATATGCACATAATGACATATAATATATTGTTAGACGGTTGCCAGCCAACATTTTTACGTGAAATAAGAAAATTAAAACAAAATTGAATAGCTCCGTGGTAATTGGAATCAATTTTTGACAGAAGGTGTGCGTCATGTGATCTCATTGAAAAGGTAAGGGTTATAGTCGTTCATGTAGAATATATGTTTCTAACTTCATTATTTTATGCTCTTTCTGCTAATTTGTGCCTTTCGTACCTATCCTGATGTGTAGAATATGAAAACAACATATTTTGTTCTTACATTGAAAATATATATACAGGGTGCATCAAAATAAACCGTTGCAGAAGACAAGATAACACTTCGATTTCAGAAAGTTTTAAAAGTTTGATATAATTACGTAGTTTCTCCTTGTGTTACGTAAAAATACACATATGTGATCCTCGGGTGTCATATGCAAGCAACCTAGTAGTGTGTCAGTGTAGGGAAATGCAGTGAAATATGCGTTATTTTGAAAAAAAGAATAAAGTAGTACCAAACATGGTAGAGAATAAGGTACTTTGTTTCAGCCATAGGGACCCGGGTTCGCGATCGCTATGAGAGAAGTGCTTGTACTCGAGTCTGAGCTTTATTTCGTGAAAATATGTTAAATGGTTCTTAAGATATAGACCAAAACAGATTATAATACACGACAATTAGTAACAATTCAATATGCACATAATGACATATAATATATTGTTAGACGGTTGCCAGCCAACATTTTTACGTGAAATAAGAAAATTAATACAAAATTGAATAGCTCCGTGGTAATTGGAATCAATTTTTGACAGAAGGTGTGCGTCATGTGATCTCATTGAAAAGGTAAGGGTTATAGTCGTTCATGTAGAATATATGTTTCTAACTTCATTATTTTATGCTCTTTCTGCTAATTTGTGCCTTTCGTACCTATCCTGATGTGTAGAATATGAAAACAACATATTTTGTTCTTACATTGAAAATATATATACAGGGTGCTTCAAAATAAACCGCTGCAGAAGACAAGATAACACTTCGATTTCCGAAAGTTTTAAAAGTTTGATATAATTACGTAGTATCTCCTTGTGTTACGTAAAAATACACATATGTGATCCTCGGGTGTCATATGCAAGCAACCTAGTGGTGTGTCAGTGTAGGGAAATGCAGTGAAATATGCGTTATTTTGAAAAAAAGAATAAAGTAGTACCAAACATGGTAGAGAATAAGCTACTTTGTTTCAGCCATAGGGACCCGGGTTCGCGATCGCTATGAGAGAAGTGCTTGTACTCGAGTTTGAGCTTTATTTCGTGAAAATATGTTAAGTGGTTCTTAAGATATAGACTAAAACACATTATAATACACGACAATTAGTAACAATTCAATATGCACATAATGACATATAATATATTGTTAGACGGTTGCCAGCCAACATTTTTACGTGAGATAAGAAAATTAAAACAAAATTGAATAGCTCCGTGGTAATTGGAATAAATTTTTGACAGAAGGTGTGCGTCATGTGATCTCATTGAAAAGGTAAGGGTTATAGTCGTTCATGTAGAATATATGTTTCTAACTTCATTATTTTATGCTCTTTCTGCTAATTTGTGCCTTTCGTACCTATCCTGATGTGTAGAATATGAAAACAACATATTTTGTTCTTACATTGAAAATATATATACAGGGTGCATCAAAATAAACCGTTGCAGAAGACAAGATAACACTTCGATTTCAGAAAGTTTTAAAAGTTTGATATAATTAGGTAGTTTCTCTTTGTGTTACGTAAAAATATACATGTGTGATCCTCTGGTGTCATATGCAAGCAACCTATTGGTGTGTCAGTGTAGGGAAATGCAGTGAAATATGCGTTATTTTGAAAAAAAGAATAAAGTAGCACCAAACATGGTAGAGAATAAGGTACTTTGTTTCAGCCATAGGGACCCTGGTTCGCGATCGCTATGAGAGAAGTTCTTGTACTCGAGTTTGAGCTTTATTTCGTGAAAATATGTTAAATGTTTCTTAAGATATAGACCAAAACAGATTATAATACACGACAATTAGTAACAATTCAATATGCACATAATGACATATAATATATTGTTAGACGGTTGCCAGCCAACATTTTTACGTGAAATAAGAAAATTAAAACAAAATTGAATAGCTCCGTGGTAATTGGAATAAATTTTTGACAGAAGGTGTGCGTCATGTGATCTCATTGAAAAGGTAAGGGTTATAGTCGTTCATGTAGAATATATGTTTCTAACTTCATTATTTTATGCTCTTTCTGCTAATTTGTGCCTTTCGTACCTATCCTGATGTGTAGAATATGAAAACAACATATTTTGTTCTTACATTGAAAATATATATACAGGGTGCATCAAAATAAACCGTTGCAGAAGACAAGATAACACTTCGATTTTAGAAAGTTTTAAAAGTTTGATATAATTACGTAGTTTCTCTTTGTGTTATGTAAAAATATACATATGTGATCCTCGGGTGTCATATGCAAGCAACCTATTGGTGTGTCAGTGTAGGGAAATGCAGTGAAATATACGTTATTTTGAAAAAATGAATAAAGTAGCACCAAACATGGTAGAGAATAAGGTACTTTGTTTCAGCCATAGGGACCCGGGTTCGCGACCGCTATGAGAGAAGTGCTTGTACTCGAGTTTGAGCTTTATTTCGTGAAAATATGTTAAATGGTTCTTAAGATATAGACCAAAACAGATTATAATACACGACAATTAGTAACAATTCAATATGCACATAATGACATATAATATATTGTTAGACGGTTGCCAGCCAACATTTTTACGTGAAATAAGAAAATTAAAACAAAATTGAATAGCTCCGTGGTAATTGGAATAAATTTTTGACAGAAGGTGTGCGTCATGTGATCTCATTGAAAAGGTAAGGGTTATAGTCGTTCATGTAGAATATATGTTTCTAACTTCATTATTTTATGCTCTTTCTGCTAATTTGTGCCTTTCGTACCTATCCTGATGTGTAGAATATGAAAACAACATATTTTGTTCTTACATTGAAAATATATATACAGGGTGCATCAAAATAAACCGTTGCAGAAGACAAGATAACACTTCGATTTCAGAAAGTTTTAAAAGTTTGATATAATTACGTAGTTTCTCCTTGTGTTACGTAAAAATACACATATGTGATCCTCGGGTGTCATATGCAAGCAACCTAGTAGTGTGTCAGTGTAGGGAAATGCAGTGAAATATGCGTTATTTTGAAAAAAAGAATAAAGTAGTACCAAACATGGTAGAGAATAAGGTACTTTGTTTCAGCCATAGGGACCCGGGTTCGCGATCGCTATGAGAGAAGTGCTTGTACTCGAGTCTGAGCTTTATTTCGTGAAAATATGTTAAATGGTTCTTAAGATATAGACCAAAACAGATTATAATACACGACAATTAGTAACAATTCAATATGCACATAATGACATATAATATATTGTTAGACGGTTGCCAGCCAACATTTTTACGTGAAATAATAAAATTAATACAAAATTGAATAGCTCCGTGGTAATTGGAATCAATTTTTGACAGAAGGTGTGCGTCATGTGATCTCATTGAAAAGGTAAGGGTTATAGTCGTTCATGTAGAATATATGTTTCTAACTTCATTATTTTATGCTCTTTCTGCTAATTTGTGCCTTTCGTACCTATCCTGATGTGTAGAATATGAAAACAACATATTTTGTTCTTACATTGAAAATATATATACAGGGTGCTTCAAAATAAACCGCTGCAGAAGACAAGATAACACTTCGATTTCCGAAAGTTTTAAAAGTTTGATATAATTACGTAGTATCTCCTTGTGTTACGTAAAAATACACATATGTGATCCTCGGGTGTCATATGCAAGCAACCTAGTGGTGTGTCAGTGTAGGGAAATGCAGTGAAATATGCGTTATTTTGAAAAAAAGAATAAAGTAGTACCAAACATGGTAGAGAATAAGCTACTTTGTTTCAGCCATAGGGACCCGGGTTCGCGATCGCTATGAGAGAAGTGCTTGTACTCGAGTTTGAGCTTTATTTCGTGAAAATATGTTAAGTGGTTCTTAAGATATAGACTAAAACACATTATAATACACGACAATTAGTAACAATTCAATATGCACATAATGACATATAATATTTTGTTAGACGGTTGCCAGCCAACATTTTTACGTGAAATAAGAAAATTAAAACAAAATTGAATAGCTCCGTGGTGATTGGAATCAATTTCTGACAGAAGGTGTGTGTCATGTGATCTCATTGAAAAGGTAAGGGTTATAGTCGTTCATGTAGAATATATGTTTC
This sequence comes from Thermobia domestica, assembly GCF_964235325.1. Lineage (NCBI taxonomy): Eukaryota > Metazoa > Arthropoda > Insecta > Zygentoma > Lepismatidae > Thermobia > Thermobia domestica. Next base: position 232,905,467 of record NC_137462.1, on the reverse strand, counting down.
TAACTTCATTATTTTATGCTCTTTCTGCTAATTTGTGCCTTTCGTACCTATCCTGATGTGTAGAATATGAAAACAACATATTTTGTTCTTACATTGAAAATATATATACAGGGTGCATCAAAATAAACCGTTGCAGAAGACAAGATAACACTTCGATTTCAGAAAGTTTTAAAAGTTTGATATAATTAGGTAGTTTCTCTTTGTGTTACGTAAAAATATACATGTGTGATCCTCGGGTGTCATATGCAAGCAACCTATTGGTGTGTCAGTGTAGGGAAATGCAGTGAAATATGCGTTATTTTGAAAAAAAGAATAAAGTAGCACCAAACATGGTAGAGAATAAGGTACTTTGTTTCAGCCATAGGGACCCGGGTTCGCGATCGCTATGAGAGAAGTGCTTGTACTCGAGTTTGAGCTTTATTTCGTGAAAATATGTTAAATGTTTCTTAAGATATAGACCAAAACAGATTATAATACACGACAATTAGTAACAATTCAATATGCACATAATGACATATAATATATTGTTAGACGGTTGCCAGCCAACATTTTTACGTGAAATAAGAAAATTAAAACAAAATTGAATAGCTCCGTGGTAATTGGAATCAATTTTTGACAGAAGGTGTGCGTCATGTGATCTCATTGAAAAGGTAAGGGTTATAGTCGTTCATGTAGAATATATGTTTCTAACTTCATTATTTTATGCTCTTTCTGCTAATTTGTGCCTTTCGTACCTATCCTGATGTGTAGAATATGAAAACAACATATTTTGTTCTTACATTGAAAATATATATACAGGGTGCATCAAAATAAACCGTTGCAGAAGACAAGATAACACTTCGATTTCAGAAAGTTTTAAAAGTTTGATATAATTAGGTAGTTTCTCTTTGTGTTACGTAAAAATATACATGTGTGATCCTCGGGTGTCATATGCAAGCAACCTAGTGGTGTGTCAGTGTAGGGAAATGCAGTGAAATATGCGTTATTTTGAAAAAAAGAATAAAGTAGTACCAAACATGGTAGAGAATAAGGTACTTTGTTTCAGCCATAGGGACCCGGGTTCGCGATCGCTATGAGAGAAGTGCTTGTACTCGAGTTTGAGCTTTATTTCGTGAAAATATGTTAAGTGGTTCTTAAGATATAGACTAAAACAGATTATAATGCACGACAATTAGTAACAATTCAATATGCACATAATGACATATAATATATTGTTAGACGGTTGCCAGCCAACATTTTTACGTGAAATAAGAAAATTAAAACAAAATTGAATAGCTCCGTGGTAATTGGAATCAATTTTTGACAGAAGGTGTGTGTCATGTGATCTCATTGAAAAGGTAAGGGTTATAGTCGTTCATGTAGAATATATGTTTCTAACTTCATTATTTTATGCTCTTTCTGCTAATTTGTGCCTTTCGTACCTATCCTGATGTGTAGAATATGAAAACAACATATTTTGTTCTTACATTGAAAATATATATACCCCAGACAGCACAATGCACGTACAGTATCCGTATAGTACATGTACAATTGCACGGATGCAACATGTGCATCATCTGTATAAATGCACGCCTGTACATGTGATGCACATATACATCACAAGTCCTATTCAACATCTTCACGTGCACAGGACATGTGCAGTGCACACGTCCTGCACAAATGATTTCCACGTTCCGCACAGTTGATTTACACGTTACACGTATTCGATTTACATGTAGTGCACAGGTGATTTACATCTAGGCCAGCGGTGATTTACACGTAGCACACAGGTGATTTACACGCAGTACCTAGATGATTTACATGTAGAAAAGAGGGGATTTACATGTAGCACATAGGTGATTTACATGTACGATAGAGGTGATTTACACGCAATACCCAGGTGATTTACATGTAGGACAGAGGTTATTTACATGTAGAACACAGGTGATTTACACGCAGTAAATGCACAATTGCACGGATGCAACATGTGCATTATCTGTATAAATGCACGCCTGTACATGTGATGCACATAAGCGTCACAGGTCCTATTCAACATCTTCACGTGCACAGTACATGTGTATTGGACACGTCCTGCACAAGTGATTTACGCCTTCCGCACAGTTGATTTACACGTAGCACGTATTTGATTTACATGTAGGACAGAGGTGATTTACATGTAGTACATGTACAATTGCACGGATGCAACATGTGCATCATCTGTATAAATGCACGCCTGTACATGTGATGCACATATACATCACAAGTCCTATTCAACATCTTCACGTGCACAGGACATGTGCAGTGCACACGTCCTGCACAAATGATTTCCACGTTCCGCACAGTTGATTTACACGTTACACGTATCCGATTTACATGTAGTGCACAGGTGATTTACATCTAGGACAGCGGTAATTTACACGTAGCACACAGGTGATTTACACGCAGTACCCAGATGATTTACATGTAGGAAAGAGGGGATTTACATGTAGCACATAGGTGATTTACATGTACGATAGAGGTGATTTACACGCAATACCCAGGTGATTTACATGTAGGACAGAGGTTATTTACATGTAGAACACAGGTGATTTACACGCAGTAAATGCACAATTGCACGGATGCAACATGTGCATTATCTGTATAAATGCACGCCTGTACATGTGATGCACATAAGCGTCACAGGTCCTATTCAACATCTTCACGTGCACAGTACATGTGTATTGGACACGTCCTGCACAAGTGATTTACGCCTTCCGCACAGTTGATTTACACGTAGCACGTATTTGATTTACATGTAGGACAGAGGTGATTTACATGTAGTACATGTACAATTGCACGGATGCAACATGTGCATCATCTGTATAAATGTACGCCTGTACATGTGATGCACATAAGCGTCACAGGTCCTATTCAACATCTTCACGTGCACAGTACATGTGCAGTGCACACGTCCTGCACAAGTGATTTACGCCATCCGCACAGTTGATTTACACGTAACACGTATTTGATTTACATGTAGGACAGAGGTGATTTACATGTAGTACATGTACAATTGCACGGATGCAACATGTGCATCATCTGTATAAATGTACGCCTGTACATGTGATGCACATAAGCGTCACAGGTCCTATTCAACATCTTCACGTGCACAGTACATGTGTATTGTACACGTCCTGCACAAGTGATTTACGCCTTCCGCACAGTTGATTTACACGTAGCACGTATTTGATTTACATGTAGGACAGAGGTGATTTACATGTAGTACATGTACAATTGCACGGATGCAACATGTGCATCATCTGTATAAATGTACGCCTGTACATGTGATGCACATAAGCGTCACAGGTTCTATTCAACATCTTCACGTGCACAGTACATGTGTAGTGTACACGTCCTGCACAAGTGATTTACGCCTTCCGCACAGTTGATTTACACGTAGCACGTATTTGATTTACATGTAGGACAGAGGTGATTTACATGTAGTACATGTACAATTGCACGGATGCTACATGTGCATCATCTGTATAAATGTACGCCTGTACATGTGATGCACATAAGCGTCACAGGTCCTATTCAACATCTTCACGTGCACAGTACATGTGTATTGGACACGTCCTGCACAAGTGATTTACGCCTTCCGCACAGTTGATTTACACGTAGCACGTATTTGATTTACATGTAGGACAGAGGTGATTTACATGTAGTACATGTACAATTGCACGGATGCTACATGTGCATCATCTGTATAAATGTACGCCTGTACATGTGATGCACATAAGCGTCACAGGTTCTATTCAACATCTTCGGATGCGCAATACCTACCATGCACACGTCCTGCACAAGTGATTTACACCTTCCGCACATTTGATTTACACGCAGTACCGAGAGGATTTTCATGTAGGACACAGGTGATTTCCTCGTAGTGTAGAGGTGATGTAAAAGCATATTAGAGATACAACGAAAAAAAAGGAATTTATATATTTGGTGCCTTACGCAGTTCAAATACAACATTGTAAACGTCTTCTTGAAAAGTAACAGAGTTACATGTAACGAAAAAGCAATTATATACTTACCCAAAATTACTGACTCGTGCACTACTCTACCGCACCATTAACGTTCCAGGTCAGTAATCCCAAAGTTCTATATTCCAATCCCCCCCCCTCAAAAGGCAGCTACAGCATATTCTCGTCACCTGAAGACGAGACAATATGGTACTCTGACGAAACTTTGTTTATCAGTAGCGTATATATTAATAAACCACTGTCACGAGCATTTAGACAATATTTTTCTTTCTTCCTACACATATATCATTATAGACTTTTCATTTTGCTATGCAGCATATTGGGTATCGTACCATTAGGGCCTGGAAGTTGAAGACCTTACCTAAAAAAATTTTTAAAAAGCCTAAACATATTAAGAAAATGACCTAAATTTGGAAAAAAATACTTAAAATATGATAAAATCAATAATGATACACTTAATGTGTATAATATTTAAATAATACACAATTCTGGTGATATGTTGAACAGAAAAAAAATTGCAAATTTGCATTTTCGTCGCCCTGTTTCTGCTGTTCATTTTGAACTACTTGGAGGACAATCCTCACAAGCATCTACTGTCTGGTCATACCTACTATACCTGCTCCAGTCATTCAAGGGTTCCTATTGTCAGAGATTATTACAGAAAACTATGTTTAAGAGTTTCTAATTGAGAATGGGCAGCAAATCTGTAGTTGAATAAAGGTCAAGTAACAAAACCAGCTGTTAAGACTTAAAGGGAAATGGGGACCAATAAGCCAAATATGACTTAAAACTAAGCATTTTCTGGCCTAAAATGACCCGAAATTAACATATATTATGGTGTTCCTCTTACCTTCGGGCACTTGGGAAAAACTATCTTTAACTTCCGACCCCTATATATGATACTGAAAATATTAAGAAAGAAAAAACTCATACTTGTCTGAATAATTAGGTTCTGAACTTATAAACAGTTGTGGTTTGCATATATATTTTTTTCTTTTAATACAGTGCTTGGTTTGTCAACATAGCTTTTACATAGTATGATTTCATCAAAAGCCATCATGGAGCTATTTCAGATTTAAAATATATGCTTGATAAAGCAAAGTGGCCTCAACTCAATCACAAGTGAAACTAGATTTTAAACAAAATCCAAGTGCAAAAATGTTTATATATTCTATTAACCGTAACTTGGTGCAACTCCGCTGTAATTTTATGGAAATAGTAGGTATTACAACATTGATAACAACTGATTATATATATATCTATACATTTATTTCTTATTAAATATAAAAAGTAATCTACAAGATGGTTGTAGTTTTTTTTCTTTCTTTTAATTTACTTTCTCCGATAAATCCTTGGCCTCAGTCCTCTGCATCCTGTAAAGAGAAGTTTTAAAAGTAATACAGTAAGTGCAGACACTAAATCAATCTATTTAAACTAAATCACAGTCATATTCTTAGCATAGTTTGAGATTAAGAATTTAAATATGGTCCATCCAAATTATACATGCCATACCATTTTCTCCAGAAACAAAGCTAAAGACTACCATTTAAGCTCAATAAATCACCACCATCAGCATCTCTGAAATAAGATTTCTTAGGGTATTGAATCAATTCCAGTAAGAGTATTTAAATTAGCAATTTGAAAACGAGGCTGGCTTTTTATCGACAGGTGGCAATCCTGTGCAAACGTGTGTTGAAAACACTGGTAGAACATCTCATGAGTAAATGGTACTAAATGCACTGACCTTGAATGACATTGACAAGTGTGGGTTTAAGTACACGTAAAACTGAGTTATTACAACAGGAGTAAATGTATGAGCATGCTTGTTCACCCCGTGCTCATTCGTACGGACAGTGAAGGATGAGAATAAACTCAAGACTGGATGCAGTAAGAACTATGAGAAGTGAATTTGGTAGAGAAATTGAGGTGAATGTTCACGGTTGATCGAAACACTACACTTCGAATGCCTTCTGAAAAGTTCAAAATGAAGACGAAAGCTGTGAGGCAACGCATAACGATGAAAAATCTAGCACAAATGGAAGTTTTATGTTACCTAAGCTACGGGAAGTGGGTTGAAAGTAAGAAACAATATTCAGAGAAGCAAGCAAGATGAAAAAGATTTATTTTTGTGGCATGAACAACCAATAAAAACGTTGCCTTTTCCATATTATCAATTGTATATAACTGGCTGATCTCTACCACGTTATGCAAGATAGGCAGAAGTATATACAGTAGTGCACTCTGTATTCCTCTCTGCGAGCGGCCGAGGATGGTTTAGAGTATGAAATGCAAATAAGTTACGTACCTGCCCTTGAAATTATATTCATTTTCATACAAATTAAACGTTATAGGGGTTCAGATCCGACGGACTTCCTGTCAGTGCGCCCCTGACTTATATGACTCACAGTGAAACAAATTTATAAATCTTATTGCTATCAAGTACAATGGCATTATTAATAAATTTTTTTAGATATTCATATTTCAAGTCATGTTACTAGATACTGAGACACTGGAAGACTAAGTACTGCTTAAAATTTAACCCAAAATATGCAAAAACACAGTGGCAAATTTGTGTAAGAAAAAAAGATCCTATATCCTAGATAAGCGATCGGCAAAATCCATATTCTCTGTCTGCGTGCCTGTAAATCGAATAGTGCAATGACGGGACATCGGATTATCCTCCTTCCTAACTCAGCGTTGCAATCCTGACGTAAAGGTTTCTTCTTTTTTTCAACTAATATAATGTACATTTTGAATTTAAACAATACTAGTAAGATTCTTAAGAAACATTTCTTTTACTATCAATGAGTCAATTTCTTTTTATCATCAGGTGGTACAGTGTTCCACATAAATATCGCAACTCTATAGTAGTACAATACTTTAATTTATGCATTTGAAATCAATATTTCGCTGGTTACCTGCCTATCAGGCGTTAGTTTAAGGTTAGATTGATTATGCAGCAACCTGCAGAACATTGATTTCAAATGTATTGCATAAGATAAAATCTTAAAACTGTAGTCGAGTTGCGATATTTATATTGAACACTGTACAAGACGAAAAAAAAATGAAATGTTCCTCTCTTTTCCGTCGATATTAACCTTTAAAAAAAAAGAAAAAGTTTGTTTGTGTCATATAAGTCTACAAATTTCTAATAGTTTGTAAAATACATAATCGTTCTCGCAGAATAAGAAAAAAGTCTTAAAGATCATGAAATCTCAAACACCCCCGAATCGCCCAGTTTTGTTCTAGTGTCCCCTTTGAAAATGAGAACGCCGCTGGAGAGCGTTAATATACACGTTGAGAATAGGTGCGTATAAATTATAGAGAATAAAGTTGAAAGAATGACTGCGTCAAAGGTTTTTTTTTCTGCTTATAAATTACCTACGAGAGCAAACACATTTTATACTCCGTTAGCTACTCGCACATATTTCAAGGTAAAAGCACAGTTCCGCACCTCCTTGCCCGCTAGGTCCCAAGTATGCAAAAATGTCCGCCCTGTTGCCGACTTCTGATGTAGATTATAGTGACAATTTAAAGCTTGGAGACCACTTGTTAACCGTTCTTATTTTGAAAACTGCTGCAAAATTGCATGTAAATATTAAAATAAAGGCTTACGAATACATGAAAACCAAACATCAGAGGTGATACGTACCTTCGTGACCTCCTTGTTTTGGCGTGGTGCAGCCAATCACTTATCGCTTCCCTGATTTGCTCCTCCGAACACTCAGGATATAATTTCTTTGCAGATGCTAGAAAAAAATGTACATATGACTATGTTGATATATATGAAATTATACATTCATTAGTAAACTTAAATCCTAAAATAAGAACATCAAAAGTGAGAAAGAGAAACCCTAACAACAATTTTGGTATGCAATCCTTTTCCGTCTGAATGATACCTTGGTAATGAGATATTTGCTGTATTTACGAGAGTATAATACTTCACGCAATTTTTATACGGAACAGATAAAGAAAAACTATTTCGCATACAGCATACAGAGAAGTTTATGCTCCGATTTTCCCCCCCTTCCACTGCCTCTCTGTATTGAAGATTACTGAAATTTTCATTCCCAGCAGTGAGTCACTCACCACACCAATGACTCCCCTCTCAATCTAATTGACATTTTTATCATTTGCAGCAATTGTCAGTGACTTTTTAAGCAAATAAAAAAGTGCAGTCATTACAAAGCATATACGACGTATGATATTTTCGTCTTACAAGTTTAAATAATGTGGGGAGAGGATTGGAAATATTTTGTGTGATCTGGAATTGAACCAACGGCCATGTTTCACATGCCTTTCAAAATTATTGTTTATAATGAGAATCATTGTTTTAAGGTAATAAAATTTGGAACAATTTAGCGGTATAATTGAGTAAATATAGTAGAATTTTATGGCTTCTACTAACGCCAGAAAAAGAACCTATCAAATTAAAAATTCCTCACTTATTGAAATAATTAAACATAACTGTACTCATCTCACTTTTCTTCTGTTTGTTTTGTTTTTGGTGGGGTCTGTGTTACTACAAACACTCAACTTACATTCTATTGCAAAACAGTATATTTTATATCAAAGAACAATTTGTTACTCAAAAAGAAACAATATACAGGGTGCTTCAGGAGGAAAGGTCAATAATTTGAGAGGCGGTCAGATTTGTCGACTACAACAATCAAGTTTACATAAACATATACGTTTTAAACCTTTGTTTCAGATATATCACTACATGAAGTTTAATGCATGGTGACAAGGGTACACTGCAATTATGTTGAAATGCGTACTGTGATACTATAAGACACGAGAATGGTAACTAATGTAAAGAGGACTGAGGAGGATACTACAGGATTAACACTACTCATAATTGGCACCAATGGTCCGCGGAAAACCAACATGCTTCATGCGAACAGTTACCAGATGGAACTTTCGTGTTGACAGTGCACCATACCTTCATCTTTTGCAAAATACTTTCCCTCCGTATTTGGAGGATAGTATTCTTTCTACGCATCATGTGATACCAAATGGACGGTGAACCGTTTTCACTCGACTATCACCCAGTGCCTTCACGCAAAATACTAGTCGTTGGATTGGATGTTTTGGGCTAGTCTAATGGCCACCTAGGCACCTGTTCTAACACCCTTGGGCTACTGTATGGGTGGTTGAAAGAAAAGGTGTACAGTGTTGGTAAATAACAGCGGGAACATAAAATTAATGAAACTGTTTCAACGTAACTCCAATGTACACATTTCCTTGTCCACATGTACCAAATTCATATAGTAATATCCCTGAAACAAAGTTTATATGGACTTCTTGTTCTGGACATGCTTGAGCACAACCTAATTATTGCCCTTTCCCAATAAACACCCTATAAACTATCAAGCATTGAAGACAATGCGATCACGATTTAAAAAAAAATGCACAAAAAACTCTTACCAACAATAAACTTGTAGGTTTGTGTCTCCACAAACGACAGCTTCCTCACACAATTTATTCCCGACTTTCCTGTGAGGCTATACAGCTCAGCAACTTCATCCACCACGACACGACGAAGAATATTCTGTGCTAGTTGTTTTGGAGTTTTTCCACCACTCGCCAACATTTGAAACTGAAAGTAACATTGTATCGATTGTGCTGTGTTAATGCAGCGAAAAAATTTCATGCATATAAATAATATTTTTCAATATTTAGTTAATGTTAGAGCAAATAATCACCATAAATTATTTCTTGTGATTAAGTTATCTGCCAAGGTTACATATCTTTTATATGATGTGAAATGTGGTGGCAAAAATAAATCAGCAAATCTGATGAAAACTAGGATCCAATTTGGATAGATTAATACATCTTACTTTTAAACAATCAATGTTATTGGTAGTTTTTTTTTTTCAATGTTACTTTCGTTTGTTTGCTGAAGAAACCAACCTAGGAAATGCATTACATTTTTTGCCAACTCCACTGTTTTTACTTCATAGAGCATGTGGAGGAATGTAGTACTATCCGAGTTCCCATGATCGCTAAAGAAGATAATTCTTTAATGTGTGACTTTTTGAATGTGTCTTAATTCTGCAAATTTGATAAAATTATACATATACATAGTCAATATACACATACATTCTTAGTTGTTGAAAACTTTTTACACAATTTAACTTATAGAAAAAAACATGCATACGGATGAAACGTATTTAATAACTTCAAAATGTCAACTCTTACGACAATTTAGTATTCAGCACCAATGTTGTAAATGTCAAGTTTTTGTCTTACACATGAATATAGAAGCGAACAGTCAATATAAAAGTGAGCAGAAAGTGAAGTTTAATTTCAGAGCACAATAAGATAAATAACAGACACTCAATATTCTATTATTACAATGAAATAGTGAGAGTAGCAATATAAAAAGTATCATACAAACATCCCTTTCAAATTAATACAATTGCCATGACTTCAGAAAAATATGTATTTCGTAAATTCACAACCTTACTCATGCAAAGCGACGAATTTTTTTTTTTTTTTAATTTAATAAGTTAGAACACTGAAATAGAAGATTGACGGACTGTGCCATCAGTACTACTTTTAGTTGTTTATATTCACAATGAGGAGTATTAATGGTGCTATCTAGTAGGAAAAAAAAATAACAATGGTAAATCTCATACAGGATGTACGCGAATCTGAACCTATAAAGTGGAGATAATCTATGTATCTCCGGAAAACTTAGGTCAAAGTTAGATCAAATTCAGTCACCAAAAATCGGGAGCATTCTGCTAGGGAGCGCTACATAACTAATTTCTGTGAAAACAATTTATTTTCTGAAATGTTATAAAGTCTATAAATGTCTACTCACGTAATATTGTCTTGGTTGCTCATTATAGGTAACTATTTCAGACTCCTGGATTTTTCACCTTTGTGCTCTAGAAAAGATACAACAGAGCTTCTAACAACATTGAGGATTTTCATTGACTTTCAATGGAAATCTTGAAGTTCCAGAAAGTTCTCGTCAGGACGTTTTCCGTGACCTTTTCAGGACGTTTTTACGAAACACTTTTATTTCCAGGGTTTCCAGGACGCGTGTGGACCTTGCATATTATGTACAGCAATATTGGAAGACGTTGGGATATGTTGGTGAATACCAACACACCTTAATGCCGAAACAATACTGCTGCACACACTGCTGAAAGAAAATGCTAACACAGCTTGCGTTACAAGAGTCTGGAGCACGGTAAGGTTCCTCAGCTAAGCTTCATTGAGGAAGAATAAGCACATAGGAAACAGAAAAAAAAAAATGAACAGAGGAGGATAGTAAAGAGCAAATTTTTTAAAAAAAAGTAATAGTGAGGATTAGTGACTTGTCCCTTAAAAAATGCTATGACTTATTTAGCATATTGCTAATATGTAGCAACTTAAATCATCACTGGAACTGTCTTTGGCTTGTATTTTTAATAATGCAATCACTAAAAATATAGGAAATATAGGAGAAGATTAAAATATAGGACAAATATACACACATTTCCAAACAAATAAGAAAAAATAGGAAAAAGAGGACAGCTGGGAGCCCTGCATAACATCACTTAGGAACTAGTGTGTGCCTTATTCAAATATCCATGTTTCAGAATCGTGCGGCATTTGCGCATTAAAGCTTAGAGAGGCATTTCGGAAATGCTCCGGAAATTTGAAGTACTAATCAACTGCCTGTACAGAAATTGATGCGCAAATGCCGCACGATTCTGAAACGTGGATATTTGGATAGGACACATACTAGTTCCTATGTGACGCTTTGACCCGACCACGATTGGTCCCATAGTACTGGAGCCATGGATCCTTAAAGTTAATTTTCTCACGTTTTCGGTAGTGTAACACGTAACAGTTGTACAACGTATTTAGCGCCATACTAATATATATAAATTAACTGGCCCGTGTGGACAAATAATAAATATCTCATGGCGTTTGTCGTATACATAATTAAAAACTTCCTATTAGTTTCCAAAAATAGCGGAAAAATTATAGTATGTAGATACGACCTAGTTTCCCACATTTAAGAAAATGAAAGTATTATGAAAGAAAACACTTCAATTTTTACCATATCTTTCTTACATATTACTACACAGTTATTTCGCGTCAAATCACATTTGTAATATGCTCAAATTTAAATTTTGTGTTCTCAAAACAAGTTTTAAAGTCAAATCTAGCACACACAATCCATTTACATTATTGTGGACAATTTAGTTTCAATTCACTATTTGGGAGGCGCGGTGGCTCAGTGGTAGAGCGTTCACCTCTGGTGCTTGGGGTCCCGGGTTCGATCCCAGCCCCCGCCAAGTGAGCTTTGTGGTGGACAAACACCGTGCTCGTGGGTTTTCTCGGGGTACTCCCGTTTTCTCCCACTTTCTTCATTCCACCATTTTACTCATCTCTCATTATCACCGTCTCCTTTAGCCTAACCGGCATAACCGTGGGACGTAAAACTCAAAGATTTCATTTCATTTTTTCAATTCACTATTTACAAAGATTCATAAGTGACGATGAAAAATTTAATAGCAGTGAAGGAAAAAATATCCTAACTAGATAACACTCATAAATCATTCAAACTCAGCTCTTTTTTGATAAGATTGTGCTTTTTCTCGTACTACTTTATTTTTTGTAAGAATCTACATAACGGGTTAAAGACATGACTGAACAGAGCTTTGATTTTTTTGTGAAGTGCAAATTTCGTGCATTATTACAGAGAGAGAGAGAGAGAGAGAGAGAGAGAGAGAGAGAGAGAGAGAAAATGACAATAGCATAACAGACAACAGGGCGCAAAATTTCAAAGTCAGACTCACTCGCCAATACAAAAATGATGGTCGCCAGTATCTCTCACGTACAAATTATGAGAGGTCCCCCTCCCATGGTCCTTGGTTTGACAAAGAGATTGCATTCGGGCATAAAATTTGAAACCAAGTTATCTATTCTAGGCACTGGGCTATCCCCCAGCTGTTCTAGCTTCAAAGACATCCAAGAGAAATTGTCCATTTGGACACGAAACCGGGGTTAACTGGTCACAAATGTGATTGCCGACTCACTCACGAAGGACTCTTGATAAAAATACGTTGTACTGATCTTTACATAAGCTTGCTTGTTAATAGCTATAATTGTCAAGAGTAGGGATGGCCAGAACCGGTTCCTGTTGGAACAGTTTTTCGGGTCTGAACGGATCCGGTTCTAGAAGATCCGGTTCAACAACAGGTTTTTCGGATCCAGGTCCGGAACCGGTTCTTCGGATCCAGGTCTGTAACCGGTTCTGGAACTGGGTTTTCGGATCCAGGTCTGGAACCGAAACTTTGTGACGATCCCTACACTAAACACGAGCTGCTGGAAGGCTGTGAACAGTGTGCTAGATGAAATGGTGGAAGCGACAGGCAGGCACCCAGGTGGCGGCCGCTTGTCTCATTTAGCTAAATTAACTGGGTAACTGGCAAACTTAATGGTTAAACAGGCAAATTGGCCAACTCATTTGGCTAAACACTCACTGGTGGACCAAAATAAAAACAAAAAACACTGGTGGACCAAAATAAAAACAAAAAAAAACTGGTGGACCAAAATTGTTTTCTGGGGGCACAAGAGAGTTTGGGCGGGGAGAGCACAAGCGCATGGTCCTCTTTGCAGTGTTTTGAAGGTGAAATTTGTGACTCCTTTACGGGTCTTTGGGGGCTTTCGGATCCAAGTCTGAAACCGGTTCCTAAGAACCGGTTCTGGAACCGGAACTTTGTGGCCATCCCTAGTCAAGAGTCATTTCAGAAGGACTAAAAGACAAACAGTTACACAAGTAAAAACATTATACAGAATTATATATATAAACCTCCCCGATAAACACCACCTTTACGAAGACACTTATGTGTCGGGTGGGGAGGATTGCGTGCTACAGTGAAATTTAGAGCTGTGTCGGTGGTAGTTCACTACCAGAAGGGCCACCCCTACCGAATTGGTCTAAATGGAGTAGCCAGACGAAGAGTGTTCTGGGAGAAGGCAGCAGTTCTCCAGTAGCCAAGTTGGCGGAAATCATAGTGATTGGTACGGCAACTTGGACATTAGTCCCAGGCGTGGTCAGAGTGACTTTAACGGCTGGGATACTGCGGGGTGGAAGGCAACGGGAAACCACCACTCTATTTTCCCTAGTTTGCTAGCAGCGAAAAGAGAACATATGAACAATGGTCTTTCGCAGGTCAAAATGTAGTTCCGGAGGTAAAATATCCCCCCATTCGGATCTCCGGGAGGGGGATGGCTTGGGAAGGACTATTGGACGAGAAAGTAATAATGGGGGGAAGACAAACAGAGAAAGAAAGACAAGGAAGAGCAAAAGATTTAGGATAGGGACATGGAACGTACGTACTATGTTACAGGGAGGAAAATTAGAAAATCTTAAAGAAGAAATGAAACAAAATAATTTAGATTTGGTAGGAGTTTGTGAAGTTAGATGGAAAGGTAATGGGGTATTGAACAGCGAAGGATATAGAATGTTTTACTCAGGTAATGAAAAGGGCGGTCATAATGGCGTAGGAATAATTCTTGGAAAGCGCTTAAAAGAGAAGGTAGTGAAAGTAGAATTTATTGATGATAGAGTTATGATGTTAAGACTTAAAGGGAAAACGAAGGATCTAGTGGTGATACAGACATATGCACCGACGACTTCGCATGCAAATGAAGAAGTAGAGGAAAATTATGAGAAAATAGAAGAAATTATAGATAGGGAGAAGAAGGGTGCATGCATAATTCTAATGGGAGATTTCAATGCAGTTGTGGGAGAAAAACAGGAAGGTAGTATCGTAGGCAAATATGGTTTAGGCGAAAGAAATGAAAGGGGAGAGGGACTGGTGAATTTCTGTAGACAGAATTCACTAGTAATTGGGAACACGTGGTTCAATCAGCACAAGAGAAGAAGATATACATGGAAATCGCCAATAGACGGCGGAAGATATCAGATAGACTACGTTATAATTCAGGACAGGTATCGGAATAGCTTAAAGAACGCGAAGACCCTTCCCGGGGCTGATATTTTCTCTGATCATAATCTTGTGCTGGCCGAAGTAGATATTCAACTGAAAAATGTAGGCAGAAGAAAAGTAGGTAACAAAGTGTTGAATACTGAAAAGTTGAAAAACGAGGAAATTAGAAATCGTTTCGCTGAAAAATTCGAAGAAAAATGTTCAAACGAGGAAAGGATAGGCGCAGGTAGTAACGCACGGTGGGAACATATTAAACGTTGCTTACAGCAGGCTGCAGAAGAAGCAGTAGGTTACCGCGAACACAAAACTGCTAAGAAACCATGGGTTACAGAGCAGATGTTGCAGAAAATGAGGGAGAGGAAGATGTGGAAACAGGTTGATACAGAAGAGGGCAGAAAGATGTACAGAAAGTTAAATAATGAATTACGAAGAGAAACAGACAAAGCGAGGGAAGAGTTTTACAAAAGAAAATGCGAGGACATAGAAGAATTAGAAAGAGTTGGGAAATATGAGGAAATGTACAAGGAGGTGAAATCTATGGAATTTCGGAGGAAACAAGGGAGTATCATGATGGCAGTAGAAAATAAGAATGGGAAGGTAGTCAGCGAGAGAAATGAGGTCATAGGAAGGTGGAAAGAATACGTTGAAGACTTATATGAGAGTAGGGATAGACCGTGTAGCCTAAATGTTGAAGTGGAAAATGAAGTAGGCGAGGATGATAAAGGATCTAGTATTCTTCGGGATGAGTTTGAAAAGGCTATATCTGAGATTAGGAATGGAAAGGCAACAGGAATAGATAACATACCAATTGAATTCATAAAAAAATATAGGAGACAAGGGAAAGAAAGAATTGTGGCGAATATGCAATGAAATATATGAAACAGGAGAATGGCCAAGAGACTTTCTGAAAACGATCATGATACCGATGGCTAAGAAATCGAACCCAAAGAGATGTAAGGATTATAGAACTATTAGTCTCATATCTCATGCAGCTAAAATTCTGCTCCGAATACTGAACAGAAGGTTATATGGAAGAACAAATAAAGATGTTGAGGAAGAGCAGTTTGGGTTCAGAAGAGGCAAGGGCACAAGAGATGCTATTGGATTATTAAGGGTGATCGGTGAAAGATTTATAGAAAAAGGGAAAGAGGTGTATGTTGTATTTATTGATCTAGAAAAGGCTTTTGACCGCGTGAATTGGGAATTGTTGTTGGGAGTTCTAACAAAGATAGGGTTGGAATGGAAAGATAGAAGACTCATAAGAAACTTATACATGAACCAACAAGTAAGTGTTAGAATAGGGGAAGAACTGACGGAAGAGACTACAATTGGAAGGGGCGTTCGACAAGGATGCTGCCTCTCGCCAGCACTATTTAATGTCTATCTAGAAGAGATAGTAAAAAAGAGCCTACATGATGATGATGGCATTTCGGTAGGAGGTAGAATGATTAGATGCATAAGATTTGCAGACGATATGGCCCTTGTTGCAGAATCTGAAAAGAAAATCAATAAAATGTTAGAAAAAATGAGAAGGGGCTTTGAAGAATATGGGATGAAAATAAATGTTAGAAAGACAAAAGCCATGGTGATTGGAACGAAGGGGTCTGTGTCAAATATAAAAGTAGGAGGGGAGAAAATAGAACAAGTGAATAGTTTTCGATACCTGGGTAGTGTTCTTAGTAATGACATGAAATGCGAACGTGAAATAAAAGCAAGGATAGGAATGGCGAAAGAAACCTTTAAAAGAAAGAAAAGTCTGTTTTGTGGGACCTTGAACAAAGAGTTGAGAAAAAGACTCATAAAATGCTTCGTGTGGAGTGTTGTGCTGTATGGGGCGGAAACGTGGACATTGCGTAAGGGTGACGAAAATCGACTGGAAGCCTTCGAAATGTGGGTGTGGAGAAGAATGGAAAGAGTTAGTTGGGTCGAGCGGAAAACGAATGAGAGAGTGTTAGAAATGGTGGGTGAGAAAAGAACGCTTTTAGATATTATTAGGAAGAGGAAGAGAAACTGGTTAGGACATTGCCTAAGAAGAGATTGTATCATGAGGGACGTCCTAGAGGGTATGGTGGCGGGAAAGAGAGGGAGGGGGCGAAAGAGACTACAATTAATGGATGATATTAAAACAGAAAGATCATACGCGAAAACGAAAAGGTTAGCGGAGGATCGTGGAGCATGGAAGCTTCTCAGCTGCGGCAAGTGACCTGCCAATAAAGGCAGAATACCTATGATGATGATGATGATATATATAAATCGGGAAACTCCATTGGGAAAATCCTGTTATTTAAATGTATTTGTGTGTAAAATTTGAAGGTCAACATATCATAATCACTAGGCTAAAACTGAGGTATTAAATTAAAAATTGGGTATGTAGATATTCAATAAAATTAAAACAAAGTGAAATCCAAGCTGATGTTGGAAGCTACGTAGGCAGTTGATAAATTTTGCCAATTTCTATCAATATGTTTAAGCAGCCTTGGCTTCTTTATAAAACAAGTAGAAATATATAACTTGGTTTTATTTCGTATGTTTAGGCTTAAATTCCTTATGAAATACCAACGTTATCACGGAGAAGACTTTCGCTTAAAGAGACACCTCGAATTGCTACTTGCTTTACACCTGAAAGATGGACCGAGAATTGAACACGGGACCCCTCGATTAAAAGGTGAAAAGTAGATAAACGTAATGCGGATGGTTTGATATGTGGAAACGTCACCATAAAGTTCACACGATTTAAACATTTTTCTTTTCTTTTTTTTTCTTTCTTGTTTAAACCATTTTTTTTTTCTGAAAAACCAGCTGGTTTAAACCAACCCTGCCTCGCAGAGTTATCTTTTGTGAAGTAAGTCACAGTGGAGGTGTTACATGTGAGACCTACAGTAAAGAGTTGCCCTTAAGCTATATCCTGAATCAATTCGATCTATATTCAGATATCCTTTTTAAATATTGCATGTTGCAGTAAGGTCTTCAAAAAAATGCTTGTATGGGTTCACTCGAGCAGGCGGTTCTACCGAAAACAAAATTTATAGGTAAAATACGATGTGAAACACTTTTCGTAAAAGAAGCAGAGTGTAAATATAAGTAATTTCTGTCAGTGGATATCATATTGAAATACATTTTCAATGGTAGTGAACGTATTCTACATGTAACTATTTACTGAAGCGGAAGAATACAAGAATGCGAAGAAGGTGAAAATAAACTGCGGGAAAGTTCCGTTCGTGTTAGCAATGGACGACTGCGATAGATATAATGTAAGCATACGATTAGAGAGCGTCGATACGTGTGATAAAGAGCGTCGTATTATAGTTTTTCAAGCGTCATGGTAAGTGTAGAAAAGTAAAAATTCAGAGCATACGAATTTCTCCTCGCAGCAGACCATTTGTACGCGGGAAAGCAGTGAAGCCATTTTGAAATTAAGAATTACTACTATTATATAAGTGCTTTTGAAGGTAAAAATTATTGCAGATATTTAATGTATGTTTTCACTATCCTCGTTTATGCGTATGCCCTTGTTGCTGACCCGCCTGCTCCCTACGAACGCACCCCTTTGATCCGCTCGGGCCTCCTGCTGCGCTCCTGCCCTGATTCGGTTAGATAGCATTCGTGCTTTTTAGTGGCCACCTAGACAAGTTGGTTCGTGGTTTATGCATTAGCTCCTCATTTAGTGCATGTTCTGCAAAAAGAAACCGGAAAATGCAATAAATGCGTGTAAATTTCATAGAACCGTTTGCTCGAGTAATGCCTTTATACCTTTCTTAAAAGATGGCTCAAGAAAAATACATGCATACGATCAGGTTCTATTTTAACGGCAAGGTTCTTGATTACTGGTCCCTTCCCATTGAGCAGTAATAAAGACAGAAAACAACGTGCCCTGCGGGGTTCTAACCCGCCTTCACTCGCTAACGCTCGCTCGGCAATACTGTATAAGTTAAATGCATAAACTTAGTACAGAAAGAAACCTACCCAGCTACTAATCTATATGGGGGACCAGTAATCTAGAACCTTCCCTATTTTAACTATTACCCCTAATTCCCATTCTGGATTTGGTAATGATACTAGCATACCTTGATTTGATTGTAAATTATCTCGGAGGTTCTGCCGTTGGAACACTACCTCCTTTCAAATGTAGGGTTATGTATGCATAATTTATTTCATGTTAAAAGGACTACGTGATAATGACTCTTGCAGATCTTTCTTTAAAGAGATGCAAATCATGACAGTGCCTTCAATGTATATCTATAGCTTCAATGTCCCCTCCAAAAACATAAAATGTCAACTAATAAATACTGCTTGAGAAGAACAGGATGCATGTGTATACGGCAACATTAACACCAGTTTTATTATTTAAACGGGTGCTTTATTAAATTTTACAAATTACAGTAAAATTAAGTTCATCACTCACCTGATTATAATATAATGTTGAATTCTTCGCCTTCAACAACATTGGACAAACACCACCACACCACAGCTCGTACCCGACCACACAAATAAGCGCGCCGTGCATGGCTAATACACAGCTCCAACCAGTGCGCATGCGTGATTCGAAATAAAAATTAAATTAATAACTAATAGAGAAAAATAATATTTTACTTCCAAACAATAATAATCTTATTAAGATTATTATATTTACATATCTTTTTGTATGTATATAATCAGACACATGTCTATTCGGTTCTCACGTCATTTATTACATCAAAGCGAACACTGCACATTTTTTATGCTACTGAGAGAGCCTATTTATAGCGTGTCGATTTATCTGATTGAATATTTATTCCAATGTACTTACGCCTTCGAAAAATGCAGGTTACATTATATTGTTTATTTAGAATGAGTAATATAATAATTTTTAAAAAATTGAACTTTCAATTAAAAATACTATAGCCATATTTAATGTAAATATTAGCAGAATGAAACTAAATACACTTGCACGGTATTACGAATGTGTCATACACATGTGCAGTAGCTGTGCAAATGCACATGTGCACACAACGGCTTAAGCACGGGTTATATAAATGTGTACTGCATCCACGCAAATGCACATGTGTACATAACGGCTTAAGCACAGGTTATATAAATGTGTGCTTCATCCATGCTAATGCACATGTGCACATGCACTTCTTAATCACGGGTTATGTGCGTGTGCATCATCCACACAACTGCATATGTGCACATAACGGCTTAAGCACGAGATATACAAATCTGAGCTTCATCCATGATAATGCACATGTGCACGTGCACTTCTTAATCACGGGTTATGTACGTGTGCCTCATCTATGCAAATGCACATGTGCATATAACGGCTTAATGACGGGTTATATAAATGCGTTTTTCATCCATGCTAGTGCACATGTGCACGTGCACTTCTTAACCACTGGTTATGTACGTGTGCCTATTCTACGGAAATGCACATATGCACGAAACGGCTTAAACACGGGTTATATAAATGTGTGCTTCATCCATGCAAGTGAACATGTGCACATACATGACTTAGTCACATGTTATGTGCGTGCGCTTCATCTACGCAAATGCACATGTGCATATCACGGCTTATGCACGGGTTATATAAATGTGTGTTTCATCCATGGTAATGCACATGTGCACATGCACTTCTTAATCACGGGTTATGTACGTATGCCTCATCTACACAAATGCACATGTGCATATAACGGCTTAATGACGGGTTATATAAATGCGTTTTTCATCCATGCTAGTGCACATGTGCACGTGCACTTCTTAACCACTGGTTATGTACGTGTGCCTATTCTACGGAAATGCACATATGCACGAAACGGCTTAAACACGGGTTATATAAATGTGTGCTTCATCCATGCAAGTGAACATGTGCACATACATAACTTAGTCACATGTTATGTGCGTGCGCTTCATCTACGCAAATGCACATGTGCATATCACGGCTTATGCACGGGTTATATAAATGTGTGTTTCATCCATGCTAATGCACATGTGCACATGCACTTCTCAATCACGGGTTATGTGCGTGTGCATCATCCACACAACTGCATATGTGCATATAACGGCTTAAGCACGTGATATACACATCTGTGCTTCATCCATGATAATGCACATGTGCACGTGCACTTCTTAATCACGGGTTATCTACGTATGCCTCATCTATACAAATGCACATGTGCATATAACGGCTTAAGGACGGGTTATATAAATGTTCGTTTCATCCATGCGAATGCATATTTGCACATGCACTTCTTAATCACGGGTTATGTGCGTGTGCTTCATCTAAGCAAACGCACATGTGCACATAGCGGCTTAAGCAGTGTTATATAAATGTGTGCTTCATCCATACTAATGCACTTGTGCACATGCACTTCTTAATCACTGGTTATGTACGTGTGCCTCATCCACGCAAATGCACTTATGCACATAACGGCTTACGCACGTGTTATATTAATGCGTTTTACATCCATGCTAATGCACATGTGCACGTGCACTTCTTAATCACGGGTTATGTGCGTGTGCTTCATCTACGCAAACGCACATGTGCCCATAGCGGCTTTAGCACGGGTTATATAAATGTGCGTTTCATCCATGCGAATGCATATGTGCACATGCACTTCTTAATCACGGGTTATGTGCGTGTGCTTCATCCACGCAAATGCACATGTGCACATAGCGGCTTAAGCACGTCTTATATAAATGCGTTTTAAATCCATGCAAATGCACATGTGCACGTGCACTTCTTAATCACGGGATATGTGCGTGTGTTTCATCTACGCAAATGCACATGTGTATATAACGGCTTAAGCACGGGTTATATAAATGTGTGCTTCATACATGCAAGTGCACATGTGTACATGCACTTGTTAATGACTGGTTATGTACGTGTGCCTATTCTACGCAAATGCACACGTGCATATAAAGCTTAAGCACGGCTTATATAAATGTGTGCTTCATGATAATGCACATATGCACGTGCACTTCTTAATCACTGGTTATATATATATATAAATGTGTGCTTCATCCATGCTAATGCACATGTGCACGTGCACTTCTTAATCACGGATTATGTGCGTGTGCTTCATCTACGCAAATGCATATGTGCACATAGCGGCTTAGGTACGGGTGATATAAATGTGTGCTTCATCCATGCAAGTGCACATGTGCACGTGCACTTCTTAATCACTGGTTATGCGCGTGTGTCTATTCTACGCAAATGCACATATGCACGAAACAGCTTAAGCACGGGTTATATACATGTGTGCTTCATCCATGCAATTGCACATGTGCACATGCATGACTTAGTCACGGATTATGTGCGTGTGCTTCATCCACGCAAATGCACATGTGCATATCACGGCTTATGCACGGGTTATATAAATGTGTGTTTCATCCATGGTAATGCACATGTGCACATGCACTTCTCAATCACGGGTTATGTACGTGTGCATCATCCACACAATGCATATGTGCATATAACGGCTTAAGCACGTGATATACAAATCTGTGCTTCATCCATGATAATGCACATGTGCACGTGCACTTCTTAATCACGGGTTATGTACGTATGCCTCATCTACACAAATGCACATGTGCATATAACGGCTTAATGACGGGTTATATAAATGCGTTTTTCATCCATGCTAGTGCACATGTGCACGTGCACTTCTTAACCACTGGTTATGTACGTGTTCCTATTCTACGGAAATGCACATATGCACGAAACGGCTTAAACACGGGTTATATAAATGTGTGCTTCATCCATGCAAGTGAACATGTGCACATACATAACTTAGTCACATGTTATGTGCGTGCGCTTCATCTACGCAAATGCACATGTGCATATCACGGCTTATGCACGGGTTATATAAATGTGTGTTTCATCCATGCTAATGCACATGTGCACATGCACTTCTCAATCACGGGTTATGTGCGTGTGCATCATCCACACAACTGCATATGTGCATATAACGGCTTAAGCACGTGATATACACATCTGTGCTTCATCCATGATAATGCACATGTGCACGTGCACTTCTTAATCACGGGTTATCTACGTATGCCTCATCTATACAAATGCACATGTGCATATAACGGCTTAAGGACGGGTTATATAAATGTTCGTTTCATCCATGCGAATGCATATTTGCACATGCACTTCTTAATCACGGGTTATGTGCGTGTGCTTCATCTAAGCAAACGCACATGTGCACATAGCGGCTTAAGCAGTGTTATATAAATGTGTGCTTCATCCATGCTAATGCACTTGTGCACATGCACTTCTTAATCACTGGTTATGTACGTGTGCCTCATCCACGCAAATGCACTTATGCACATAACGGCTTACGCACGTGTTATATTAATGCGTTTTACATCCATGCTAATGCACATGTGCACGTGCACTTCTTAATCACGGGTTATGTGCGTGTGCTTCATCTACGCAAACGCACATGTGCCCATAGCGGCTTTAGCACGGGTTATATAAATGTGCGTTTCATCCATGCGAATGCATATGTGCACATGCACTTCTTAATCACGGGTTATGTGCGTGTGCTTCATCCACGCAAATGCACATGTGCACATAACGGCTTAAGCACGGGTTATATAAATGTGTGCTTCATACATGCAAGTGCACATGTGTACATGCACTTGTTAATGACTGGTTATGTACGTGTGCCTATTCTACGCAAATGCACACGTGCATATAAAGCTTAAGCACGGCTTATATAAATGTGTGCTTCATGATAATGCACATATGCACGTGCACTTCTTAATCACTGGTTATATATATATATAAATGTGTGCTTCATCCATGCTAATGCACATGTGCACGTGCACTTCTTAATCACGGATTATGTGCGTGTGCTTCATCTACGCAAATGCATATGTGCACATAGCGGCTTAGGTACGGGTGATATAAATGTGTGCTTCATCCATGCAAGTGCACATGTGCACGTGCACTTCTTAATCACTGGTTATGCGCGTGTGTCTATTCTACGCAAATGCACATATGCACGAAACAGCTTAAGCACGGGTTATATACATGTGTGCTTCATCCATGCAATTGCACATGTGCACATGCATGACTTAGTCACGGATTATGTGCGTGTGCTTCATCCACGCAAATGCACATGTGCATATCACGGCTTATGCACGGGTTATATAAATGTGTGTTTCATCCATGCTAATGCACATGTGCACGTGCACTTCTTAATCACGGGTTATGTGCGTGTGTTTCATCTACGCAAATGCACATGTGTACATAACGGCTTAAGCACGGGTTATGTAAGTGTGTGCTTTATCCATGCAAGTGCACATGTGTACATGCACTTGTTAATCACTGGTTATGTACGTGTGCCTATTCTACACAAATGCACATATGCACGAAACAGCTTAAGCACGGGTTATATACATGTGTGCTTCATCCATGCAATTGCACATGTGCACATGCATGACTTAGTCACGGATTATGTGCGTGTGCTTCATCCACGCAAATGCACATGTGCATATCACGGCTTATGCACGGGTTATATAAATGTGTGTTTCATCCATGCTAATGCACATGTGCACGTGCACTTCTTAATCACGGGTTATGTGCGTGTGTTTCATCTACGCAAATGCACATATGTACATAACGGCTTAAGCACGGGTTATGTAAGTGTGTGCTTTATCCATGCAAGTGCACATGTGTACATGCACTTGTTAATCACTGGTTATGTACGTCTGCCTATTCTACACAAATGCACATATGCACGAAAGAGCTTAAGCACGGGTTATATACATGTGTGCTTCATCCATGCAATTGCACATGTGCACATGCATGACTTAGTCACGGATTATGTGCGTGTGCTTCATCCACGCAAATGCACATGTGCATATCACGGCTTATGCACGGGTTATATAAATGTGTGTTTCATCCATGCTAATGCACATGTGCACGTGCACTTCTTAATCACGGGTTATGTGCGTGTGTTTCATCTACGCACATGCACATGTGTACATAACGGCTTAAGCACGGGTTATGTAAGTGTGTGCTTTATCCATGCAAGTGCACATGTGTACATGCACTTGTTAATCACTGGTTATGTACGTGTGCCTATTCTACACAAATGCACACGTGCATATAGCGGCTTAAGCGCGTGTTATATAATGTTTTTCATCCATGGAAATGCACATGTGCACGTGCACTTCTTAATCACGGGTTATGTACGTGTGCAGCATCCACACAAATGCACATGTGCATGTAACGGCTTAGGCACGGATTATATAAATGTGTGTTTCATCCATGCAAGTGCACATGTGCACATGCACGACTTAATCACGGGTTATGTGTGTGTGTTTAATCTACGCAAATGTACATGTGCACATAACGGCTTAAGCACGGGTTATATAAATGTGTGTTTCATCCATGCAGGTGCACATGTATACATGCACGACTTAATCACGGGTTATGTGCGTGTGCTTCATCCACGCAAATGCACATGTGTGTTTGCCCGGGTTCTGTATGTGTGCTTCATCCACGCAAATTCACATGTACGGCTTAAGCACGGGTTATGTATGTATGCATCATCCACACAAATGAACATGTGCATATGTACGGCTTATGCATGGAAAGTGCACATGTGCCGTACACGTACGTGTTGTCTGGGACAGGGTGCATCAAAATAAACCGTTGCAGAAGACAAGATAACACTTCGATTTCAGAAAGTTTTAAAAGTTTGATATAATTACGTAGTTTCTCCTTGTGTTACGTAAAAATACACATATGTGATCCTCGGGTGTCATATGCAAGCAACCTAGTGGTGTGTCAGTGTAGGGAAATGCAGTGAAATATGCGTTATTTTGAAAAAAAGAATAAAGTAGTACCAAACATGGTAGAGAATAAGGTACTTTGTTTCAGCCATAGGGACCCGGGTTCGCGATCGCTATGAGAGAAGTGCTTGTACTCGAGTTTGAGCTTTATTTCGTGAAAATATGTTAAGTGGTTCTTAAGATATAGACTAAAACAGATTATAATGCACGACAATTAGTAACAATTCAATATGCACATAATGACATATAATATATTGTTAGACGGTTGCCAGCCAACATTTTTACGTGAGATAAGAAAATTAAAACAAAATTGAATAGCTCCGTGGTAATTGGAATCAATTTTTGACAGAAGGTGTGCGTCATGTGATCTCATTGAAAAGGTAAGGGTTATAGTCGTTCATGTAGAATATATGTTTCTAACTTCATTATTTTATGCTCTTTCTGCTAATTTGTGCCTTTCGTACCTATCCTGATGTGTAGAATATGAAAACAACATATTTTGTTCTTACATTGAAAATATATATACAGGGTGCATCAAAATAAACCGTTGCAGAAGACAAGATAACACTTCGATTTCAGAAAGTTTTAAAAGTTTGATATAATTAGGTAGTTTCTCTTTGTGTTACGTAAAAATATACATGTGTGATCCTCGGGTGTCATATGCAAGCAACCTATTGGTGTGTCAGTGTAGGGAAATGCAGTGAAATATGCGTTATTTTGAAAAAAAGAATAAAGTAGCACCAAATATGGTAGAGAATAAGGTACTTTGTTTCAGCCATAGGGACCCTGGTTCGCGATCGCTATGAGAGAAGTTCTTGTACTCGAGTTTGAGCTTTATTTCGTGAAAATATGTTAAATGTTTCTTAAGATATAGACCAAAACAGATTATAATACACGACAATTAGTAACAATTCAATATGCACATAATGACATATAATATATTGTTAGACGGTTGCCAGCCAACATTTTTACGTGAAATAAGAAAATTAAAACCAAATTGAATAGCTCCGTGGTAATTGGAATAAATTTTTGACAGAAGGTGTGCGTCATGTGATCTCATTGAAAAGGTAAGGGTTATAGTCGTTCATGTAGAATATATGTTTCTAACTTCATTATTTTATGCTCTTTCTGCTAATTTGTGCCTTTCGTACCTATCCTGATGTGTAGAATATGAAAACAACATATTTTGTTCTTACATTGAAAATATATATACAGGGTGCATCAAAATAAACCGTTGCAGAAGACAAGATAACACTTCGATTTTAGAAAGTTTTAAAAGTTTGATATAATTACGTAGTTTCTCTTTGTGTTACGTAAAAATATACATATGTGATCCTCGGGTGTCATATGCAAGCAACCTATTGGTGTGTCAGTGTAGGGAAATGCAGTGAAATATACGTTATTTTGAAAAAATGAATAAAGTAGCACCAAACATGGTAGAGAATAAGGTACTTTGTTTCAGCCATAGGGACCCGGGTTCGCGACCGCTATGAGAGAAGTGCTTGTACTCGAGTTTGAGCTTTATTTCGTGAAAATATGTTAAATGGTTCTTAAGATATAGACCAAAACAGATTATAATACACGACAATTAGTAACAATTCAATATGCACATAATGACATATAATATATTGTTAGACGGTTGCCAGCCAACATTTTTACGTGAAATAAGAAAATTAAAACAAAATTGAATAGCTCCGTGGTAATTGGAATCAATTTTTGACAGAAGGTGTGCGTCATGTGATCTCATTGAAAAGGTAAGGGTTATAGTCGTTCATATAGAATATATGTTTCTAACTTCATTATTTTATGCTCTTTCTGCTAATTTGTGCCTTTCGTACCTATCCTGATGTGTAGAATATGAAAACAACATATTTTGTTCTTACATTGAAAATATATATACAGGGTGCATCAAAATAAACCGTTGCAGAAGACAAGATAACACTTCGATTTCAGAAAGTTTTAAAAGTTTGATATAATTACGTAGTTTCTCCTTGTGTTACGTAAAAATACACATATGTGATCCTCGGGTGTCATATGCAAGCAACCTAGTAGTGTGTCAGTGTAGGGAAATGCAGTGAAATATGCGTTATTTTGAAAAAAAGAATAAAGTAGTACCAAACATGGTAGAGAATAAGGTACTTTGTTTCAGCCATAGGGACCCGGGTTCGCGATAGCTATGAGAGAAGTGCTTGTACTCGAGTCTGAGCTTTATTTCGTGAAAATATGTTAAATGGTTCTTAAGATATAGACCAAAACAGATTATAATACACGACAATTAGTAACAATTCAATATGCACATAATGACATATAATATATTGTTAGACGGTTGCCAGCCAACATTTTTACGTGAAATAAGAAAATTAATACAAAATTGAATAGCTCCGTGGTAATTGGAATCAATTTTTGACAGAAGGTGTGCGTCATGTGATCTCATTGAAAAGGTAAGGGTTATAGTCGTTCATGTAGAATATATGTTTCTAACTTCATTATTTTATGCTCTTTCTGCTAATTTGTGCCTTTCGTACCTATCCTGATGTGTAGAATATGAAAACAACATATTTTGTTCTTACATTGAAAATATATATACAGGGTGCATCAAAATAAACCGCTGCAGAAGACAAGATAACACTTCGATTTCCGAAAGTTTTAAAAGTTTGATATAATTACGTAGTATCTCCTTGTGTTACGTAAAAATACACATATGTGATCCTCGGGTGTCATATGCAAGCAACCTAGTGGTGTGTCAGTGTAGGGAAATGCAGTGAAATATGCGTTATTTTGAAAAAAAG
This sequence comes from Thermobia domestica, assembly GCF_964235325.1. Lineage (NCBI taxonomy): Eukaryota > Metazoa > Arthropoda > Insecta > Zygentoma > Lepismatidae > Thermobia > Thermobia domestica. The sequence continues at coordinate 232,876,928 of NC_137462.1, read as the reverse complement.
AATAAAGTAGTACCAAACCTGGTAGAGAATAAGGTACTTTGTTTCAGCCATAGGGACCCGGGTTCGCGATCGCTATGAGAGAAGTGCTTGTACTCGAGTTTGAGCTTTATTTCGTGAAAATATGTTAAGTGGTTCTTAAGATATAGACTAAAACACATTATAATACACGACAATTAGTAACAATTCAATATGCACATAATGACATATAATATATTGTTAGACGGTTGCCAGCCAACATTTTTACGTGAAATAAGAAAATTAAAACAAAATTGAATAGCTCCGTGGTAATTGGAATCAATTTTTGACAGAAGGTGTGTGTCATGTGATCTCATTGAAAAGGTAAGGGTTATAGTCGTTCATGTAGAATATATGTTTCTAACTTCATTATTTTATGCTCTTTCTGCTAATTTGTGCCTTTCGTACCTATCCTGATGTGTAGAATATGAAAACAACATATTTTGTTCTTACATTGAAAATATATATACAGGGTGCATCAAAATAAACCGTTGCAGAAGACAAGATAACACTTCGATTTCAGAAAGTTTTAAAAGTTTGATATAATTAGGTAGTTTCTCTTTGTGTTACGTAAAAATATACATGTGTGATCCTCGGGTGTCATATGCAAGCAACCTATTGGTGTGTCAGTGTAGGGAAATGCAGTGAAATATGCGTTATTATGAAAAAAAGAATAAAGTAGCACCAAACATGGTAGAGAATAAGGTACTTTGTTTCAGCCATAGGGACCCGGGTTCGCGATCGCTATGAGAGAAGTGCTTGTACTCGAGTTTGAGCTTTATTTCGTGAAAATATGTTAAATGTTTCTTAAGATATAGACCAAAACAGATTATAATACACGACAATTAGTAACAATTCAATATGCACATAATGACATATAATATATTGTTAGACGGTTGCCAGCCAACATTTTTACGTGAGATAAGAAAATTAAAACAAAATTGAATAGCTCCGTGGTAATTGGAATCAATTTTTGACAGAAGGTGTGCGTCATGTGATCTCATTGAAAAGGTAAGGGTTATAGTCGTTCATGTAGAATATATGTTTCTAACTTCATTATTTTATGCTCTTTCTGCTAATTTGTGCCTTTCGTACCTATCCTGATGTGTAGAATATGAAAACAACATATTTTGTTCTTACATTGAAAATATATATACAGGGTGCATCAAAATAAACCGTTGCAGAAGACAAGATAACACTTCGATTTCAGAAAGTTTTAAAAGTTTGATATAATTAGGTAGTTTCTCTTTGTGTTACGTAAAAATATACATGTGTGATCCTCGGGTGTCATATGCAAGCAACCTATTGGTGTGTCAGTGTAGGGAAATGCAGTGAAATATGCGTTATTTTGAAAAAAAGAATAAAGTAGCACCAAATATGGTAGAGAATAAGGTACTTTGTTTCAGCCATAGGGACCCTGGTTCGCGATCGCTATGAGAGAAGTTCTTGTACTCGAGTTTGAGCTTTATTTCGTGAAAATATGTTAAATGTTTCTTAAGATATAGACCAAAACAGATTATAATACACGACAATTAGTAACAATTCAATATGCACATAATGACATATAATATATTGTTAGACGGTTGCCAGCCAACATTTTTACGTGAAATAAGAAAATTAAAACCAAATTGAATAGCTCCGTGGTAATTGGAATAAATTTTTGACAGAAGGTGTGCGTCATGTGATCTCATTGAAAAGGTAAGGGTTATAGTCGTTCATGTAGAATATATGTTTCTAACTTCATTATTTTATGCTCTTTCTGCTAATTTGTGCCTTTCGTACCTATCCTGATGTGTAGAATATGAAAACAACATATTTTGTTCTTACATTGAAAATATATATACAGGGTGCATCAAAATAAACCGTTGCAGAAGACAAGATAACACTTCGATTTTAGAAAGTTTTAAAAGTTTGATATAATTACGTAGTTTCTCTTTGTGTTACGTAAAAATATACATATGTGATCCTCGGGTGTCATATGCAAGCAACCTATTGGTGTGTCAGTGTAGGGAAATGCAGTGAAATATACGTTATTTTGAAAAAATGAATAAAGTAGCACCAAACATGGTAGAGAATAAGGTACTTTGTTTCAGCCATAGGGACCCGGGTTCGCGACCGCTATGAGAGAAGTGCTTGTACTCGAGTTTGAGCTTTATTTCGTGAAAATATGTTAAATGGTTCTTAAGATATAGACCAAAACAGATTATAATACACGACAATTAGTAACAATTCAATATGCACATAATGACATATAATATATTGTTAGACGGTTGCCAGCCAACATTTTTACGTGAAATAAGAAAATTAAAACAAAATTGAATAGCTCCGTGGTAATTGGAATCAATTTTTGACAGAAGGTGTGCGTCATGTGATCTCATTGAAAAGGTAAGGGTTATAGTCGTTCATATAGAATATATGTTTCTAACTTCATTATTTTATGCTCTTTCTGCTAATTTGTGCCTTTCGTACCTATCCTGATGTGTAGAATATGAAAACAACATATTTTGTTCTTACATTGAAAATATATATACAGGGTGCATCAAAATAAACCGTTGCAGAAGACAAGATAACACTTCGATTTCAGAAAGTTTTAAAAGTTTGATATAATTACGTAGTTTCTCCTTGTGTTACGTAAAAATACACATATGTGATCCTCGGGTGTCATATGCAAGCAACCTAGTAGTGTGTCAGTGTAGGGAAATGCAGTGAAATATGCGTTATTTTGAAAAAAAGAATAAAGTAGTACCAAACATGGTAGAGAATAAGGTACTTTGTTTCAGCCATAGGGACCCGGGTTCGCGATAGCTATGAGAGAAGTGCTTGTACTCGAGTCTGAGCTTTATTTCGTGAAAATATGTTAAATGGTTCTTAAGATATAGACCAAAACAGATTATAATACACGACAATTAGTAACAATTCAATATGCACATAATGACATATAATATATTGTTAGACGGTTGCCAGCCAACATTTTTACGTGAAATAAGAAAATTAATACAAAATTGAATAGCTCCGTGGTAATTGGAATCAATTTTTGACAGAAGGTGTGCGTCATGTGATCTCATTGAAAAGGTAAGGGTTATAGTCGTTCATGTAGAATATATGTTTCTAACTTCATTATTTTATGCTCTTTCTGCTAATTTGTGCCTTTCGTACCTATCCTGATGTGTAGAATATGAAAACAACATATTTTGTTCTTACATTGAAAATATATATACAGGGTGCATCAAAATAAACCGCTGCAGAAGACAAGATAACACTTCGATTTCCGAAAGTTTTAAAAGTTTGATATAATTACGTAGTATCTCCTTGTGTTACGTAAAAATACACATATGTGATCCTCGGGTGTCATATGCAAGCAACCTAGTGGTGTGTCAGTGTAGGGAAATGCAGTGAAATATGCGTTATTTTGAAAAAAAGAATAAAGTAGTACCAAACCTGGTAGAGAATAAGGTACTTTGTTTCAGCCATAGGGACCCGGGTTCGCGATCGCTATGAGAGAAGTGCTTGTACTCGAGTTTGAGCTTTATTTCGTGAAAATATGTTAAGTGGTTCTTAAGATATAGACTAAAACACATTATAATACACGACAATTAGTAACAATTCAATATGCACATAATGACATATAATATATTGTTAGACGGTTGCCAGCCAACATTTTTACGTGAAATAAGAAAATTAAAACAAAATTGAATAGCTCCGTGGTAATTGGAATCAATTTTTGACAGAAGGTGTGTGTCATGTGATCTCATTGAAAAGGTAAGGGTTATAGTCGTTCATGTAGAATATATGTTTCTAACTTCATTATTTTATGCTCTTTCTGCTAATTTGTGCCTTTCGTACCTATCCTGATGTGTAGAATATGAAAACAACATATTTTGTTCTTACATTGAAAATATATATACAGGGTGCATCAAAATAAACCGTTGCAGAAGACAAGATAACACTTCGATTTCAGAAAGTTTTAAAAGTTTGATATAATTAGGTAGTTTCTCTTTGTGTTACGTAAAAATATACATGTGTGATCCTCGGGTGTCATATGCAAGCAACCTATTGGTGTGTCAGTGTAGGGAAATGCAGTGAAATATGCGTTATTATGAAAAAAAGAATAAAGTAGCACCAAACATGGTAGAGAATAAGGTACTTTGTTTCAGCCATAGGGACCCGGGTTCGCGATCGCTATGAGAGAAGTGCTTGTACTCGAGTTTGAGCTTTATTTCGTGAAAATATGTTAAATGTTTCTTAAGATATAGACCAAAACAGATTATAATACACGACAATTAGTAACAATTCAATATGCACATAATGACATATAATATATTGTTAGACGGTTGCCAGCCAACATTTTTACGTGAAATAAGAAAATTAAAACAAAATTGAATAGCTCCGTGGTAATTGGAATAAATTTTTGACAGAAGGTGTGCGTCATGTGATCTCATTGAAAAGGTAAGGCTTATAGTCGTTCATGTAGAATATATGTTTCTAACTTCATTATTTTATGCTCTTTCTGCTAATTTGTGCCTTTCGTACCTATCCTGATGTGTAGAATATGAAAACAACATATTTTGTTCTTACATTGAAAATATATATACAGGGTGCATCAAAATAAACCGTTGCAGAAGACAAGATAACACTTCGATTTCAGAAAGTTTTAAAAGTTTGATATAATTACGTAGTTTCTCCTTGTGTTACGTAAAAATATACATGTGTGATCCTCGGGTGTCATATGCAAGCAACCTATTGGTGTGTCAGTGTAGGGAAATGCAGTGAAATATGCGTTATTTTGAAAAAAAGAATAAAGTAGCACCAAATATGGTAGAGAATAAGGTACTTTGTTTCAGCCATAGGGACCCGGGTTCGCGATCGCTATGAGAGAAGTGCTTGTACTCGAGTTTGAGCTTTATTTCGTGAAAATATGTTAAATGTTTCTTAAGATATAGACCAAAACAGATTATAATACACGACAATTAGTAACAATTCAATATGCACATAATGACATATAATATATTGTTAGACGGTTGCCAGCCAACATTTTTACGTGAAATAAGAAAATTAAAACAAAATTGAATAGCTCCGTGGTAATTGGAATCAATTTTTGACAGAAGGTGTGCGTCATGTGATCTCATTGAAAAGGTAAGGCTTATAGTCGTTCATGTAGAATATATGTTTCTAACTTCATTATTTTATGTTCTTTCTGCTAATTTGTGCCTTTCGTACCTATCCTGATGTGTAGAATATGAAAACAACATATTTTGTTCTTACATTGAAAATATATATACAGGGTGCATCAAAATAAACCGTTGCAGAAGACAAGATAACACTTCGATTTCAGAAAGTTTTAAAAGTTTGATATAATTACGTAGTTTCTCCTTGTGTTACGTAAAAATACACATATGTGATCCTCGGGTGTCATATGCAAGCAACCTAGTAGTGTGTCAGTGTAGGGAAATGCAGTGAAATATGCGTTATTTTGAAAAAAAGAATAAAGTAGTACCAAACATGGTAGAGAATAAGGTACTTTGTTTCAGCCATAGGGACCCGGGTTCGCGATCGCTATGAGAGAAGTGCTTGTACTCGAGTCTGAGCTTTATTTCGTGAAAATATGTTAAATGGTTCTTAAGATATAGACCAAAACAGATTATAATGCACGACAATTAGTAACAATTCAATATGCACATAATGACATATAATATATTGTTAGACGGTTGCCAGCCAACATTTTTACGTGAAATAAGAAAATTAATACAAAATTGAATAGCTCCGTGGTAATTGGAATAAATTTTTGACAGAAGGTGTGCGTCATGTGATCTCATTGAAAAGGTAAGGCTTATAGTCGTTCATGTAGAATATATGTTTCTAACTTCATTATTTTATGCTCTTTCTGCTAATTTGTGCCTTTCGTACCTATCCTGATGTGTAGAATATGAAAACAACATATTTTGTTCTTACATTGAAAATATATATACAGGGTGCATCAAAATAAACCGTTGCAGAAGACAAGATAACACTTCGATTTCAGAAAGTTTTAAAAGTTTGATATAATTACGTAGTTTCTCCTTGTGTTACGTAAAAATATACATGTGTGATCCTCGGGTGTCATATGCAAGCAACCTATTGGTGTGTCAGTGTAGGGAAATGCAGTGAAATATACGTTATTTTGAAAAAATGAATAAAGTAGCACCAAACATGGTAGAGAATAAGGTACTTTGTTTCAGCCATAGGGACCCGGGTTCGCGACCGCTATGAGAGAAGTGCTTGTACTCGAGTTTGAGCTTTATTTCGTGAAAATATGTTAAATGGTTCTTAAGATATAGACCAAAACAGATTATAATACACGACAATTAGTAACAATTCAATATGCACATAATGACATATAATATATTGTTAGACGGTTGCCAGCCAACATTTTTACGTGAAATAAGAAAATTAAAACAAAATTGAATAGCTCCGTGGTAATTGGAATCAATTTTTGACAGAAGGTGTGCGTCATGTGATCTCATTGAAAAGGTAAGGGTTATAGTCGTTCATATAGAATATATGTTTCTAACTTCATTATTTTATGCTCTTTCTGCTAATTTGTGCCTTTCGTACCTATCCTGATGTGTAGAATATGAAAACAACATATTTTGTTCTTACATTGAAAATATATATACAGGGTGCATCAAAATAAACCGTTGCAGAAGACAAGATAACACTTCGATTTCAGAAAGTTTTAAAAGTTTGATATAATTACGTAGTTTCTCCTTGTGTTACGTAAAAATACACATATGTGATCCTCGGGTGTCATATGCAAGCAACCTAGTAGTGTGTCAGTGTAGGGAAATGCAGTGAAATATGCGTTATTTTGAAAAAAAGAATAAAGTAGTACCAAACATGGTAGAGAATAAGGTACTTTGTTTCAGCCATAGGGACCCGGGTTCGCGATAGCTATGAGAGAAGTGCTTGTACTCGAGTCTGAGCTTTATTTCGTGAAAATATGTTAAATGGTTCTTAAGATATAGACCAAAACAGATTATAATACACGACAATTAGTAACAATTCAATATGCACATAATGACATATAATATATTGTTAGACGGTTGCCAGCCAACATTTTTACGTGAAATAAGAAAATTAATACAAAATTGAATAGCTCCGTGGTAATTGGAATCAATTTTTGACAGAAGGTGTGCGTCATGTGATCTCATTGAAAAGGTAAGGGTTATAGTCGTTCATGTAGAATATATGTTTCTAACTTCATTATTTTATGCTCTTTCTGCTAATTTGTGCCTTTCGTACCTATCCTGATGTGTAGAATATGAAAACAACATATTTTGTTCTTACATTGAAAATATATATACAGGGTGCATCAAAATAAACCGCTGCAGAAGACAAGATAACACTTCGATTTCCGAAAGTTTTAAAAGTTTGATATAATTACGTAGTATCTCCTTGTGTTACGTAAAAATACACATATGTGATCCTCGGGTGTCATATGCAAGCAACCTAGTGGTGTGTCAGTGTAGGGAAATGCAGTGAAATATGCGTTATTTTGAAAAAAAGAATAAAGTAGTACCAAACCTGGTAGAGAATAAGGTACTTTGTTTCAGCCATAGGGACCCGGGTTCGCGAACGCTATGAGAGAAGTGCTTGTACTCGAGTTTGAGCTTTATTTCGTGAAAATATGTTAAGTGGTTCTTAAGATATAGACTAAAACACATTATAATACACGACAATTAGTAACAATTCAATATGCACATAATGACATATAATATATTGTTAGACGGTTGCCAGCCAACATTTTTACGTGAAATAAGAAAATTAAAACAAAATTGAATAGCTCCGTGGTAATTGGAATCAATTTTTGACAGAAGGTGTGTGTCATGTGATCTCATTGAAAAGGTAAGGGTTATAGTCGTTCATGTAGAATATATGTTTCTAACTTCATTATTTTATGCTCTTTCTGCTAATTTGTGCCTTTCGTACCTATCCTGATGTGTAGAATATGAAAACAACATATTTTGTTCTTACATTGAAAATATATATACAGGGTGCATCAAAATAAACCGTTGCAGAAGACAAGATAACACTTCGATTTCAGAAAGTTTTAAAAGTTTGATATAATTAGGTAGTTTCTCTTTGTGTTACGTAAAAATATACATGTGTGATCCTCGGGTGTCATATGCAAGCAACCTATTGGTGTGTCAGTGTAGGGAAATGCAGTGAAATATGCGTTATTTTGAAAAAAAGAATAAAGTAGCACCAAACATGGTAGAGAATAAGGTACTTTGTTTCAGCCATAGGGACCCGGGTTCGCGATCGCTATGAGAGAAGTGCTTGTACTCGAGTTTGAGCTTTATTTCGTGAAAATATGTTAAATGTTTCTTAAGATATAGACCAAAACAGATTATAATACACGACAATTAGTAACAATTCAATATGCACATAATGACATATAATATATTGTTAGACGGTTGCCAGCCAACATTTTTACGTGAAATAAGAAAATTAAAACAAAATTGAATAGCTCCGTGGTAATTGGAATCAATTTTTGACAGAAGGTGTGCGTCATGTGATCTCATTGAAAAGGTAAGGCTTATAGTCGTTCATGTAGAATATATGTTTCTAACTTCATTATTTTATGCTCTTTCTGCTAATTTGTGCCTTTCGTACCTATCCTGATGTGTAGAATATGAAAACAACATATTTTGTTCTTACATTGAAAATATATATACAGGGTGCATCAAAATAAACCGTTGCAGAAGACAAGATAACACTTCGATTTCAGAAAGTTTTAAAAGTTTGATATAATTACGTAGTTTCTCCTTGTGTTACGTAAAAATATACATGTGTGATCCTCGGGTGTCATATGCAAGCAACCTATTGGTGTGTCAGTGTAGGGAAATGCAGTGAAATATGCGTTATTTTGAAAAAAAGAATAAAGTAGCACCAAATATGGTAGAGAATAAGGTACTTTGTTTCAGCCATAGGGACCCGGGTTCGCGATCGCTATGAGAGAAGTGCTTGTACTCGAGTTTGAGCTTTATTTCGTGAAAATATGTTAAATGTTTCTTAAGATATAGACCAAAACAGATTATAATACACGACAATTAGTAACAATTCAATATGCACATAATGACATATAATATATTGTTAGACGGTTGCCAGCCAACATTTTTACGTGAAATAAGAAAATTAAAACAAAATTGAATAGCTCCGTGGTAATTGGAATCAATTTTTGACAGAAGGTGTGCGTCATGTGATCTCATTGAAAAGGTAAGGCTTATAGTCGTTCATGTAGAATATATGTTTCTAACTTCATTATTTTATGTTCTTTCTGCTAATTTGTGCCTTTCGTACCTATCCTGATGTGTAGAATATGAAAACAACATATTTTGTTCTTACATTGAAAATATATATACAGGGTGCATCAAAATAAACCGTTGCAGAAGACAAGATAACACTTCGATTTCAGAAAGTTTTAAAAGTTTGATATAATTACGTAGTTTCTCCTTGTGTTACGTAAAAATACACATATGTGATCCTCGGGTGTCATATGCAAGCAACCTAGTAGTGTGTCAGTGTAGGGAAATGCAGTGAAATATGCGTTATTTTGAAAAAAAGAATAAAGTAGTACCAAACATGGTAGAGAATAAGGTACTTTGTTTCAGCCATAGGGACCCGGGTTCGCGATCGCTATGAGAGAAGTGCTTGTACTCGAGTCTGAGCTTTATTTCGTGAAAATATGTTAAATGGTTCTTAAGATATAGACCAAAACAGATTATAATGCACGACAATTAGTAACAATTCAATATGCACATAATGACATATAATATATTGTTAGACGGTTGCCAGCCAACATTTTTACGTGAAATAAGAAAATTAATACAAAATTGAATAGCTCCGTGGTAATTGGAATCAATTTTTGACAGAAGGTGTGCGTCATGTGATCTCATTGAAAAGGTAAGGGTTATAGTCGTTCATGTAGAATATATGTTTCTAACTTCATTATTTTATGCTCTTTCTGCTAATTTGTGCCTTTCGTACCTATCCTGATGTGTAGAATATGAAAACAACATATTTTGTTCTTACATTGAAAATATATATACAGGTTGCATCAAAATAAACCGCTGCAGAAGACAAGATAACACTTCGATTTCCGAAAGTTTTAAAAGTTTGATATAATTACGTAGTATCTCCTTGTGTTACGTAAAAATACACATATGTGATCCTCGGGTGTCATATGCAAGCAACCTATTGGTGTGTCAGTGTAGGGAAATGCAGTGAAATATGCGTTATTTTGAAAAAAAGAATAAAGTAGTACCAAACCTGGTAGAGAATAAGGTACTTTGTTTCAGCCATAGGGACCCGGGTTCGCGATCGCTATGAGAGAAGTGCTTGTACTCGAGTTTGAGCTTTATTTCGTGAAAATATGTTAAGTGGTTCTTAAGATATAGACTAAAACACATTATAATACACGACAATTAGTAACAATTCAATATGCACATAATGACATATAATATATTGTTAGACGGTTGCCAGCCAACATTTTTACGTGAAATAAGAAAATTAAAACAAAATTGAATAGCTCCGTGGTGATTGGAATCAATTTCTGACAGAAGGTGTGTGTCATGTGATCTCATTGAAAAGGTAAGGGTTATAGTCGTTCATGTAGAATATATGTTTCTAACTTCATTATTTTATGCTCTTTCTGCTAATTTGTGCCTTTCGTACCTATCCTGATGTGTAGAATATGAAGACAACATATTTTGTTCTTACATTTAAAATATATATACAGGGTGCATCAAAATAAACCGTTGCAGAAGACAAGATAACACTTCGATTTCAGAAAGTTTTAAAAGTTTGATATAATTAGGTAGTTTCTCTTTGTGTTACGTAAAAATATACATGTGTGATACTCGGGTGTCATATGCAAGCAACCTATTGGTGTGTCAGTGTAGGGAAATGCAGTGAAATATGCGTTATTTTGAAAAAAAGAATAAAGTAGCACCAAACATGGTAGAGAATAAGGTACTTTGTTTCAGCCATAGGGACCCGGGTTCGCGATCGCTATGAGAGAAGTGCTTGTACTCGAGTTTGAGCTTTATTTCGTGAAAATATGTTAAATGTTTCTTAAGATATAGACCAAAACAGATTATAATACACGACAATTAGTAACAATTCAATATGCACATAATGACATATAATATATTGTTAGACGGTTGCCAGCCAACATTTTTACGTGAAATAAGAAAATTAAAACAAAATTGAATAGCTCCGTGGTAATTGGAATCAATTTTTGACAGAAGGTGTGCGTCATGTGATCTCATTGAAAAGGTAAGGCTTATAGTCGTTCATGTAGAATATATGTTTCTAACTTCATTATTTTATGCTCTTTCTGCTAATTTGTGCCTTTCGTACCTATCCTGATGTGTAGAATATGAAAACAACATATTTTGTTCTTACATTGAAAATATATATACAGGGTGCATCAAAATAAACCGTTGCAGAAGACAAGATAACACTTCGATTTCAGAAAGTTTTAAAAGTTTGATATAATTACGTAGTTTCTCCTTGTGTTACGTAAAAATACACATATGTGATCCTCGGGTGTCATATGCAAGCAACCTAGTGGTGTGTCAGTGTAGGGAAATGCAGTGAAATATGCGTTATTTTGAAAAAAAGAATAAAGTAGCACAAAACATGGTAGAGAATAAGGTACTTTGTTTCAGCCATAGGGACCCGGGTTCGCGATCGCTATGAGAGAAGTGCTTGTACTCGAGTTTTAGCTTTATTTCGTGAAAATATGTTAAATGGTTCTTAAGATATAGACCAAAACAGATTATAATACACGACAATTAGTAACAATTCAATATGCACATAATGACATATAATATATTGTTAGACGGTTGCCAGCCAACATTTTTACGTGAAATAAGAAAATTAATACAAAATTGAATAGCTCCGTGGTAATTGGAATCAATTTTTGACAGAAGGTGTGCGTCATGTGATCTCATTGAAAAGGTAAGGGTTATAGTCGTTCATGTAGAATATATGTTTCTAACTTCATTATTTTATGCTCTTTCTGCTAATTTGTGCCTTTCGTACCTATCCTGATGTGTAGAATATGAAAACAACATATTTTGTTCTTACATTGCAAATATATATACAGGGTGCATCAAAATAAACCGCTGCAGAAGACAAGATAACACTTCGATTTCCGAAAGTTTTAAAAGTTTGATATAATTACGTAGTATCTCCTTGTGTTACGTAAAAATACACATATGTGATCCTCGGGTGTCATATGCAAGCAACCTAGTGGTGTGTAAGTGTAGGGAAATGCAGTGAAATATGCGTTATTTTGAAAAAAAGAATAAAGTAGTACCAAACATGGTAGAGAATAAGGTACTTTGTTTCAGCCATAGGGACCGGGTTCGCGATCGCTATGAGAGAAGTGCTTGTACTCGAGTTTGAGCTTTATTTCGTGAAAATATGTTAAGTGGTTCTTAAGATATAGACTAAAACACATTATAATACACGACAATTAGTAACAATTCAATATGCACATAATGACATATAATATATTGTTAGACGGTTGCCAGCCAACATTTTTACGTGAAATAAGAAAATTAAAACAAAATTGAATAGCTCCGTGGAAATTGGAATCAATTTTTGACAGAAGGTGTGTGTCATGTGATCTCATTGAAAAGGTAAGGGTTATAGTCGTTCATGTAGAATATATGTTTCTAACTTCATTATTTTATGCTCTTTCTGCTAATTTGTGCCTTTCGTACCTATCCTGATGTGTAGAATATGAAAACAACATATTTTGTTCTTACATTGAAAATATATATACAGGGTGCATCAAAATAAACCGTTGCAGAAGACAAGATAACACTTCGATTTCAGAAAGTTTTAAAAGTTTGATATAATTACGTAGTTTCTTCTTGTGTTACGTAAAAATACACATATGTGATCCTCGGGTGTCATATGCAAGCAACCTAGTGGTGTGTCAGTGTAGGGAAATGCAGTGAAATATGCGTTATTTTGAAAAAAAGAATAAAGTAGTACCAAACATGGTAGAGAATAAGGTACTTTGTTTCAGCCATAGGGACCCGGGTTCGCGATCGCTATGAGAGAAGTGCTTGTACTCGAGTTTGAGCTTTATTTCGTGAAAATATGTTAAGTGGTTCTTAAGATATAGACTAAAACAGATTATAATGCACGACAATTAGTAACAATTCAATATGCACATAATGACATATAATATATTGTTAGACGGTTGCCAGCCAACATTTTTACGTGAAATAAGAAAATTAATACAAAATTGAATAGCTCCGTGGTGATTGGAATCAATTTCTGACAGAAGGTGTGTGTCATGTGATCTCATTGAAAAGGTAAGGGTTATAGTCGTTCATGTAGAATATATGTTTCTAACTTCATTATTTTATGCTCTTTCTGCTAATTTGTGCCTTTCGTACCTATCCTGATGTGTAGAATATGAAGACAACATATTTTGTTCTTACATTTAAAATATATATACAGGGTGCATCAAAATAAACCGTTGCAGAAGACAAGATAACACTTCGATTTCAGAAAGTTTTAAAAGTTTGATATAATTACGTAGTTTCTCCTTGTGTTACGTAAAAATACACATATGTGATCCTCGGGTGTCATATGCAAGCAACCTAGTGGTGTGTCAGTGTAGGGAAATGCAGTGAAATATGCGTTATTTTGAAAAAAAGAATAAAGTAGCACCAAACATGGTAGAGAATAAGGTACTTTGTTTCAGCCATAGGGACCCGGGTTCGCGACCGCTATGAGAGAAGTGCTTGTACTCGTGTTTTAGCTTTATTTCGTGAAAATATGTTAAATGGTTCTTAAGATATAGACCAAAACAGATTATAATACACGACAATTAGTAACAATTCAATATGCACATAATGACATATAATATATTGTTAGACGGTTGCCAGCCAACATTTTTACGTGAAATAAGAAAATTAATACAAAATTGAATAGCTCCGTGGTAATTGGAATCAATTTTTGACAGAAGGTGTGCGTCATGTGATCTCATTGAAAAGGTAAGGGTTATAGTCGTTCATGTAGAATATATGTTTCTAACTTCATTATTTTATGCTCTTTCTGCTAATTTGTGCCTTTCGTACCTATCCTGATGTGTAGAATATGAAAACAACATATTTTGTTCTTACATTGCAAATATATATACAGGGTGCATCAAAATAAACCGCTGCAGAAGACAAGATAACACTTCGATTTCAGAAAGTTTTAAAAGTTTGATATAATTAGGTAGTTTCTCTTTGTGTTACGTAAAAATATACATGTGTGATCCTCGGGTGTCATATGCAAGCAACCTATTGGTGTGTCAGTGTAGGGAAATGCAGTGAAATATGCGTTATTTTGAAAAAAAGAATAAAGTAGCACCAAACATGGTAGAGAATAAGGTACTTTGTTTCAGCCATAGGGACCCGGGTTCGCGATCGCTATGAGAGAAGTGCTTGTACTCGAGTTTGAGCTTTATTTCGTGAAAATATGTTAAATGTTTCTTAAGATATAGACCAAAACAGATTATAATACACGACAATTAGTAACAATTCAATATGCACATAATGACATATAATATATTGTTAGACGGTTGCCAGCCAACATTTTTACGTGAAATAAGAAAATTAAAACAAAATTGAATAGCTCCGTGGTAATTGGAATAAATTTTTGACAGAAGGTGTGCGTCATGTGATCTCATTGAAAAGGTAAGGCTTATAGTCGTTCATGTAGAATATATGTTTCTAACTTCATTATTTTATGCTCTTTCTGCTAATTTGTGCCTTTCGTACCTATCCTGATGTGTAGAATATGAAAACAACATATTTTGTTCTTACATTGAAAATATATATACAGGGTGCATCAAAATAAACCGTTGCAGAAGACAAGATAACACTTCGATTTCAGAAAGTTTTAAAAGTTTGATATAATTACGTAGTTTCTCCTTGTGTTACGTAAAAATATACATGTGTGATCCTCGGGTGTCATATGCAAGCAACCTATTGGTGTGTCAGTGTAGGGAAATGCAGTGAAATATGCGTTATTTTGAAAAAAAGAATAAAGTAGCACCAAATATGGTAGAGAATAAGGTACTTTGTTTCAGCCATAGGGACCCGGGTTCGCGATCGCTATGAGAGAAGTGCTTGTACTCGAGTTTGAGCTTTATTTCGTGAAAATATGTTATATGTTTCTTAAGATATAGACCAAAACAGATTATAATACACGACAATTAGTAACAATTCAATATGCACATAATGACATATAATATATTGTTAGACGGTTGCCAGCCAACATTTTTACGTGAAATAAGAAAATTAAAACAAAATTGAATAGCTCCGTGGTAATTGGAATCAATTTTTGACAGAAGGTGTGCGTCATGTGATCTCATTGAAAAGGTAAGGCTTATAGTCGTTCATGTAGAATATATGTTTCTAACTTCATTATTTTATGTTCTTTCTGCTAATTTGTGCCTTTCGTACCTATCCTGATGTGTAGAATATGAAAACAACATATTTTGTTCTTACATTGAAAATATATATACAGGGTGCATCAAAATAAACCGTTGCAGAAGACAAGATAACACTTCGATTTCAGAAAGTTTTAAAAGTTTGATATAATTACGTAGTTTCTCCTTGTGTTACGTAAAAATACACATATGTGATCCTCGGGTGTCATATGCAAGCAACCTAGTAGTGTGTCAGTGTAGGGAAATGCAGTGAAATATGCGTTATTTTGAAAAAAAGAATAAAGTAGTACCAAACATGGTAGAGAATAAGGTACTTTGTTTCAGCCATAGGGACCCGGGTTCGCGATCGCTATGAGAGAAGTGCTTGTACTCGAGTCTGAGCTTTATTTCGTGAAAATATGTTAAATGGTTCTTAAGATATAGACCAAAACAGATTATAATGCACGACAATTAGTAACAATTCAATATGCACATAATGACATATAATATATTGTTAGACGGTTGCCAGCCAACATTTTTACGTGAAATAAGAAAATTAATACAAAATTGAATAGCTCCGTGGTAATTGGAATCAATTTTTGACAGAAGGTGTGCGTCATGTGATCTCATTGAAAAGGTAAGGGTTATAGTCGTTCATGTAGAATATATGTTTCTAACTTCATTATTTTATGCTCTTTCTGCTAATTTGTGCCTTTCGTACCTATCCTGATGTGTAGAATATGAAAACAACATATTTTGTTCTTACATTGAAAATATATATACAGGTTGCATCAAAATAAACCGCTGCAGAAGACAAGATAACACTTCGATTTCCGAAAGTTTTAAAAGTTTGATATAATTACGTAGTATCTCCTTGTGTTACGTAAAAATACACATATGTGATCCTCGGGTGTCATATGCAAGCAACCTATTGGTGTGTCAGTGTAGGGAAATGCAGTGAAATATGCGTTATTTTGAAAAAAAGAATAAAGTAGTACCAAACCTGGTAGAGAATAAGGTACTTTCTTTCAGCCATAGGGACCCGGGTTCGCGATCGCTATGAGAGAAGTGCTTGTACTCGAGTTTGAGCTTTATTTCGTGAAAATATGTTAAGTGGTTCTTAAGATATAGACTAAAACACATTATAATACACGACAATTAGTAACAATTCAATATGCACATAATGACATATAATATATTGTTAGACGGTTGCCAGCCAACATTTTTACGTGAAATAAGAAAATTAAAACAAAATTGAATAGCTCCGTGGTGATTGGAATCAATTTCTGACAGAAGGTGTGTGTCATGTGATCTCATTGAAAAGGTAAGGGTTATAGTCGTTCATGTAGAATATATGTTTCTAACTTCATTATTTTATGCTCTTTCTGCTAATTTGTGCCTTTCGTACCTATCCTGATGTGTAGAATATGAAGACAACATATTTTGTTCTTACATTTAAAATATATATACAGGGTGCATCAAAATAAACCGTTGCAGAAGACAAGATAACACTTCGATTTCAGAAAGTTTTAAAAGTTTGATATAATTAGGTAGTTTCTCTTTGTGTTACGTAAAAATATACATGTGTGATACTCGGGTGTCATATGCAAGCAACCTATTGGTGTGTCAGTGTAGGGAAATGCAGTGAAATATGCGTTATTTTGAAAAAAAGAATAAAGTAGCACCAAACATGGTAGAGAATAAGGTACTTTGTTTCAGCCATAGGGACCCGGGTTCGCGATCGCTATGAGAGAAGTGCTTGTACTCGAGTTTGAGCTTTATTTCGTGAAAATATGTTAAATGTTTCTTAAGATATAGACCAAAACAGATTATAATACACGACAATTAGTAACAATTCAATATGCACATAATGACATATAATATATTGTTAGACGGTTGCCAGCCAACATTTTTACGTGAAATAAGAAAATTAAAACAAAATTGAATAGCTCCGTGGTAATTGGAATCAATTTTTGACAGAAGGTGTGCGTCATGTGATCTCATTGAAAAGGTAAGGCTTATAGTCGTTCATGTAGAATATATGTTTCTAACTTCATTATTTTATGCTCTTTCTGCTAATTTGTGCCTTTCGTACCTATCCTGATGTGTAGAATATGAAAACAACATATTTTGTTCTTACATTGAAAATATATATACAGGGTGCATCAAAATAAACCGTTGCAGAAGACAAGATAACACTTCGATTTCAGAAAGTTTTAAAAGTTTGATATAATTACGTAGTTTCTCCTTGTGTTACGTAAAAATACACATATGTGATCCTCGGGTGTCATATGCAAGCAACCTAGTGGTGTGTCAGTGTAGGGAAATGCAGTGAAATATGCGTTATTTTGAAAAAAAGAATAAAGTAGCACAAAACATGGTAGAGAATAAGGTACTTTGTTTCAGCCATAGGGACCCGGGTTCGCGATCGCTATGAGAGAAGTGCTTGTACTCGAGTTTTAGCTTTATTTCGTGAAAATATGTTAAATGGTTCTTAAGATATAGACCAAAACAGATTATAATACACGACAATTAGTAACAATTCAATATGCACATAATGACATATAATATATTGTTAGACGGTTGCCAGCCAACATTTTTACGTGAAATAAGAAAATTAATACAAAATTGAATAGCTCCGTGGTAATTGGAATCAATTTTTGACAGAAGGTGTGCGTCATGTGATCTCATTGAAAAGGTAAGGGTTATAGTCGTTCATGTAGAATATATGTTTCTAACTTCATTATTTTATGCTCTTTCTGCTAATTTGTGCCTTTCGTACCTATCCTGATGTGTAGAATATGAAAACAACATATTTTGTTCTTACATTGCAAATATATATACAGGGTGCATCAAAATAAACCGCTGCTGAAGACAAGATAACACTTCGATTTCCGAAAGTTTTAAAAGTTTGATATAATTACGTAGTATCTCCTTGTGTTACGTAAAAATACACATATGTGATCCTCGGGTGTCATATGCAAGCAACCTAGTGGTGTGTAAGTGTAGGGAAATGCAGTGAAATATGCGTTATTTTGAAAAAAAGAATAAAGTAGTACCAAACATGGTAGAGAATAAGGTACTTTGTTTCAGCCATAGGGACCGGGTTCGCGATCGCTATGAGAGAAGTGCTTGTACTCGAGTTTTAGCTTTATTTCGTGAAAATATGTTAAGTGGTTCTTAAGATATAGACTAAAACAGATTATAATGCACGACAATTAGTAACAATTCAATATGCACATAATGACATATAATATATTGTTAGACGGTTGCCAGCCAACATTTTTACGTGAAATAAGAAAATTAATACAAAATTGAATAGCTCCGTGGTGATTGGAATCAATTTCTGACAGAAGGTGTGTGTCATGTGATCTCATTGAAAAGGTAAGGGTTATAGTCGTTCATGTAGAATATATGTTTCTAACTTCATTATTTTATGCTCTTTCTGCTAATTTGTGCCTTTCGTACCTATCCTGATGTGTAGAATATGAAGACAACATATTTTGTTCTTACATTTAAAATATATATACAGGGTGCATCAAAATAAACCGTTGCAGAAGACAAGATAACACTTCGATTTCAGAAAGTTTTAAAAGTTTGATATAATTACGTAGTTTCTCCTTGTGTTACGTAAAAATACACATATGTGATCCTCGGGTGTCATATGCAAGCAACCTAGTGGTGTGTCAGTGTAGGGAAATGCAGTGAAATATGCGTTATTTTGAAAAAAAGAATAAAGTAGCACCAAACATGGTAGAGAATAAGGTACTTTGTTTCAGCCATAGGGACCCGGGTTCGCGACCGCTATGAGAGAAGTGCTTGTACTCGTGTTTTAGCTTTATTTCGTGAAAATATGTTAAATGGTTCTTAAGATATAGACCAAAACAGATTATAATACACGACAATTAGTAACAATTCAATATGCACATAATGACATATAATATATTGTTAGACGGTTGCCAGCCAACATTTTTACGTGAAATAAGAAAATTAATACAAAATTGAATAGCTCCGTGGTAATTGGAATCAATTTTTGACAGAAGGTGTGCGTCATGTGATCTCATTGAAAAGGTAAGGGTTATAGTCGTTCATGTAGAATATATGTTTCTAACTTCATTATTTTATGCTCTTTCTGCTAATTTGTGCCTTTCGTACCTATCCTGATGTGTAGAATATGAAAACAACATATTTTGTTCTTACATTGCAAATATATATACAGGGTGCATCAAAATAAACCGCTGCAGAAGACAAGATAACACTTCGATTTCAGAAAGTTTTAAAAGTTTGATATAATTAGGTAGTTTCTCTTTGTGTTACGTAAAAATATACATGTGTGATCCTCGGGTGTCATATGCAAGCAACCTATTGGTGTGTCAGTGTAGGGAAATGCAGTGAAATATGCGTTATTTTGAAAAAAAGAATAAAGTAGCACCAAACATGGTAGAGAATAAGGTACTTTGTTTCAGCCATAGGGATCCGGGTTCGCGATCGCTATGAGAGAAGTGCTTGTACTCGAGTTTGAGCTTTATTTCGTGAAAATATGTTAAATGTTTCTTAAGATATAGACCAAAACAGATTATAATACACGACAATTAGTAACAATTCAATATGCACATAATGACATATAATATATTGTTAGACGGTTGCCAGCCAACATTTTTACGTGAAATAAGAAAATTAAAACAAAATTGAATAGCTCCGTGGTAATTGGAATAAATTTTTGACAGAAGGTGTGCGTCATGTGATCTCATTGAAAAGGTAAGGCTTATAGTCGTTCATGTAGAATATATGTTTCTAACTTCATTATTTTATGCTCTTTCTGCTAATTTGTGCCTTTCGTACCTATCCTGATGTGTAGAATATGAAAACAACATATTTTGTTCTTACATTGAAAATATATATACAGGGTGCATCAAAATAAACCGTTGCAGAAGACAAGATAACACTTCGATTTCAGAAAGTTTTAAAAGTTTGATATAATTACGTAGTTTCTCCTTGTGTTACGTAAAAATATACATGTGTGATCCTCGGGTGTCATATGCAAGCAACCTATTGGTGTGTCAGTGTAGGGAAATGCAGTGAAATATGCGTTATTTTGAAAAAAAGAATAAAGTAGCACCAAATATGGTAGAGAATAAGGTACTTTGTTTCAGCCATAGGGACCCGGGTTCGCGATCGCTATGAGAGAAGTGCTTGTACTCGAGTTTGAGCTTTATTTCGTGAAAATATGTTATATGTTTCTTAAGATATAGACCAAAACAGATTATAATACACGACAATTAGTAACAATTCAATATGCACATAATGACATATAATATATTGTTAGACGGTTGCCAGCCAACATTTTTACGTGAAATAAGAAAATTAAAACAAAATTGAATAGCTCCGTGGTAATTGGAATCAATTTTTGACAGAAGGTGTGCGTCATGTGATCTCATTGAAAAGGTAAGGCTTATAGTCGTTCATGTAGAATATATGTTTCTAACTTCATTATTTTATGTTCTTTCTGCTAATTTGTGCCTTTCGTACCTATCCTGATGTGTAGAATATGAAAACAACATATTTTGTTCTTACATTGAAAATATATATACAGGGTGCATCAAAATAAACCGTTGCAGAAGACAAGATAACACTTCGATTTCAGAAAGTTTTAAAAGTTTGATATAATTACGTAGTTTCTCCTTGTGTTACGTAAAAATACACATATGTGATCCTCGGGTGTCATATGCAAGCAACCTAGTAGTGTGTCAGTGTAGGGAAATGCAGTGAAATATGCGTTATTTTGAAAAAAAGAATAAAGTAGTACCAAACATGGTAGAGAATAAGGTACTTTGTTTCAGCCATAGGGACCCGGGTTCGCGATCGCTATGAGAGAAGTGCTTGTACTCGAGTCTGAGCTTTATTTCGTGAAAATATGTTAAATGGTTCTTAAGATATAGACCAAAACAGATTATAATGCACGACAATTAGTAACAATTCAATATGCACATAATGACATATAATATATTGTTAGACGGTTGCCAGCCAACATTTTTACGTGAAATAAGAAAATTAATACAAAATTGAATAGCTCCGTGGTAATTGGAATCAATTTTTGACAGAAGGTGTGCGTCATGTGATCTCATTGAAAAGGTAAGGGTTATAGTCGTTCATGTAGAATATATGTTTCTAACTTCATTATTTTATGCTCTTTCTGCTAATTTGTGCCTTTCGTACCTATCCTGATGTGTAGAATATGAAAACAACATATTTTGTTCTTACATTGAAAATATATATACAGGTTGCATCAAAATAAACCGCTGCAGAAGACAAGATAACACTTCGATTTCCGAAAGTTTTAAAAGTTTGATATAATTACGTAGTATCTCCTTGTGTTACGTAAAAATACACATATGTGATCCTCGGGTGTCATATGCAAGCAACCTATTGGTGTGTCAGTGTAGGGAAATGCAGTGAAATATGCGTTATTTTGAAAAAAAGAATAAAGTAGTACCAAACCTGGTAGAGAATAAGGTACTTTCTTTCAGCCATAGGGACCCGGGTTCGCGATCGCTATGAGAGAAGTGCTTGTACTCGAGTTTGAGCTTTATTTCGTGAAAATATGTTAAGTGGTTCTTAAGATATAGACTAAAACACATTATAATACACGACAATTAGTAACAATTCAATATGCACATAATGACATATAATATATTGTTAGACGGTTGCCAGCCAACATTTTTACGTGAAATAAGAAAATTAAAACAAAATTGAATAGCTCCGTGGTGATTGGAATCAATTTCTGACAGAAGGTGTGTGTCATGTGATCTCATTGAAAAGGTAAGGGTTATAGTCGTTCATGTAGAATATATGTTTCTAACTTCATTATTTTATGCTCTTTCTGCTAATTTGTGCCTTTCGTACCTATCCTGATGTGTAGAATATGAAGACAACATATTTTGTTCTTACATTTAAAATATATATACAGGGTGCATCAAAATAAACCGTTGCAGAAGACAAGATAACACTTCGATTTCAGAAAGTTTTAAAAGTTTGATATAATTAGGTAGTTTCTCTTTGTGTTACGTAAAAATATACATGTGTGATACTCGGGTGTCATATGCAAGCAACCTATTGGTGTGTCAGTGTAGGGAAATGCAGTGAAATATGCGTTATTTTGAAAAAAAGAATAAAGTAGCACCAAACATGGTAGAGAATAAGGTACTTTGTTTCAGCCATAGGGACCCGGGTTCGCGATCGCTATGAGAGAAGTGCTTGTACTCGAGTTTGAGCTTTATTTCGTGAAAATATGTTAAATGTTTCTTAAGATATAGACCAAAACAGATTATAATACACGACAATTAGTAACAATTCAATATGCACATAATGACATATAATATATTGTTAGACGGTTGCCAGCCAACATTTTTACGTGAAATAAGAAAATTAAAACAAAATTGAATAGCTCCGTGGTAATTGGAATCAATTTTTGACAGAAGGTGTGCGTCATGTGATCTCATTGAAAAGGTAAGGCTTATAGTCGTTCATGTAGAATATATGTTTCTAACTTCATTATTTTATGCTCTTTCTGCTAATTTGTGCCTTTCGTACCTATCCTGATGTGTAGAATATGAAAACAACATATTTTGTTCTTACATTGAAAATATATATACAGGGTGCATCAAAATAAACCGTTGCAGAAGACAAGATAACACTTCGATTTCAGAAAGTTTTAAAAGTTTGATATAATTACGTAGTTTCTCCTTGTGTTACGTAAAAATACACATATGTGATCCTCGGGTGTCATATGCAAGCAACCTAGTGGTGTGTCAGTGTAGGGAAATGCAGTGAAATATGCGTTATTTTGAAAAAAAGAATAAAGTAGCACAAAACATGGTAGAGAATAAGGTACTTTGTTTCAGCCATAGGGACCCGGGTTCGCGATCGCTATGAGAGAAGTGCTTGTACTCGAGTTTTAGCTTTATTTCGTGAAAATATGTTAAATGGTTCTTAAGATATAGACCAAAACAGATTATAATACACGACAATTAGTAACAATTCAATATGCACATAATGACATATAATATATTGTTAGACGGTTGCCAGCCAACATTTTTACGTGAAATAAGAAAATTAATACAAAATTGAATAGCTCCGTGGTAATTGGAATCAATTTTTGACAGAAGGTGTGCGTCATGTGATCTCATTGAAAAGGTAAGGGTTATAGTCGTTCATGTAGAATATATGTTTCTAACTTCATTATTTTATGCTCTTTCTGCTAATTTGTGCCTTTCGTACCTATCCTGATGTGTAGAATATGAAAACAACATATTTTGTTCTTACATTGCAAATATATATACAGGGTGCATCAAAATAAACCGCTGCTGAAGACAAGATAACACTTCGATTTCCGAAAGTTTTAAAAGTTTGATATAATTACGTAGTATCTCCTTGTGTTACGTAAAAATACACATATGTGATCCTCGGGTGTCATATGCAAGCAACCTAGTGGTGTGTAAGTGTAGGGAAATGCAGTGAAATATGCGTTATTTTGAAAAAAAGAATAAAGTAGTACCAAACATGGTAGAGAATAAGGTACTTTGTTTCAGCCATAGGGACCGGGTTCGCGATCGCTATGAGAGAAGTGCTTGTACTCGAGTTTGAGCTTTATTTCGTGAAAATATGTTAAGTGGTTCTTAAGATATAGACTAAAACACATTATAATACACGACAATTAGTAACAATTCAATATGCACATAATGACATATAATATATTGTTAGACGGTTGCCAGCCAACATTTTTACGTGAAATAAGAAAATTAAAACAAAATTGAATAGCTCCGTGGAAATTGGAATCAATTTTTGACAGAAGGTGTGTGTCATGTGATCTCATTGAAAAGGTAAGGGTTATAGTCGTTCATGTAGAATATATGTTTCTAACTTCATTATTTTATGCTCTTTCTGCTAATTTGTGCCTTTCGTACCTATCCTGATGTGTAGAATATGAAAACAACATATTTTGTTCTTACATTGAAAATATATATACAGGGTGCATCAAAATAAACCGTTGCAGAAGACAAGATAACACTTCGATTTCAGAAAGTTTTAAAAGTTTGATATAATTACGTAGTTTCTTCTTGTGTTACGTAAAAATACACATATGTGATCCTCGGGTGTCATATGCAAGCAACCTAGTGGTGTGTCAGTGTAGGGAAATGCAGTGAAATATGCGTTATTTTGAAAAAAAGAATAAAGTAGTACCAAACATGGTAGAGAATAAGGTACTTTGTTTCAGCCATAGGGACCCGGGTTCGCGATCGCTATGAGAGAAGTGCTTGTACTCGAGTTTGAGCTTTATTTCGTGAAAATATGTTAAGTGGTTCTTAAGATATAGACTAAAACAGATTATAATGCACGACAATTAGTAACAATTCAATATGCACATAATGACATATAATATATTGTTAGACGGTTGCCAGCCAACATTTTTACGTGAAATAAGAAAATTAATACAAAATTGAATAGCTCCGTGGTAATTGGAATCAATTTTTGACAGAAGGTGTGCGTCATGTGATCTCATTGAAAAGGTAAGGGTTATAGTCGTTCATGTAGAATATATGTTTCTAACTTCATTATTTTATGCTCTTTCTGCTAATTTGTGCCTTTCGTACCTATCCTGATGTGTAGAATATGAAAACAACATATTTTGTTCTTACATTGAAAATATATATACAGGGTGCATCAAAATAAACCGTTGCAGAAGACAAGATAACACTTCGATTTCAGAAAGTTTTAAAAGTTTGATATAATTACGTAGTTTCTCCTTGTGTTACGTAAAAATACACATATGTGATCCTCGGGTGTCATATGCAAGCAACCTAGTGGTGTGTAAGTGTAGGGAAATGCAGTGAAATATGCGTTATTTTGAAAAAAAGAATAAAGTAGTACCAAACATGGTAGAGAATAAGGTACTTTGTTTCAGCCATAGGGACCGGGTTCGCGATCGCTATGAGAGAAGTGCTTGTACTCGAGTTTGAGCTTTATTTCGTGAAAATATGTTAAGTGGTTCTTAAGATATAGACTAAAACACATTATAATACACGACAATTAGTAACAATTCAATATGCACATAATGACATATAATATATTGTTAGACGGTTGCCAGCCAACATTTTTACGTGAAATAAGAAAATTAAAACAAAATTGAATAGCTCCGTGGAAATTGGAATCAATTTTTGACAGAAGGTGTGTGTCATGTGATCTCATTGAAAAGGTAAGGGTTATAGTCGTTCATGTAGAATATATGTTTCTAACTTCATTATTTTATGCTCTTTCTGCTAATTTGTGCCTTTCGTACCTATCCTGATGTGTAGAATATGAAAACAACATATTTTGTTCTTACATTGAAAATATATATACAGGGTGCATCAAAATAAACCGTTGCAGAAGACAAGATAACACTTCGATTTCAGAAAGTTTTAAAAGTTTGATATAATTACGTAGTTTCTTCTTGTGTTACGTAAAAATACACATATGTGATCCTCGGGTGTCATATGCAAGCAACCTAGTGGTGTGTCAGTGTAGGGAAATGCAGTGAAATATGCGTTATTTTGAAAAAAAGAATAAAGTAGTACCAAACATGGTAGAGAATAAGGTACTTTGTTTCAGCCATAGGGACCCGGGTTCGCGATCGCTATGAGAGAAGTGCTTGTACTCGAGTTTGAGCTTTATTTCGTGAAAATATGTTAAGTGGTTCTTAAGATATAGACTAAAACAGATTATAATGCACGACAATTAGTAACAATTCAATATGCACATAATGACATATAATATATTGTTAGACGGTTGCCAGCCAACATTTTTACGTGAAATAAGAAAATTAATACAAAATTGAATAGCTCCGTGGTAATTGGAATCAATTTTTGACAGAAGGTGTGCGTCATGTGATCTCATTGAAAAGGTAAGGGTTATAGTCGTTCATGTAGAATATATGTTTCTAACTTCATTATTTTATGCTCTTTCTGCTAATTTGTGCCTTTCGTACCTATCCTGATGTGTAGAATATGAAAACAACATATTTTGTTCTTACATTGAAAATATATATACAGGGTGCATCAAAATAAACCGTTGCAGAAGACAAGATAACACTTCGATTTCAGAAAGTTTTAAAAGTTTGATATAATTACGTAGTTTCTCCTTGTGTTACGTAAAAATACACATATGTGATCCTCGGGTGTCATATGCAAGCAACCTAGTGGTGTGTCAGTGTAGGGAAATGCAGTGAAATATGCGTTATTTTGAAAAAAAGAATAAAGTAGCACCAAACATGGTAGAGAATAAGGTACTTTGTTTCAGCCATAGGGACCCGGGTTCGCGACCGCTATGAGAGAAGTGCTTGTACTCGTGTTTTAGCTTTATTTCGTGAAAATATGTTAAATGGTTCTTAAGATATAGACCAAAACAGATTATAATACACGACAATTAGTAACAATTCAATATGCACATAATGACATATAATATATTGTTAGACGGTTGCCAGCCAACATTTTTACGTGAAATAAGAAAATTAATACAAAATTGAATAGCTCCGTGGTAATTGGAATCAATTTTTGACAGAAGGTGTGCGTCATGTGATCTCATTGAAAAGGTAAGGGTTATAGTCGTTCATGTAGAATATATGTTTCTAACTTCATTATTTTATGCTCTTTCTGCTAATTTGTGCCTTTCGTACCTATCCTGATGTGTAGAATATGAAAACAACATATTTTGTTCTTACATTGCAAATATATATACAGGGTGCATCAAAATAAACCGCTGCAGAAGACAAGATAACACTTCGATTTCAGAAAGTTTTAAAAGTTTGATATAATTACGTAGTATCTCCTTGTGTTACGTAAAAATACACATATGTGATCCTCGGGTGTCATATGCAAGCAACCTAGTGGTGTGTAAGTGTAGGGAAATGCAGTGAAATATGCGTTATTTTGAAAAAAAGAATAAAGTAGTACCAAACATGGTAGAGAATAAGGTACTTTGTTTCAGCCATAGGGACCGGGTTCGCGATCGCTATGAGAGAAGTGCTTGTACTCGAGTTTGAGCTTTATTTCGTGAAAATATGTTAAGTGGTTCTTAAGATATAGACTAAAACAGATTATAATGCACGACAATTAGTAACAATTCAATATGCACATAATGACATATAATATATTGTTAGACGGTTGCCAGCCAACATTTTTACGTGAAATAAGAAAATTAATACAAAATTGAATAGCTCCGTGGTAATTGGAATCAATTTTTGACAGAAGGTGTGCGTCATGTGATCTCATTGAAAAGGTAAGGGTTATAGTCGTTCATGTAGAATATATGTTTCTAACTTCATTATTTTATGCTCTTTCTGCTAATTTGTGCCTTTCGTACCTATCCTGATGTGTAGAATATGAAAACAACATATTTTGTTCTTACATTGAAAATATATATACAGGGTGCATCAAAATAAACCGTTGCAGAAGACATGATAACACTTCGATTTCAGAAAGTTTTAAAAGTTTGATATAATTAGGTAGTTTCTCTTTGTGTTACGTAAAAATATACATGTGTGATCCTCGGGTGTCATATGCAAGCAACCTATTGGTGTGTCAGTGTAGGGAAATGCAGTGAAATATGCGTTATTTTGAAAAAAAGAATAAAGTAGTACCAAACATGGTAGAGAATAAGGTACTTTGTTTCAGCCATAGGGACCCGGGTTCGCGATCGCTATGAGAGAAGTGCTTGTACTCGAGTTTGAGCTTTATTTCGTGAAAATATGTTAAATGTTTCTTAAGATATAGACCAAAACAGATTATAATACACGACAATTAGTAACAATTCAATATGCACATAATGACATATAATATATTGTTAGACGGTTGCCAGCCAACATTTTTACGTGAAATAAGAAAATTAAAACAAAATTGAATAGCTCCGTGGTAATTGGAATCAATTTTTGACAGAAGGTGTGCGTCATGTGATCTCATTGAAAAGGTAAGGCTTATAGTCGTTCATGTAGAATATATGTTTCTAACTTCATTATTTTATGTTCTTTCTGCTAATTTGTGCCTTTCGTACCTATCCTGATGTGTAGAATATGAAAACAACATATTTTGTTCTTACATTGAAAATATATATACAGGGTGCATCAAAATAAACCGTTGCAGAAGACAAGATAACACTTCGATTTCAGAAAGTTTTAAAAGTTTGATATAATTACGTAGTTTCTCCTTGTGTTACGTAAAAATACACATATGTGATCCTCGGGTGTCATATGCAAGCAACCTAGTAGTGTGTCAGTGTAGGGAAATGCAGTGAAATATGCGTTATTTTGAAAAAAAGAATAAAGTAGTACCAAACATGGTAGAGAATAAGGTACTTTGTTTCAGCCATAGGGACCCGGGTTCGCGATCGCTATGAGAGAAGTGCTTGTACTCGAGTCTGAGCTTTATTTCGTGAAAATATGTTAAATGGTTCTTAAGATATAGACCAAAACAGATTATAATACACGACAATTAGTAACAATTCAATATGCACATAATGACATATAATATATTGTTAGACGGTTGCCAGCCAACATTTTTACGTGAAATAAGAAAATTAATACAAAATTGAATAGCTCCGTGGTAATTGGAATCAATTTTTGACAGAAGGTGTGCGTCATGTGATCTCATTGAAAAGGTAAGGGTTATAGTCGTTCATGTAGAATATATGTTTCTAACTTCATTATTTTATGCTCTTTCTGCTAATTTGTGCCTTTCGTACCTATCCTGATGTGTAGAATATGAAAACAACATATTTTGTTCTTACATTGAAAATATATATACAGGTTGCATCAAAATAAACCGCTGCAGAAGACAAGATAACACTTCGATTTCCGAAAGTTTTAAAAGTTTGATATAATTACGTAGTATCTCCTTGTGTTACGTAAAAATACACATATGTGATCCTCGGGTGTCATATGCAAGCAACCTAGTGGTGTGTCAGTGTAGGGAAATGCAGTGAAATATGCGTTATTTTGAAAAAAAGAATAAAGTAGTACCAAACCTGGTAGAGAATAAGGTACTTTGTTTCAGCCATAGGGACCCGGGTTCGCGATCGCTATGAGAGAAGTGCTTGTACTCGAGTTTGAGCTTTATTTCGTGAAAATATGTTAAGTGGTTCTTAAGATATAGACTAAAACACATTATAATACACGACAATTAGTAACAATTCAATATGCACATAATGACATATAATATATTGTTAGACGGTTGCCAGCCAACATTTTTACGTGAAATAAGAAAATTAAAACAAAATTGAATAGCTCCGTGGTGATTGGAATCAATTTCTGACAGAAGGTGTGTGTCATGTGATCTCATTGAAAAGGTAAGGGTTATAGTCGTTCATGTAGAATATATGTTTCTAACTTCATTATTTTATGCTCTTTCTGCTAATTTGTGCCTTTCGTACCTATCCTGATGTGTAGAATATGAAAACAACATATTTTGTTCTTACATTGAAAATATATATACAGGGTGCATCAAAATAAACCGTTGCAGAAGACAAGATAACACTTCGATTTCAGAAAGTTTTAAAAGTTTGATATAATTAGGTAGTTTCTCTTTGTGTTACGTAAAAATATACATGTGTGATCCTCGGGTGTCATATGCAAGCAACCTATTGGTGTGTCAGTGTAGGGAAATGCAGTGAAATATGCGTTATTTTGAAAAAAAGAATAAAGTAGCACCAAACATGGTAGAGAATAAGGTACTTTGTTTCAGCCATAGGGACCCGGGTTCGCGATCGCTATGAGAGAAGTGCTTGTACTCGAGTTTGAGCTTTATTTCGTGAAAATATGTTAAGTGGTTCTTAAGATATAGACTAAAACACATTATAATACACGACAATTAGTAACAATTCAATATGCACATAATGACATATAATATATTGTTAGACGGTTGCCAGCCAACATTTTTACGTGAAATAAGAAAATTAAAACAAAATTGAATAGCTCCGTGGAAATTGGAATCAATTTTTGACAGAAGGTGTGTGTCATGTGATCTCATTGAAAAGGTAAGGGTTATAGTCGTTCATGTAGAATATATGTTTCTAACTTCATTATTTTATGCTCTTTCTGCTAATTTGTGCCTTTCGTACCTATCCTGATGTGTAGAATATGAAAACAACATATTTTGTTCTTACATTGAAAATATATATACAGGGTGCATCAAAATAAACCGTTGCAGAAGACAAGATAACACTTCGATTTCAGAAAGTTTTAAAAGTTTGATATAATTACGTAGTTTCTTCTTGTGTTACGTAAAAATACACATATGTGATCCTCGGGTGTCATATGCAAGCAACCTAGTGGTGTGTCAGTGTAGGGAAATGCAGTGAAATATGCGTTATTTTGAAAAAAAGAATAAAGTAGTACCAAACATGGTAGAGAATAAGGTACTTTGTTTCAGCCATAGGGACCCGGGTTCGCGATCGCTATGAGAGAAGTGCTTGTACTCGAGTTTGAGCTTTATTTCGTGAAAATATGTTAAGTGGTTCTTAAGATATAGACTAAAACAGATTATAATGCACGACAATTAGTAACAATTCAATATGCACATAATGACATATAATATATTGTTAGACGGTTGCCAGCCAACATTTTTACGTGAAATAAGAAAATTAATACAAAATTGAATAGCTCCGTGGTAATTGGAATCAATTTTTGACAGAAGGTGTGCGTCATGTGATCTCATTGAAAAGGTAAGGGTTATAGTCGTTCATGTAGAATATATGTTTCTAACTTCATTATTTTATGCTCTTTCTGCTAATTTGTGCCTTTCGTACCTATCCTGATGTGTAGAATATGAAAACAACATATTTTGTTCTTACATTGAAAATATATATACAGGGTGCATCAAAATAAACCGTTGCAGAAGACAAGATAACACTTCGATTTCAGAAAGTTTTAAAAGTTTGATATAATTACGTAGTTTCTCCTTGTGTTACGTAAAAATACACATATGTGATCCTCGGGTGTCATATGCAAGCAACCTAGTGGTGTGTCAGTGTAGGGAAATGCAGTGAAATATGCGTTATTTTGAAAAAAAGAATAAAGTAGCACCAAACATGGTAGAGAATAAGGTACTTTGTTTCAGCCATAGGGACCCGGGTTCGCGACCGCTATGAGAGAAGTGCTTGTACTCGAGTTTTAGCTTTATTTCGTGAAAATATGTTAAATGGTTCTTAAGATATAGACCAAAACAGATTATAATACACGACAATTAGTAACAATTCAATATGCACATAATGACATATAATATATTGTTAGACGGTTGCCAGCCAACATTTTTACGTGAAATAAGAAAATTAATACAAAATTGAATAGCTCCGTGGTAATTGGAATCAATTTTTGACAGAAGGTGTGCGTCATGTGATCTCATTGAAAAGGTAAGGGTTATAGTCGTTCATGTAGAATATATGTTTCTAACTTCATTATTTTATGCTCTTTCTGCTAATTTGTGCCTTTCGTACCTATCCTGATGTGTAGAATATGAAAACAACATATTTTGTTCTTACATTGCAAATATATATACAGGGTGCATCAAAATAAACCGCTGCAGAAGACAAGATAACACTTCGATTTCAGAAAGTTTTAAAAGTTTGATATAATTACGTAGTATCTCCTTGTGTTACGTAAAAATACACATATGTGATCCTCGGGTGTCATATGCAAGCAACCTAGTGGTGTGTAAGTGTAGGGAAATGCAGTGAAATATGCGTTATTTTGAAAAAAAGAATAAAGTAGTACCAAACATGGTAGAGAATAAGGTACTTTGTTTCAGCCATAGGGACCGGGTTCGCGATCGCTATGAGAGAAGTGCTTGTACTCGAGTTTGAGCTTTATTTCGTGAAAATATGTTAAGTGGTTCTTAAGATATAGACTAAAACAGATTATAATGCACGACAATTAGTAACAATTCAATATGCACATAATGACATATAATATATTGTTAGACGGTTGCCAGCCAACATTTTTACGTGAAATAAGAAAATTAATACAAAATTGAATAGCTCCGTGGTAATTGGAATCAATTTTTGACAGAAGGTGTGCGTCATGTGATCTCATTGAAAAGGTAAGGGTTATAGTCGTTCATGTAGAATATATGTTTCTAACTTCATTATTTTATGCTCTTTCTGCTAATTTGTGCCTTTCGTACCTATCCTGATGTGTAGAATATGAAAACAACATATTTTGTTCTTACATTGAAAATATATATACAGGGTGCATCAAAATAAACCGTTGCAGAAGACATGATAACACTTCGATTTCAGAAAGTTTTAAAAGTTTGATATAATTAGGTAGTTTCTCTTTGTGTTACGTAAAAATATACATGTGTGATCCTCGGGTGTCATATGCAAGCAACCTATTGGTGTGTCAGTGTAGGGAAATGCAGTGAAATATGCGTTATTTTGAAAAAAAGAATAAAGTAGCACCAAACATGGTAGAGAATAAGGTACTTTGTTTCAGCCATAGGGACCGGGTTCGCGATCGCTATGAGAGAAGTGCTTGTACTCGAGTTTGAGCTTTATTTCGTGAAAATATGTTAAGTGGTTCTTAAGATATAGACTAAAACAGATTATAATGCACGACAATTAGTAACAATTCAATATGCACATAATGACATATAATATATTGTTAGACGGTTGCCAGCCAACATTTTTACGTGAAATAAGAAAATTAATACAAAATTGAATAGCTCCGTGGTAATTGGAATCAATTTTTGACAGAAGGTGTGCGTCATGTGATCTCATTGAAAAGGTAAGGGTTATAGTCGTTCATGTAGAATATATGTTTCTAACTTCATTATTTTATGTTCTTTCTGCTAATTTGTGCCTTTCGTACCTATCCTGATGTGTAGAATATGAAAACAACATATTTTGTTCTTACATTGAAAATATATATACAGGGTGCATCAAAATAAACCGTTGCAGAAGACAAGATAACACTTCGATTTCAGAAAGTTTTAAAAGTTTGATATAATTACGTAGTTTCTCCTTGTGTTACGTAAAAATACACATATGTGATCCTCGGGTGTCATATGCAAGCAACCTAGTAGTGTGTCAGTGTAGGGAAATGCAGTGAAATATGCGTTATTTTGAAAAAAAGAATAAAGTAGTACCAAACATGGTAGAGAATAAGGTACTTTGTTTCAGCCATAGGGACCCGGGTTCGCGATCGCTATGAGAGAAGTGCTTGTACTCGAGTCTGAGCTTTATTTCGTGAAAATATGTTAAATGGTTCTTAAGATATAGACCAAAACAGATTATAATACACGACAATTAGTAACAATTCAATATGCACATAATGACATATAATATATTGTTAGACGGTTGCCAGCCAACATTTTTACGTGAAATAAGAAAATTAATACAAAATTGAATAGCTCCGTGGTAATTGGAATCAATTTTTGACAGAAGGTGTGCGTCATGTGATCTCATTGAAAAGGTAAGGGTTATAGTCGTTCATGTAGAATATATGTTTCTAACTTCATTATTTTATGCTCTTTCTGCTAATTTGTGCCTTTCGTACCTATCCTGATGTGTAGAATATGAAAACAACATATTTTGTTCTTACATTGAAAATATATATACAGGTTGCATCAAAATAAACCGCTGCAGAAGACAAGATAACACTTCGATTTCAGAAAGTTTTAAAAGTTTGATATAATTACGTAGTATCTCCTTGTGTTACGTAAAAATACACATATGTGATCCTCGGGTGTCATATGCAAGCAACCTAGTGGTGTGTCAGTGTAGGGAAATGCAGTGAAATATGCGTTATTTTGAAAAAAAGAATAAAGTAGTACCAAACCTGGTAGAGAATAAGGTACTTTGTTTCAGCCATAGGGACCCGGGTTCGCGATCGCTATGAGAGAAGTGCTTGTACTCGAGTTTGAGCTTTATTTCGTGAAAATATGTTAAGTGGTTCTTAAGATATAGACTAAAACACATTATAATACACGACAATTAGTAACAATTCAATATGCACATAATGACATATAATATATTGTTAGACGGTTGCCAGCCAACATTTTTACGTGAAATAAGAAAATTAAAACAAAATTGAATAGCTCCGTGGTGATTGGAATCAATTTCTGACAGAAGGTGTGTGTCATGTGATCTCATTGAAAAGGTAAGGGTTATAGTCGTTCATGTAGAATATATGTTTCTAACTTCATTATTTTATGCTCTTTCTGCTAATTTGTGCCTTTCGTACCTATCCTGATGTGTAGAATATGAAAACAACATATTTTGTTCTTACATTGAAAATATATATACAGGGTGCATCAAAATAAACCGTTGCAGAAGACAAGATAACACTTCGATTTCAGAAAGTTTTAAAAGTTTGATATAATTAGGTAGTTTCTCTTTGTGTTACGTAAAAATATACATGTGTGATCCTCGGGTGTCATATGCAAGCAACCTATTGGTGTGTCAGTGTAGGGAAATGCAGTGAAATATGCGTTATTTTGAAAAAAAGAATAAAGTAGCACCAAACATGGTAGAGAATAAGGTACTTTGTTTCAGCCATAGGGACCCGGGTTCGCGATCGCTATGAGAGAAGTGCTTGTACTCGAGTTTGAGCTTTATTTCGTGAAAATATGTTAAATGTTTCTTAAGATATAGACCAAAACAGATTATAATACACGACAATTAGTAACAATTCAATATGCACATAATGACATATAATATATTGTTAGACGGTTGCCAGCCAACATTTTTACGTGAAATAAGAAAATTAAAACAAAATTGAATAGCTCCGTGGTAATTGGAATCAATTTTTGACAGAAGGTGTGCGTCATGTGATCTCATTGAAAAGGTAAGGCTTATAGTCGTTCATGTAGAATATATGTTTCTAACTTCATTATTTTATGCTCTTTCTGCTAATTTGTGCCTTTCGTACCTATCCTGATGTGTAGAATATGAAAACAACATATTTTGTTCTTACATTGAAAATATATATACAGGGTGCATCAAAATAAACCGTTGCAGAAGACAAGATAACACTTCGATTTCAGAAAGTTTTAAAAGTTTGATATAATTACGTAGTTTCTCCTTGTGTTACGTAAAAATACACATATGTGATCCTCGGGTGTCAGATGCAAGCAACCTAGTGGTGTGTAAGTGTAGGGAAATGCAGTGAAATATGCGTTATTTTGAAAAAAAGAATAAAGTAGTACCAAACATGGTAGAGAATAAGGTACTTTGTTTCAGCCATAGGGACCGGGTTCGCGATCGCTATGAGAGAAGTGCTTGTACTCGAGTTTGAGCTTTATTTCGTGAAAATATGTTAAGTGGTTCTTAAGATATAGACTAAAACACATTATAATACACGACAATTAGTAACAATTCAATATGCACATAATGACATATAATATATTGTTAGACGGTTGCCAGCCAACATTTTTACGTGAAATAAGAAAATTAAAACAAAATTGAATAGCTCCGTGGAAATTGGAATCAATTTTTGACAGAAGGTGTGTGTCATGTGATCTCATTGAAAAGGTAAGGGTTATAGTCGTTCATGTAGAATATATGTTTCTAACTTCATTATTTTATGCTCTTTCTGCTAATTTGTGCCTTTCGTACCTATCCTGATGTGTAGAATATGAAAACAACATATTTTGTTCTTACATTGAAAATATATATACAGGGTGCATCAAAATAAACCGTTGCAGAAGACAAGATAACACTTCGATTTCAGAAAGTTTTAAAAGTTTGATATAATTACGTAGTTTCTTCTTGTGTTACGTAAAAATACACATATGTGATCCTCGGGTGTCATATGCAAGCAACCTAGTGGTGTGTCAGTGTAGGGAAATGCAGTGAAATATGCGTTATTTTGAAAAAAAGAATAAAGTAGTACCAAACATGGTAGAGAATAAGGTACTTTGTTTCAGCCATAGGGACCCGGGTTCGCGATCGCTATGAGAGAAGTGCTTGTACTCGAGTTTGAGCTTTATTTCGTGAAAATATGTTAAATGGTTCTTAAGATATAGACTAAAACAGATTATAATGCACGACAATTAGTAACAATTCAATATGCACATAATGACATATAATATATTGTTAGACGGTTGCCAGCCAACATTTTTACGTGAAATAAGAAAATTAATACAAAATTGAATAGCTCCGTGGTAATTGGAATCAATTTTTGACAGAAGGTGTGCGTCATGTGATCTCATTGAAAAGGTAAGGGTTATAGTCGTTCATGTAGAATATATGTTTCTAACTTCATTATTTTATGCTCTTTCTGCTAATTTGTGCCTTTCGTACCTATCCTGATGTGTAGAATATGAAAACAACATATTTTGTTCTTACATTGAAAATATATATACAGGGTGCATCAAAATAAACCGTTGCAGAAGACAAGATAACACTTCGATTTCAGAAAGTTTTAAAAGTTTGATATAATTACGTAGTTTCTCCTTGTGTTACGTAAAAATACACATATGTGATCCTCGGGTGTCATATGCAAGCAACCTAGTGGTGTGTCAGTGTAGGGAAATGCAGTGAAATATGCGTTATTTTGAAAAAAAGAATAAAGTAGCACCAAACATGGTAGAGAATAAGGTACTTTGTTTCAGCCATAGGGACCCGGGTTCGCGACCGCTATGAGAGAAGTGCTTGTACTCGAGTTTTAGCTTTATTTCGTGAAAATATGTTAAATGGTTCTTAAGATATAGACCAAAACAGATTATAATACACGACAATTAGTAACAATTCAATATGCACATAATGACATATAATATATTGTTAGACGGTTGCCAGCCAACATTTTTACGTGAAATAAGAAAATTAATACAAAATTGAATAGCTCCGTGGTAATTGGAATCAATTTTTGACAGAAGGTGTGCGTCATGTGATCTCATTGAAAAGGTAAGGGTTATAGTCGTTCATGTAGAATATATGTTTCTAACTTCATTATTTTATGCTCTTTCTGCTAATTTGTGCCTTTCGTACCTATCCTGATGTGTAGAATATGAAAACAACATATTTTGTTCTTACATTGCAAATATATATACAGGGTGCATCAAAATAAACCGCTGCAGAAGACAAGATAACACTTCGATTTCAGAAAGTTTTAAAAGTTTGATATAATTACGTAGTATCTCCTTGTGTTACGTAAAAATACACATATGTGATCCTCGGGTGTCATATGCAAGCAACCTAGTGGTGTGTAAGTGTAGGGAAATGCAGTGAAATATGCGTTATTTTGAAAAAAAGAATAAAGTAGTACCAAACATGGTAGAGAATAAGGTACTTTGTTTCAGCCATAGGGACCGGGTTCGCGATCGCTATGAGAGAAGTGCTTGTACTCGAGTTTGAGCTTTATTTCGTGAAAATATGTTAAGTGGTTCTTAAGATATAGACTAAAACAGATTATAATGCACGACAATTAGTAACAATTCAATATGCACATAATGACATATAATATATTGTTAGACGGTTGCCAGCCAACATTTTTACGTGAAATAAGAAAATTAATACAAAATTGAATAGCTCCGTGGTAATTGGAATCAATTTTTGACAGAAGGTGTGCGTCATGTGATCTCATTGAAAAGGTAAGGGTTATAGTCGTTCATGTAGAATATATGTTTCTAACTTCATTATTTTATGCTCTTTCTGCTAATTTGTGCCTTTCGTACATATCCTGATGTGTAGAATATGAAAACAACATATTTTGTTCTTACATTGAAAATATATATACAGGGTGCATCAAAATAAACCGTTGCAGAAGACATGATAACACTTCGATTTCAGAAAGTTTTAAAAGTTTGATATAATTAGGTAGTTTCTCTTTGTGTTACGTAAAAATATACATGTGTGATCCTCGGGTGTCATATGCAAGCAACCTATTGGTGTGTCAGTGTAGGGAAATGCAGTGAAATATGCGTTATTTTGAAAAAAAGAATAAAGTAGCACCAAACCTGGTAGAGAATAAGGTACTTTGTTTCAGCCATAGGGACCCGGGTTCGCGATCGCTATGAAGAAGTGCTTGTACTCGAGTTTGAGCTTTATTTCGTGAAAATATGTTAAATGTTTCTTAAGATATAGACCAAAACAGATTATAATACACGACAATTAGTAACAATTCAATATGCACATAATGACATATAATATATTGTTAGACGGTTGCCAGCCAACATTTTTACGTGAAATAAGAAAATTAAAACAAAATTGAATAGCTCCGTGGTAATTGGAATCAATTTTTGACAGAAGGTGTGCGTCATGTGATCTCATTGAAAAGGTAAGGCTTATAGTCGTTCATGTAGAATATATGTTTCTAACTTCATTATTTTATGTTCTTTCTGCTAATTTGTGCCTTTCGTACCTATCCTGATGTGTAGAATATGAAAACAACATATTTTGTTCTTACATTGAAAATATATATACAGGGTGCATCAAAATAAACCGTTGCAGAAGACAAGATAACACTTCGATTTCAGAAAGTTTTAAAAGTTTGATATAATTACGTAGTTTCTCCTTGTGTTACGTAAAAATACACATATGTGATCCTCGGGTGTCATATGCAAGCAACCTAGTAGTGTGTCAGTGTAGGGAAATGCAGTGAAATATGCGTTATTTTGAAAAAAAGAATAAAGTAGTACCAAACATGGTAGAGAATAAGGTACTTTGTTTCAGCCATAGGGACCCGGGTTCGCGATCGCTATGAGAGAAGTGCTTGTACTCGAGTCTGAGCTTTATTTCGTGAAAATATGTTAAATGGTTCTTAAGATATAGACCAAAACAGATTATAATACACGACAATTAGTAACAATTCAATATGCACATAATGACATATAATATATTGTTAGACGGTTGCCAGCCAACATTTTTACGTGAAATAAGAAAATTAATACAAAATTGAATAGCTCCGTGGTAATTGGAATCAATTTTTGACAGAAGGTGTGCGTCATGTGATCTCATTGAAAAGGTAAGGGTTATAGTCGTTCATGTAGAATATATGTTTCTAACTTCATTATTTTATGCTCTTTCTGCTAATTTGTGCCTTTCGTACCTATCCTGATGTGTAGAATATGAAAACAACATATTTTGTTCTTACATTGAAAATATATATACAGGGTGCATCAAAATAAACCGTTGCAGAAGACAAGATAACACTTCGATTTCAGAAAGTTTTAAAAGTTTGATATAATTACGTAGTTTCTCCTTGTGTTACGTAAAAATACACATATGTGATCCTCGGGTGTCATATGCAAGCAACCTAGTGGTGTGTCAGTGTAGGGAAATGCAGTGAAATATGCGTTATTTTGAAAAAAAGAATAAAGTAGCACCAAACATGGTAGAGAATAAGGTACTTTGTTTCAGCCATAGGGACCCGGGTTCGCGACCGCTATGAGAGAAGTGCTTGTACTCGAGTTTTAGCTTTATTTCGTGAAAATATGTTAAATGGTTCTTAAGATATAGACCAAAACAGATTATAATACACGACAATTAGTAACAATTCAATATGCACATAATGACATATAATATATTGTTAGACGGTTGCCAGCCAACATTTTTACGTGAAATAAGAAAATTAATACAAAATTGAATAGCTCCGTGGTAATTGGAATCAATTTTTGACAGAAGGTGTGCGTCATGTGATCTCATTGAAAAGGTAAGGGTTATAGTCGTTCATGTAGAATATATGTTTCTAACTTCATTATTTTATGCTCTTTCTGCTAATTTGTGCCTTTCGTACCTATCCTGATGTGTAGAATATGAAAACAACATATTTTGTTCTTACATTGCAAATATATATACAGGGTGCATCAAAATAAACCGCTGCAGAAGACAAGATAACACTTCGATTTCAGAAAGTTTTAAAAGTTTGATATAATTACGTAGTATCTCCTTGTGTTACGTAAAAATACACATATGTGATCCTCGGGTGTCATATGCAAGCAACCTAGTGGTGTGTAAGTGTAGGGAAATGCAGTGAAATATGCGTTATTTTGAAAAAAAGAATAAAGTAGTACCAAACATGGTAGAGAATAAGGTACTTTGTTTCAGCCATAGGGACCGGGTTCGCGATCGCTATGAGAGAAGTGCTTGTACTCGAGTTTGAGCTTTATTTCGTGAAAATATGTTAAGTGGTTCTTAAGATATAGACTAAAACAGATTATAATGCACGACAATTAGTAACAATTCAATATGCACATAATGACATATAATATATTGTTAGACGGTTGCCAGCCAACATTTTTACGTGAAATAAGAAAATTAATACAAAATTGAATAGCTCCGTGGTAATTGGAATCAATTTTTGACAGAAGGTGTGCGTCATGTGATCTCATTGAAAAGGTAAGGGTTATAGTCGTTCATGTAGAATATATGTTTCTAACTTCATTATTTTATGCTCTTTCTGCTAATTTGTGCCTTTCGTACCTATCCTGATGTGTAGAATATGAAAACAACATATTTTGTTCTTACATTGAAAATATATATACAGGGTGCATCAAAATAAACCGTTGCAGAAGACATGATAACACTTCGATTTCAGAAAGTTTTAAAAGTTTGATATAATTAGGTAGTTTCTCTTTGTGTTACGTAAAAATATACATGTGTGATCCTCGGGTGTCATATGCAAGCAACCTATTGGTGTGTCAGTGTAGGGAAATGCAGTGAAATATGCGTTATTTTGAAAAAAAGAATAAAGTAGCACCAAACCTGGTAGAGAATAAGGTACTTTGTTTCAGCCATAGGGACCCGGGTTCGCGATCGCTATGAGAGAAGTGCTTGTACTCGAGTTTGAGCTTTATTTCGTGAAAATATGTTAAATGTTTCTTAAGATATAGACCAAAACAGATTATAATACACGACAATTAGTAACAATTCAATATGCACATAATGACATATAATATATTGTTAGACGGTTGCCAGCCAACATTTTTACGTGAAATAAGAAAATTAAAACAAAATTGAATAGCTCCGTGGTAATTGGAATCAATTTTTGACAGAAGGTGTGCGTCATGTGATCTCATTGAAAAGGTAAGGCTTATAGTCGTTCATGTAGAATATATGTTTCTAACTTCATTATTTT
Organism: Thermobia domestica; assembly: GCF_964235325.1. Lineage (NCBI taxonomy): Eukaryota > Metazoa > Arthropoda > Insecta > Zygentoma > Lepismatidae > Thermobia > Thermobia domestica. The sequence goes on along the minus strand of NC_137462.1, from coordinate 232,835,328 downwards.
ATGTTCTTTCTGCTAATTTGTGCCTTTCGTACCTATCCTGATGTGTAGAATATGAAAACAACATATTTTGTTCTTACATTGAAAATATATATACAGGGTGCATCAAAATAAACCGTTGCAGAAGACAAGATAACACTTCGATTTCAGAAAGTTTTAAAAGTTTGATATAATTACGTAGTTTCTCCTTGTGTTACGTAAAAATACACATATGTGATCCTCGGGTGTCATATGCAAGCAACCTAGTAGTGTGTCAGTGTAGGGAAATGCAGTGAAATATGCGTTATTTTGAAAAAAAGAATAAAGTAGTACCAAACATGGTAGAGAATAAGGTACTTTGTTTCAGCCATAGGGACCCGGGTTCGCGATCGCTATGAGAGAAGTGCTTGTACTCGAGTCTGAGCTTTATTTCGTGAAAATATGTTAAATGGTTCTTAAGATATAGACCAAAACAGATTATAATACACGACAATTAGTAACAATTCAATATGCACATAATGACATATAATATATTGTTAGACGGTTGCCAGCCAACATTTTTACGTGAAATAAGAAAATTAATACAAAATTGAATAGCTCCGTGGTAATTGGAATCAATTTTTGACAGAAGGTGTGCGTCATGTGATCTCATTGAAAAGGTAAGGGTTATAGTCGTTCATGTAGAATATATGTTTCTAACTTCATTATTTTATGCTCTTTCTGCTAATTTGTGCCTTTCGTACCTATCCTGATGTGTAGAATATGAAAACAACATATTTTGTTCTTACATTGAAAATATATATACAGGTTGCATCAAAATAAACCGCTGCAGAAGACAAGATAACACTTCGATTTCCGAAAGTTTTAAAAGTTTGATATAATTACGTAGTATCTCCTTGTGTTACGTAAAAATACACATATGTGATCCTCGGGTGTCATATGCAAGCAACCTAGTGGTGTGTCAGTGTAGGGAAATGCAGTGAAATATGCGTTATTTTGAAAAAAAGAATAAAGTAGTACCAAACCTGGTAGAGAATAAGGTACTTTGTTTCAGCCATAGGGACCCGGGTTCGCGATCGCTATGAGAGAAGTGCTTGTACTCGAGTTTGAGCTTTATTTCGTGAAAATATGTTAAGTGGTTCTTAAGATATAGACTAAAACACATTATAATACACGACAATTAGTAACAATTCAATATGCACATAATGACATATAATATATTGTTAGACGGTTGCCAGCCAACATTTTTACGTGAAATAAGAAAATTAAAACAAAATTGAATAGCTCCGTGGTGATTGGAATCAATTTCTGACAGAAGGTGTGTGTCATGTGATCTCATTGAAAAGGTAAGGGTTATAGTCGTTCATGTAGAATATATGTTTCTAACTTCATTATTTTATGCTCTTTCTGCTAATTTGTGCCTTTCGTACCTATCCTGATGTGTAGAATATGAAAACAACATATTTTGTTCTTACATTGAAAATATATATACAGGGTGCATCAAAATAAACCGTTGCAGAAGACAAGATAACACTTCGATTTCAGAAAGTTTTAAAAGTTTGATATAATTAGGTAGTTTCTCTTTGTGTTACGTAAAAATATACATGTGTGATCCTCGGGTGTCATATGCAAGCAACCTATTGGTGTGTCAGTGTAGGGAAATGCAGTGAAATATGCGTTATTTTGAAAAAAAGAATAAAGTAGCACCAAACATGGTAGAGAATAAGGTACTTTGTTTCAGCCATAGGGACCCGGGTTCGCGATCGCTATGAGAGAAGTGCTTGTACTCGAGTTTGAGCTTTATTTCGTGAAAATATGTTAAATGTTTCTTAAGATATAGACCAAAACAGATTATAATACACGACAATTAGTAACAATTCAATATGCACATAATGACATATAATATATTGTTAGACGGTTGCCAGCCAACATTTTTACGTGAAATAAGAAAATTAAAACAAAATTGAATAGCTCCGTGGTAATTGGAATCAATTTTTGACAGAAGGTGTGCGTCATGTGATCTCATTGAAAAGGTAAGGCTTATAGTCGTTCATGTAGAATATATGTTTCTAACTTCATTATTTTATGCTCTTTCTGCTAATTTGTGCCTTTCGTACCTATCCTGATGTGTAGAATATGAAAACAACATATTTTGTTCTTACATTGAAAATATATATACAGGGTGCATCAAAATAAACCGTTGCAGAAGACAAGATAACACTTCGATTTCAGAAAGTTTTAAAAGTTTGATATAATTACGTAGTTTCTCCTTGTGTTACGTAAAAATACACATATGTGATCCTCGGGTGTCATATGCAAGCAACCTAGTGGTGTGTAAGTGTAGGGAAATGCAGTGAAATATGCGTTATTTTGAAAAAAAGAATAAAGTAGTACCAAACATGGTAGAGAATAAGGTACTTTGTTTCAGCCATAGGGACCGGGTTCGCGATCGCTATGAGAGAAGTGCTTGTACTCGAGTTTGAGCTTTATTTCGTGAAAATATGTTAAGTGGTTCTTAAGATATAGACTAAAACACATTATAATACACGACAATTAGTAACAATTCAATATGCACATAATGACATATAATATATTGTTAGACGGTTGCCAGCCAACATTTTTACGTGAAATAAGAAAATTAAAACAAAATTGAATAGCTCCGTGGAAATTGGAATCAATTTTTGACAGAAGGTGTGTGTCATGTGATCTCATTGAAAAGGTAAGGGTTATAGTCGTTCATGTAGAATATATGTTTCTAACTTCATTATTTTATGCTCTTTCTGCTAATTTGTGCCTTTCGTACCTATCCTGATGTGTAGAATATGAAAACAACATATTTTGTTCTTACATTGAAAATATATATACAGGGTGCATCAAAATAAACCGTTGCAGAAGACAAGATAACACTTCGATTTCAGAAAGTTTTAAAAGTTTGATATAATTACGTAGTTTCTTCTTGTGTTACGTAAAAATACACATATGTGATCCTCGGGTGTCATATGCAAGCAACCTAGTGGTGTGTCAGTGTAGGGAAATGCAGTGAAATATGCGTTATTTTGAAAAAAAGAATAAAGTAGTACCAAACATGGTAGAGAATAAGGTACTTTGTTTCAGCCATAGGGACCCGGGTTCGCGATCGCTATGAGAGAAGTGCTTGTACTCGAGTTTGAGCTTTATTTCGTGAAAATATGTTAAGTGGTTCTTAAGATATAGACTAAAACAGATTATAATGCACGACAATTAGTAACAATTCAATATGCACATAATGACATATAATATATTGTTAGACGGTTGCCAGCCAACATTTTTACGTGAAATAAGAAAATTAATACAAAATTGAATAGCTCCGTGGTAATTGGAATCAATTTTTGACAGAAGGTGTGCGTCATGTGATCTCATTGAAAAGGTAAGGGTTATAGTCGTTCATGTAGAATATATGTTTCTAACTTCATTATTTTATGCTCTTTCTGCTAATTTGTGCCTTTCGTACCTATCCTGATGTGTAGAATATGAAAACAACATATTTTGTTCTTACATTGAAAATATATATACAGGGTGCATCAAAATAAACCGTTGCAGAAGACAAGATAACACTTCGATTTCAGAAAGTTTTAAAAGTTTGATATAATTACGTAGTTTCTCCTTGTGTTACGTAAAAATACACATATGTGATCCTCGGGTGTCATATGCAAGCAACCTAGTGGTGTGTCAGTGTAGGGAAATGCAGTGAAATATGCGTTATTTTGAAAAAAAGAATAAAGTAGCACCAAACATGGTAGAGAATAAGGTACTTTGTTTCAGCCATAGGGACCCGGGTTCGCGACCGCTATGAGAGAAGTGCTTGTACTCGAGTTTTAGCTTTATTTCGTGAAAATATGTTAAATGGTTCTTAAGATATAGACCAAAACAGATTATAATACACGACAATTAGTAACAATTCAATATGCACATAATGACATATAATATATTGTTAGACGGTTGCCAGCCAACATTTTTACGTGAAATAAGAAAATTAATACAAAATTGAATAGCTCCGTGGTAATTGGAATCAATTTTTGACAGAAGGTGTGCGTCATGTGATCTCATTGAAAAGGTAAGGGTTATAGTCGTTCATGTAGAATATATGTTTCTAACTTCATTATTTTATGCTCTTTCTGCTAATTTGTGCCTTTCGTACCTATCCTGATGTGTAGAATATGAAAACAACATATTTTGTTCTTACATTGCAAATATATATACAGGGTGCATCAAAATAAACCGCTGCAGAAGACAAGATAACACTTCGATTTCAGAAAGTTTTAAAAGTTTGATATAATTACGTAGTATCTCCTTGTGTTACGTAAAAATACACATATGTGATCCTCGGGTGTCATATGCAAGCAACCTAGTGGTGTGTAAGTGTAGGGAAATGCAGTGAAATATGCGTTATTTTGAAAAAAAGAATAAAGTAGTACCAAACATGGTAGAGAATAAGGTACTTTGTTTCAGCCATAGGGACCGGGTTCGCGATCGCTATGAGAGAAGTGCTTGTACTCGAGTTTGAGCTTTATTTCGTGAAAATATGTTAAGTGGTTCTTAAGATATAGACTAAAACAGATTATAATGCACGACAATTAGTAACAATTCAATATGCACATAATGACATATAATATATTGTTAGACGGTTGCCAGCCAACATTTTTACGTGAAATAAGAAAATTAATACAAAATTGAATAGCTCCGTGGTAATTGGAATCAATTTTTGACAGAAGGTGTGCGTCATGTGATCTCATTGAAAAGGTAAGGGTTATAGTCGTTCATGTAGAATATATGTTTCTAACTTCATTATTTTATGCTCTTTCTGCTAATTTGTGCCTTTCGTACATATCCTGATGTGTAGAATATGAAAACAACATATTTTGTTCTTACATTGAAAATATATATACAGGGTGCATCAAAATAAACCGTTGCAGAAGACATGATAACACTTCGATTTCAGAAAGTTTTAAAAGTTTGATATAATTAGGTAGTTTCTCTTTGTGTTACGTAAAAATATACATGTGTGATCCTCGGGTGTCATATGCAAGCAACCTATTGGTGTGTCAGTGTAGGGAAATGCAGTGAAATATGCGTTATTTTGAAAAAAAGAATAAAGTAGCACCAAACCTGGTAGAGAATAAGGTACTTTGTTTCAGCCATAGGGACCCGGGTTCGCGATCGCTATGAGAGAAGTGCTTGTACTCGAGTTTGAGCTTTATTTCGTGAAAATATGTTAAATGTTTCTTAAGATATAGACCAAAACAGATTATAATACACGACAATTAGTAACAATTCAATATGCACATAATGACATATAATATATTGTTAGACGGTTGCCAGCCAACATTTTTACGTGAAATAAGAAAATTAAAACAAAATTGAATAGCTCCGTGGTAATTGGAATCAATTTTTGACAGAAGGTGTGCGTCATGTGATCTCATTGAAAAGGTAAGGCTTATAGTCGTTCATGTAGAATATATGTTTCTAACTTCATTATTTTATGTTCTTTCTGCTAATTTGTGCCTTTCGTACCTATCCTGATGTGTAGAATATGAAAACAACATATTTTGTTCTTACATTGAAAATATATATACAGGGTGCATCAAAATAAACCGTTGCAGAAGACAAGATAACACTTCGATTTCAGAAAGTTTTAAAAGTTTGATATAATTACGTAGTTTCTCCTTGTGTTACGTAAAAATACACATATGTGATCCTCGGGTGTCATATGCAAGCAACCTAGTAGTGTGTCAGTGTAGGGAAATGCAGTGAAATATGCGTTATTTTGAAAAAAAGAATAAAGTAGTACCAAACATGGTAGAGAATAAGGTACTTTGTTTCAGCCATAGGGACCCGGGTTCGCGATCGCTATGAGAGAAGTGCTTGTACTCGAGTCTGAGCTTTATTTCGTGAAAATATGTTAAATGGTTCTTAAGATATAGACCAAAACAGATTATAATACACGACAATTAGTAACAATTCAATATGCACATAATGACATATAATATATTGTTAGACGGTTGCCAGCCAACATTTTTACGTGAAATAAGAAAATTAATACAAAATTGAATAGCTCCGTGGTAATTGGAATCAATTTTTGACAGAAGGTGTGCGTCATGTGATCTCATTGAAAAGGTAAGGGTTATAGTCGTTCATGTAGAATATATGTTTCTAACTTCATTATTTTATGCTCTTTCTGCTAATTTGTGCCTTTCGTACCTATCCTGATGTGTAGAATATGAAAACAACATATTTTGTTCTTACATTGAAAATATATATACAGGTTGCATCAAAATAAACCGCTGCAGAAGACAAGATAACACTTCGATTTCCGAAAGTTTTAAAAGTTTGATATAATTACGTAGTATCTCCTTGTGTTACGTAAAAATACACATATGTGATCCTCGGGTGTCATATGCAAGCAACCTAGTGGTGTGTCAGTGTAGGGAAATGCAGTGAAATATGCGTTATTTTGAAAAAAAGAATAAAGTAGTACCAAACCTGGTAGAGAATAAGGTACTTTGTTTCAGCCATAGGGACCCGGGTTCGCGATCGCTATGAGAGAAGTGCTTGTACTCGAGTTTGAGCTTTATTTCGTGAAAATATGTTAAGTGGTTCTTAAGATATAGACTAAAACACATTATAATACACGACAATTAGTAACAATTCAATATGCACATAATGACATATAATATATTGTTAGACGGTTGCCAGCCAACATTTTTACGTGAAATAAGAAAATTAAAACAAAATTGAATAGCTCCGTGGTGATTGGAATCAATTTCTGACAGAAGGTGTGTGTCATGTGATCTCATTGAAAAGGTAAGGGTTATAGTCGTTCATGTAGAATATATGTTTCTAACTTCATTATTTTATGCTCTTTCTGCTAATTTGTGCCTTTCGTACCTATCCTGATGTGTAGAATATGAAAACAACATATTTTGTTCTTACATTGAAAATATATATACAGGGTGCATCAAAATAAACCGTTGCAGAAGACAAGATAACACTTCGATTTCAGAAAGTTTTAAAAGTTTGATATAATTAGGTAGTTTCTCTTTGTGTTACGTAAAAATATACATGTGTGATCCTCGGGTGTCATATGCAAGCAACCTATTGGTGTGTCAGTGTAGGGAAATGCAGTGAAATATGCGTTATTTTGAAAAAAAGAATAAAGTAGCACCAAACATGGTAGAGAATAAGGTACTTTGTTTCAGCCATAGGGACCCGGGTTCGCGATCGCTATGAGAGAAGTGCTTGTACTCGAGTTTGAGCTTTATTTCGTGAAAATATGTTAAATGTTTCTTAAGATATAGACCAAAACAGATTATAATACACGACAATTAGTAACAATTCAATATGCACATAATGACATATAATATATTGTTAGACGGTTGCCAGCCAACATTTTTACGTGAAATAAGAAAATTAAAACAAAATTGAATAGCTCCGTGGTAATTGGAATCAATTTTTGACAGAAGGTGTGCGTCATGTGATCTCATTGAAAAGGTAAGGCTTATAGTCGTTCATGTAGAATATATGTTTCTAACTTCATTATTTTATGCTCTTTCTGCTAATTTGTGCCTTTCGTACCTATCCTGATGTGTAGAATATGAAAACAACATATTTTGTTCTTACATTGAAAATATATATACAGGGTGCATCAAAATAAACCGTTGCAGAAGACAAGATAACACTTCGATTTCAGAAAGTTTTAAAAGTTTGATATAATTACGTAGTTTCTCCTTGTGTTACGTAAAAATACACATATATGATCCTCGGGTGTCATATGCAAGCAACCTAGTGGTGTGTCAGTGTAGGGAAATGCAGTGAAATATGCGTTATTTTGAAAAAAAGAATAAAGTAGCACCAAACATGGTAGAGAATAAGGTACTTTGTTTCAGCCATAGGGACCCGGGTTCGCGATCGCTATGAGAGAAGTGCTTGTACTCGAGTTTTAGCTTTATTTCGTGAAAATATGTTAAATGGTTCTTAAGATATAGACCAAAACAGATTATAATACACGACAATTAGTAACAATTCAATATGCACATAATGACATATAATATATTGTTAGACGGTTGCCAGCCAACATTTTTACGTGAAATAAGAAAATTAATACAAAATTGAATAGCTCCGTGGTAATTGGAATCAATTTTTGACAGAAGGTGTGCGTCATGTGATCTCATTGAAAAGGTAAGGGTTATAGTCGTTCATGTAGAATATATGTTTCTAACTTCATTATTTTATGCTCTTTCTGCTAATTTGTGCCTTTCGTACCTATCCTGATGTGTAGAATATGAAAACAACATATTTTGTTCTTACATTGCAAATATATATACAGGGTGCATCAAAATAAACCGCTGCAGAAGACAAGATAACACTTCGATTTCAGAAAGTTTTAAAAGTTTGATATAATTACGTAGTATCTCCCTGTGTTACGTAAAAATACACATATGTGATCCTCGGGTGTCATATGCAAGCAACCTAGTGGTGTGTAAGTGTAGGGAAATGCAGTGAAATATGCGTTATTTTGAAAAAAAGAATAAAGTAGTACCAAACATGGTAGAGAATAAGGTACTTTGTTTCAGCCATAGGGACCGGGTTCGCGATCGCTATGAGAGAAGTGCTTGTACTCGAGTTTGAGCTTTATTTCGTGAAAATATGTTAAGTGGTTTTTAAGATATAGACTAAAACACATTATAATACACGACAATTAGTAACAATTCAATATGCACATAATAACATATAATATATTGTTAGACGGTTGCCAGCCAACATTTTTACGTGAAATAAGAAAATTAAAACAAAATTGAATAGCTCCGTGGAAATTGGAATCAATTTTTGACAGAAGGTGTGTGTCATGTGATCTCATTGAAAAGGTAAGGGTTATAGTCGTTCATGTAGAATATATGTTTCTAACTTCATTAATTTATGCTCTTTCTGCTAATTTGTGCCTTTCGTACCTATCCTGATGTGTAGAATATGAAAACAACATATTTTGTTCTTACATTGAAAATATATATACAGGGTGCATCAAAATAAACCGTTGCAGAAGACAAGATAACACTTCGATTTCAGAAAGTTTTAAAAGTTTGATATAATTACGTAGTTTCTTCTTGTGTTACGTAAAAATACACATATGTGATCCTCGGGTGTCATATGCAAGCAACCTAGTGGTGTGTCAGTGTAGGGAAATGCAGTGAAATATGCGTTATTTTGAAAAAAAGAATAAAGTAGTACCAAACATGGTAGAGAATAAGGTACTTTGTTTCAGCCATAGGGACCCGGGTTCGCGATCGCTATGAGAGAAGTGCTTGTACTCGAGTTTGAGCTTTATTTCGTGAAAATATGTTAAGTGGTTCTTAAGATATAGACTAAAACAGATTATAATGCACGACAATTAGTAACAATTCAATATGCACATAATGACATATAATATATTGTTAGACGGTTGCCAGCCAACATTTTTACGTGAAATAAGAAAATTAATACAAAATTGAATAGCTCCGTGGTAATTGGAATCAATTTTTGACAGAAGGTGTGCGTCATGTGATCTCATTGAAAAGGTAAGGGTTATAGTCGTTCATGTAGAATATATGTTTCTAACTTCATTATTTTATGCTCTTTCTGCTAATTTGTGCCTTTCGTACCTATCCTGATGTGTAGAATATGAAAACAACATATTTTGTTCTTACATTGAAAATATATATACAGGGTGCATCAAAATAAACCGTTGCAGAAGACAAGATAACACTTCGATTTCAGAAAGTTTTAAAAGTTTGATATAATTACGTAGTTTCTCCTTGTGTTACGTAAAAATACACATATGTGATCCTCGGGTGTCATATGCAAGCAACCTATTGGTGTGTCAGTGTAGGGAAATGCAGTGAAATATGCGTTATTTTGAAAAAAAGAATAAAGTAGCACCAAACATGGTAGAGAATAAGGTACTTTGTTTCAGCCATAGGGACCCGGGTTCGCGATCGCTATGAGAGAAGTGCTTGTACTCGAGTTTGAGCTTTATTTCGTGAAAATATGTTAAATGTTTCTTAAGATATAGACCAAAACAGATTATAATACACGACAATTAGTAACAATTCAATATGCACATAATGACATATAATATATTGTTAGACGGTTGCCAGCCAACATTTTTACGTGAAATAAGAAAATTAAAACAAAATTGAATAGCTCCGTGGTAATTGGAATCAATTTTTGACAGAAGGTGTGCGTCATGTGATCTCATTGAAAAGGTAAGGCTTATAGTCGTTCATGTAGAATATATGTTTCTAACTTCATTATTTTATGTTCTTTCTGCTAATTTGTGCCTTTCGTACCTATCCTGATGTGTAGAATATGAAAACAACATATTTTGTTCTTACATTGAAAATATATATACAGGGTGCATCAAAATAAACCGTTGCAGAAGACAAGATAACACTTCGATTTCAGAAAGTTTTAAAAGTTTGATATAATTACGTAGTTTCTCCTTGTGTTACGTAAAAATACACATATGTGATCCTCGGGTGTCATATGCAAGCAACCTAGTAGTGTGTCAGTGTAGGGAAATGCAGTGAAATATGCGTTATTTTGAAAAAAAGAATAAAGTAGTACCAAACATGGTAGAGAATAAGGTACTTTGTTTCAGCCATAGGGACCCGGGTTCGCGATCGCTATGAGAGAAGTGCTTGTACTCGAGTCTGAGCTTTATTTCGTGAAAATATGTTAAATGGTTCTTAAGATATAGACCAAAACAGATTATAATACACGACAATTAGTAACAATTCAATATGCACATAATGACATATAATATATTGTTAGACGGTTGCCAGCCAACATTTTTACGTGAAATAAGAAAATTAATACAAAATTGAATAGCTCCGTGGTAATTGGAATCAATTTTTGACAGAAGGTGTGCGTCATGTGATCTCATTGAAAAGGTAAGGGTTATAGTCGTTCATGTAGAATATATGTTTCTAACTTCATTATTTTATGCTCTTTCTGCTAATTTGTGCCTTTCGTACCTATCCTGATGTGTAGAATATGAAAACAACATATTTTGTTCTTACATTGAAAATATATATACAGGTTGCATCAAAATAAACCGCTGCAGAAGACAAGATAACACTTCGATTTCCGAAAGTTTTAAAAGTTTGATATAATTACGTAGTATCTCCTTGTGTTACGTAAAAATACACATATGTGATCCTCGGGTGTCATATGCAAGCAACCTAGTGGTGTGTCAGTGTAGGGAAATGCAGTGAAATATGCGTTATTTTGAAAAAAAGAATAAAGTAGTACCAAACCTGGTAGAGAATAAGGTACTTTGTTTCAGCCATAGGGACCCGGGTTCGCGATCGCTATGAGAGAAGTGCTTGTACTCGAGTTTGAGCTTTATTTCGTGAAAATATGTTAAGTGGTTCTTAAGATATAGACTAAAACACATTATAATACACGACAATTAGTAACAATTCAATATGCACATAATGACATATAATATATTGTTAGACGGTTGCCAGCCAACATTTTTACGTGAAATAAGAAAATTAAAACAAAATTGAATAGCTCCGTGGTAATTGGAATCAATTTTTGACGGAAGGTGTGTGTCATGTGATCTCATTGAAAAGGTAAGGGTTATAGTCGTTCATGTAGAATATATGTTTCTAACTTCATTATTTTATGCTCTTTCTGCTAATTTGTGCCTTTCGTACCTATCCTGATGTGTAGAATATGAAAACAACATATTTTGTTCTTACATTGAAAATATATATACAGGGTGCATCAAAATAAACCGTTGCAGAAGACAAGATAACACTTCGATTTCAGAAAGTTTTAAAAGTTTGATATAATTAGGTAGTTTCTCTTTGTGTTACGTAAAAATATACATGTGTGATCCTCGGGTGTCATATGCAAGCAACCTATTGGTGTGTCAGTGTAGGGAAATGCAGTGAAATATGCGTTATTTTGAAAAAAAGAATAAAGTAGCACCAAACATGGTAGAGAATAAGGTACTTTGTTTCAGCCATAGGGACCCGGGTTCGCGATCGCTATGAGAGAAGTGCTTGTACTCGAGTTTGAGCTTTATTTCGTGAAAATATGTTAAATGTTTCTTAAGATATAGACCAAAACAGATTATAATACACGACAATTAGTAACAATTCAATATGCACATAATGACATATAATATATTGTTAGACGGTTGCCAGCCAACATTTTTACGTGAAATAAGAAAATTAAAACAAAATTGAAGAGCTCCGTGGTAATTGGAATCAATTTTTGACAGAAGGTGTGCGTCATGTGATCTCATTGAAAAGGTAAGGGTTATAGTCGTTCATGTAGAATATATGTTTCTAACTTCATTATTTTATGCTCTTTCTGCTAATTTGTGCCTTTCGTACCTATCCTGATGTGTAGAATATGAAAACAACATATTTTGTTCTTACATTGAAAATATATATACAGGGTGCATCAAAATAAACCGTTGCAGAAGACAAGATAACACTTCGATTTCAGAAAGTTTTAAAAGTTTGATATAATTACGTAGTTTCTCCTTGTGTTACGTAAAAATACACATATGTGATCCTCGGGTGTCATATGCAAGCAACCTAGTGGTGTGTCAGTGTAGGGAAATGCAGTGAAATATGCGTTATTTTGAAAAAAAGAATAAAGTAGCACCAAACATGGTAGAGAATAAGGTACTTTGTTTCAGCCATAGGGACCCGGGTTCGCGATCGCTATGAGATAAGTGCTTGTACTCGAGTTTGAGCTTTATTTCGTGAAAATATGTTAAATGGTTCTTAAGATATAGACCAAAACAGATTATAATACACGACAATTAGTAACAATTCAATATGCACATAATGACATATAATATATTGTTAGACGGTTGCCAGCCAACATTTTTACGTGAAATAAGAAAATTAATACAAAATTGAATAGCTCCGTGGTAATTGGAATCAATTTTTGACAGAAGGTGTGCGTCATGTGATCTCATTGAAAAGGTAAGGGTTATAGTCGTTCATGTAGAATATATGTTTCTAACTTCATTATTTTATGCTCTTTCTGCTAATTTGTGCCTTTCGTACCTATCCTGATGTGTAGAATATGAAAACAAATATTCTGTTCTTACATTGAAAATATATATACAGGGTGCATCAAAATAAACCGTTGCAGAAGACATGATAACACTTCGATTTCAGAAAGTTTTAAAAGTTTGATATAATTAGGTAGTTTCTCTTTGTGTTACGTAAAAATATACATGTGTGATCCTCGGGTGTCATATGCAAGCAACCTATTGGTGTGTCAGTGTAGGGAAATGCAGTGAAATATGCGTTATTTTGAAAAAAAGAATAAAGTAGCACCAAACATGGTAGAGAATAAGGTACTTTGTTTCAGCCATAGGGACCCGGGTTCGCGATCGCTATGAGAGAAGTGCTTGTACTCGAGTTTGAGCTTTATTTCGTGAAAATATGTTAAATGTTTCTGAAGATATAGACCAAAACAGATTATAATACACGACAATTAGTAACAATTCAATATGCACATAATGACATATAATATATTGTTAGACGGTTGCCAGCCAACATTTTTACGTGAAATAAGAAAATTAAAACAAAATTGAATAGCTACGTGGTAATTGGAATCAATTTTTGACAGAAGGTGTGCGTCATGTGATCTCATTGAAAAGGTAAGGCTTATAGTCGTTCATGTAGAATATATGTTTCTAACTTCATTATTTTATGTTCTTTCTGCTAATTTGTGCCTTTCGTACCTATCCTGATGTGTAGAATATGAAAACAACATATTTTGTTCTTACATTGAAAATATATATACAGGGTGCATCAAAATAAACCGTTGCAGAAGACAAGATAACACTTCGATTTCAGAAAGTTTTAAAAGTTTGATATAATTACGTAGTTTCTCCTTGTGTTACGTAAAAATACACATATGTGATCCTCGGGTGTCATATGCAAGCAACCTAGTAGTGTGTCAGTGTAGGGAAATGCAGTGAAATATGCGTTATTTTGAAAAAAAGAATAAAGTAGTACCAAACATGGTAGAGAATAAGGTACTTTGTTTCAGCCATAGGGACCCGGGTTCGCGATCGCTATGAGAGAAGTGCTTGTACTCGAGTCTGAGCTTTATTTCGTGAAAATATGTTAAATGGTTCTTAAGATATAGACCAAAACAGATTATAATACACGACAATTAGTAACAATTCAATATGCACATAATGACATATAATATATTGTTAGACGGTTGCCAGCCAACATTTTTACGTGAAATAAGAAAATTAATACAAAATTGAATAGCTCCGTGGTAATTGGAATCAATTTTTGACAGAAGGTGTGCGTCATGTGATCTCATTGAAAAGGTAAGGGTTATAGTCGTTCATGTAGAATATATGTTTCTAACTTCATTATTTTATGCTCTTTCTGCTAATTTGTGCCTTTCGCACCTATCCTGATGTGTAGAATATGAAAACAACATATTTTGTTCTTACATTGAAAATATATATACAGGTTGCATCAAAATAAACCGCTGCAGAAGACAAGATAACACTTCGATTTCCGAAAGTTTTAAAAGTTTGATATAATTACGTAGTATCTCCTTGTGTTACGTAAAAATACACATATGTGATCCTCGGGTGTCATATGCAAGCAACCTAGTGGTGTGTCAGTGTAGGGAAATGCAGTGAAATATGCGTTATTTTGAAAAAAAGAATAAAGTAGCACCAAACATGGTAGAGAATAAGGTACTTTGTTTCAGCCATAGGGACCCGGGTTCGCGATCGCTATGAGATAAGTGCTTGTACTCGAGTTTGAGCTTTATTTCGTGAAAATATGTTAAATGGTTCTTAAGATATAGACCAAAACAGATTATAATACACGACAATTAGTAACAATTCAATATGCACATAATGACATATAATATATTGTTAGACGGTTGCCAGCCAACATTTTTACGTGAAATAAGAAAATTAATACAAAATTGAATAGCTCCGTGGTAATTGGAATCAATTTTTGACAGAAGGTGTGCGTCATGTGATCTCATTGAAAAGGTAAGGGTTATAGTCGTTCATGTAGAATATATGTTTCTAACTTCATTATTTTATGCTCTTTCTGCTAATTTGTGCCTTTCGTACCTATCCTGATGTGTAGAATATGAAAACAACATATTCTGTTCTTACATTGAAAATATATATACAGGGTGCATCAAAATAAACCGTTGCAGAAGACATGATAACACTTCGATTTCAGAAAGTTTTAAAAGTTTGATATAATTAGGTAGTTTCTCTTTGTGTTACGTAAAAATATACATGTGTGATCCTCGGGTGTCATATGCAAGCAACCTATTGGTGTGTCAGTGTAGGGAAATGCAGTGAAATATGCGTTATTTTGAAAAAAAGAATAAAGTAGCACCAAACATGGTAGAGAATAAGGTACTTTGTTTCAGCCATAGGGACCCGGGTTCGCGATCGCTATGAGAGAAGTGCTTGTACTCGAGTTTGAGCTTTATTTCGTGAAAATATGTTAAATGTTTCTGAAGATATAGACCAAAACAGATTATAATACACGACAATTAGTAACAATTCAATATGCACATAATGACATATAATATATTGTTAGACGGTTGCCAGCCAACATTTTTACGTGAAATAAGAAAATTAAAACAAAATTGAATAGCTACGTGGTAATTGGAATCAATTTTTGACAGAAGGTGTGCGTCATGTGATCTCATTGAAAAGGTAAGGCTTATAGTCGTTCATGTAGAATATATGTTTCTAACTTCATTATTTTATGTTCTTTCTGCTAATTTGTGCCTTTCGTACCTATCCTGATGTGTAGAATATGAAAACAACATATTTTGTTCTTACATTGAAAATATATATACAGGGTGCATCAAAATAAACCGTTGCAGAAGACAAGATAACACTTCGATTTCAGAAAGTTTTAAAAGTTTGATATAATTACGTAGTTTCTCCTTGTGTTACGTAAAAATACACATATGTGATCCTCGGGTGTCATATGCAAGCAACCTAGTAGTGTGTCAGTGTAGGGAAATGCAGTGAAATATGCGTTATTTTGAAAAAAAGAATAAAGTAGTACCAAACATGGTAGAGAATAAGGTACTTTGTTTCAGCCATAGGGACCCGGGTTCGCGATCGCTATGAGAGAAGTGCTTGTACTCGAGTCTGAGCTTTATTTCGTGAAAATATGTTAAATGGTTCTTAAGATATAGACCAAAACAGATTATAATACACGACAATTAGTAACAATTCAATATGCACATAATGACATATAATATATTGTTAGACGGTTGCCAGCCAACATTTTTACGTGAAATAAGAAAATTAATACAAAATTGAATAGCTCCGTGGTAATTGGAATCAATTTTTGACAGAAGGTGTGCGTCATGTGATCTCATTGAAAAGGTAAGGGTTATAGTCGTTCATGTAGAATATATGTTTCTAACTTCATTATTTTATGCTCTTTCTGCTAATTTGTGCCTTTCGTACCTATCCTGATGTGTAGAATATGAAAACAACATATTTTGTTCTTACATTGAAAATATATATACAGGTTGCATCAAAATAAACCGCTGCAGAAGACAAGATAACACTTCGATTTCCGAAAGTTTTAAAAGTTTGATATAATTACGTAGTATCTCCTTGTGTTACGTAAAAATACACATATGTGATCCTCGGGTGTCATATGCAAGCAACCTAGTGGTGTGTCAGTGTAGGGAAATGCAGTGAAATATGCGTTATTTTGAAAAAAAGAATAAAGTAGTACCAAACCTGGTAGAGAATAAGGTACTTTGTTTCAGCCATAGGGACCCGGGTTCGCGATCGCTATGAGAGAAGTGCTTGTACTCGAGTTTGAGCTTTATTTCGTGAAAATATGTTAAGTGGTTCTTAAGATATAGACTAAAACACATTATAATACACGACAATTAGTAACAATTCAATATGCACATAATGACATATAATATATTGTTAGACGGTTGCCAGCCAACATTTTTACGTGAAATAAGAAAATTAAAACAAAATTGAATAGCTCCGTGGTAATTGGAATCAATTTTTGACAGAAGGTGTGTGTCATGTGATCTCATTGAAAAGGTAAGGGTTATAGTCGTTCATGTAGAATATATGTTTCTAACTTCATTTTTTTATGCTCTTTCTGCTAATTTGTGCCTTTCGTACCTATCCTGATGTGTAGAATATGAAAACAACATATTTTGTTCTTACATTGAAAATATATATACAGGGTGCATCAAAATAAACCGTTGCAGAAGACAACACTTCGATTTCAGAAAGTTTTAAAAGTTTGATATAATTAGGTAGTTTCTCTTTGTGTTACGTAAAAATATACATGTGTGATCCTCGGGTGTCATATGCAAGCAACCTATTGGTGTGTCAGTGTAGGGAAATGCAGTGAAATATGCGTTATTTTGAAAAAAAGAATAAAGTAGCACCAAACATGGTAGAGAATAAGGTACTTTGTTTCAGCCATAGGGACCCGGGTTCGCGATCGCTATGAGAGAAGTGCTTGTACTCGAGTTTGAGCTTTATTTCGTGAAAATATGTTAAATGTTTCTTAAGATATAGACCAAAACAGATTATAATACACGACAATTAGTAACAATTCAATATGCACATAATGACATATAATATATTGTTAGACGGTTGCCAGCCAACATTTTTACGTGAAATAAGAAAATTAAAACAAAATTGAATAGCTCCGTGGAAATTGGAATCAATTTTTGACAGAAGGTGTGTGTCATGTGATCTCATTGAAAAGGTAAGGGTTATAGTCGTTCATGTAGAATATATGTTTCTAACTTCATTATTTTATTTTCTTTCTGCTAATTTGTGCCTTTCGTACCTATCCTGATGTGTAGAATATGAAAACAACATATTTTGTTCTTACATTGAAAATATATATACAGGGTGCATCAAAATAAACCGCTGCAGAAGACAAGATAACACTTCGATTTCCGAAAGTTTTAAAAGTTTGATATAATTACGTAGTATCTCCTTGTGTTACGTAAAAATACACATATGTGATCCTCGGGTGTCATATGCAAGCAACCTAGTGGTGTGTCAGTGTAGGGAAATGCAGTGAAATATGCGTTATTTTGAAAAAAAGAATAAAGTAGTACCAAACCTGGTAGAGAATAAGGTACTTTGTTTCAGCCATAGGGACACGGGTTCGCGATCGCTATGAGAGAAGTGCTTGTACTCGAGTTTGAGCTTTATTTCGTGAAAATATGTTAAGTGGTTCTTAAGATATAGACTAAAACACATTATAATACACGACAATTAGTAACAATTCAATATGCACATAATGACATATAATATATTGTTAGACGGTTGCCAGCCAACATTTTTACGTGAAATAAGAAAATTAAAACAAAATTGAATAGCTCCGTGGTAATTGGAATCAATTTTTGACAGAAGGTGTGTGTCATGTGATCTCATTGAAAAGGTAAGGGTTATAGTCGTTCATGTAGAATATATGTTTCTAACTTCATTTTTTTATGCTCTTTCTGCTAATTTGTGCCTTTCGTACCTATCCTGATGTGTAGAATATGAAAACAACATATTTTGTTCTTACATTGAAAATATATATACAGGGTGCATCAAAATAAACCGTTGCAGAAGACAAGATAACACTTCGATTTCAGAAAGTTTTAAAAGTTTGATATAATTAGGTAGTTTCTCTTTGTGTTACGTAAAAATATACATGTGTGATCCTCGGGTGTCATATGCAAGCAACCTATTGGTGTGTCAGTGTAGGGAAATGCAGTGAAATATGCGTTATTTTGAAAAAAAGAATAAAGTAGCACCAAACATGGTAGAGAATAAGGTACTTTGTTTCAGCCATAGGGACCCGGGTTCGCGATCGCTATGAGAGAAGTGCTTGTACTCGAGTTTGAGCTTTATTTCGTGAAAATATGTTAAATGTTTCTTAAGATATGGACCAAAACAGATTATAATACACGACAATTAGTAACAATTCAATATGCACATAATGACATATAATATATTGTTAGACGGTTGCCAGCCAACATTTTTACGTGAAATAAGAAAATTAAAACAAAATTGAATAGCTCCGTGGTAATTGGAATCAATTTTTGACAGAAGGTGTGCGTCATGTGATCTCATTGAAAAGGTAAGGCTTATAGTCGTTCATGTAGAATATATGTTTCTAACTTCATTATTTTATGCTCTTTCTGCTAATTTGTGCCTTTCGTACCTATCCTGATGTGTAGAATATGAAAACAACATATTTTGTTCTTACATTGAAAATATATATACAGGGTGCATCAAAATAAACCGTTGCAGAAGACAAGATAACACTTCGATTTCAGAAAGTTTTAAAAGTTTGATATAATTACGTAGTTTCTCCTTGTGTTACGTAAAAATACACATATGTGATCCTCGGGTGTCATATGCAAGCAACCTAGTAGTGTGTCAGTGTAGGGAAATGCAGTGAAATATGCGTTATTTTGAAAAAAAGAATAAAGTAGTACCAAACATGGTAGAGAATAAGGTACTTTGTTTCAGCCATAGGGACCCGGGTTCGCGATCGCTATGAGAGAAGTGCTTGTACTCGAGTCTGAGCTTTATTTCGTGAAAATATGTTAAATGGTTCTTAAGATATAGACCAAAACAGATTATAATACACGACAATTAGTAACAATTCAATATGCACATAATGACATATAATATATTGTTAGACGGTTGCCAGCCAACATTTTTACGTGAAATAAGAAAATTAATACAAAATTGAATAGCTCCGTGGTAATTGGAATCAATTTTTGACAGAAGGTGTGCGTCATGTGATCTCATTGAAAAGGTAAGGGTTATAGTCGTTCATGTAGAATATATGTTTCTAACTTCATTATTTTATGCTCTTTCTGCTAATTTGTGCCTTTCGTACCTATCCTGATGTGTAGAATATGAAAACAACATATTTTGTTCTTACATTGAAAATATATATACAGGTTGCATCAAAATAAACCGCTGCAGAAGACAAGATAACACTTCGATTTCCGAAAGTTTTAAAAGTTTGATATAATTACGTAGTATCTCCTTGTGTTACGTAAAAATACACATATGTGATCCTCGGGTGTCATATGCAAGCAACCTAGTGGTGTGTCAGTGTAGGGAAATGCAGTGAAATATGCGTTATTTTGAAAAAAAGAATAAAGTAGTACCAAACCTGGTAGAGAATAAGGTACTTTGTTTCAGCCATAGGGACCCGGGTTCGCGATCGCTATGAGAGAAGTGCTTGTACTCGAGTTTGAGCTTTATTTCGTGAAAATATGTTAAGTGGTTCTTAAGATATAGACTAAAACACATTATAATACACGACAATTAGTAACAATTCAATATGCACATAATGACATATAATATATTGTTAGACGGTTGCCAGCCAACATTTTTACGTGAAATAAGAAAATTAAAACAAAATTGAATAGCTCCGTGGTAATTGGAATCAATTTTTGACAGAAGGTGTGTGTCATGTGATCTCATTGAAAAGGTAAGGGTTATAGTCGTTCATGTAGAATATATGTTTCTAACTTCATTTTTTTATGCTCTTTCTGCTAATTTGTGCCTTTCGTACCTATCCTGATGTGTAGAATATGAAAACAACATATTTTGTTCTTACATTGAAAATATATATACAGGGTGCATCAAAATAAACCGTTGCAGAAGACAAGATAACACTTCGATTTCAGAAAGTTTTAAAAGTTTGATATAATTAGGTAGTTTCTCTTTGTGTTACGTAAAAATATACATGTGTGATCCTCGGGTGTCATATGCAAGCAACCTATTGGTGTGTCAGTGTAGGGAAATGCAGTGAAATATGCGTTATTTTGAAAAAAAGAATAAAGTAGCACCAAACATGGTAGAGAATAAGGTACTTTGTTTCAGCCATAGGGACCCGGGTTCGCGATCGCTATGAGAGAAGTGCTTGTACTCGAGTTTGAGCTTTATTTCGTGAAAATATGTTAAATGTTTCTTAAGATATAGACCAAAACAGATTATAATACACGACAATTAGTAACAATTCAATATGCACATAATGACATATAATATATTGTTAGACGGTTGCCAGCCAACATTTTTACGTGAAATAAGAAAATTAAAACAAAATTGAATAGCTCCGTGGAAATTGGAATCAATTTTTGACAGAAGGTGTGTGTCATGTGATCTCATTGAAAAGGTAAGGGTTATAGTCGTTCATGTAGAATATATGTTTCTAACTTCATTATTTTATTTTCTTTCTGCTAATTTGTGCCTTTCGTACCTATCCTGATGTGTAGAATATGAAAACAACATATTTTGTTCTTACATTGAAAATATATATACAGGGTGCATCAAAATAAACCGCTGCAGAAGACAAGATAACACTTCGATTTCCGAAAGTTTTAAAAGTTTGATATAATTACGTAGTATCTCCTTGTGTTACGTAAAAATACACATATGTGATCCTCGGGTGTCATATGCAAGCAACCTAGTGGTGTGTCAGTGTAGGGAAATGCAGTGAAATATGCGTTATTTTGAAAAAAAGAATAAAGTAGTACCAAACCTGGTAGAGAATAAGGTACTTTGTTTCAGCCATAGGGACACGGGTTCGCGATCGCTATGAGAGAAGTGCTTGTACTCGAGTTTGAGCTTTATTTCGTGAAAATATGTTAAGTGGTTCTTAAGATATAGACTAAAACACATTATAATACACGACAATTAGTAACAATTCAATATGCACATAATGACATATAATATATTGTTAGACGGTTGCCAGCCAACATTTTTACGTGAAATAAGAAAATTAAAACAAAATTGAATAGCTCCGTGGTAATTGGAATCAATTTTTGACAGAAGGTGTGTGTCATGTGATCTCATTGAAAAGGTAAGGGTTATAGTCGTTCATGTAGAATATATGTTTCTAACTTCATTTTTTTATGCTCTTTCTGCTAATTTGTGCCTTTCGTACCTATCCTGATGTGTAGAATATGAAAACAACATATTTTGTTCTTACATTGAAAATATATATACAGGGTGCATCAAAATAAACCGTTGCAGAAGACAAGATAACACTTCGATTTCAGAAAGTTTTAAAAGTTTGATATAATTAGGTAGTTTCTCTTTGTGTTACGTAAAAATATACATGTGTGATCCTCGGGTGTCATATGCAAGCAACCTATTGGTGTGTCAGTGTAGGGAAATGCAGTGAAATATGCGTTATTTTGAAAAAAAGAATAAAGTAGCACCAAACATGGTAGAGAATAAGGTACTTTGTTTCAGCCATAGGGACCCGGGTTCGCGATCGCTATGAGAGAAGTGCTTGTACTCGAGTTTGAGCTTTATTTCGTGAAAATATGTTAAATGTTTCTTAAGATATGGACCAAAACAGATTATAATACACGACAATTAGTAACAATTCAATATGCACATAATGACATATAATATATTGTTAGACGGTTGCCAGCCAACATTTTTACGTGAAATAAGAAAATTAAAACAAAATTGAATAGCTCCGTGGTAATTGGAATCAATTTTTGACAGAAGGTGTGCGTCATGTGATCTCATTGAAAAGGTAAGGCTTATAGTCGTTCATGTAGAATATATGTTTCTAACTTCATTATTTTATGCTCTTTCTGCTAATTTGTGCCTTTCGTACCTATCCTGATGTGTAGAATATGAAAACAACATATTTTGTTCTTACATTGAAAATATATATACAGGGTGCATCAAAATAAACCGTTGCAGAAGACAAGATAACACTTCGATTTCAGAAAGTTTTAAAAGTTTGATATAATTACGTAGTTTCTCCTTGTGTTACGTAAAAATACACATATGTGATCCTCGGGTGTCATATGCAAGCAACCTAGTAGTGTGTCAGTGTAGGGAAATGCAGTGAAATATGCGTTATTTTGAAAAAAAGAATAAAGTAGTACCAAACATGGTAGAGAATAAGGTACTTTGTTTCAGCCATAGGGACCCGGGTTCGCGATCGCTATGAGAGAAGTGCTTGTACTCGAGTCTGAGCTTTATTTCGTGAAAATATGTTAAATGGTTCTTAAGATATAGACCAAAACAGATTATAATACACGACAATTAGTAACAATTCAATATGCACATAATGACATATAATATATTGTTAGACGGTTGCCAGCCAACATTTTTACGTGAAATAAGAAAATTAATACAAAATTGAATAGCTCCGTGGTAATTGGAATCAATTTTTGACAGAAGGTGTGCGTCATGTGATCTCATTGAAAAGGTAAGGCTTATAGTCGTTCATGTAGAATATATGTTTCTAACTTCATTATTTTATGCTCTTTCTGCTAATTTGTGCCTTTCGTACCTATCCTGATGTGTAGAATATGAAAACAACATATTTTGTTCTTACATTGAAAATATATATACAGGTTGCATCAAAATAAACCGCTGCAGAAGACAAGATAACACTTCGATTTCCGAAAGTTTTAAAAGTTTGATATAATTACGTAGTATCTCCTTGTGTTACGTAAAAATACACATATGTGATCCTCGGGTGTCATATGCAAGCAACCTAGTGGTGTGTCAGTGTAGGGAAATGCAGTGAAATATGCGTTATTTTGAAAAAAAGAATAAAGTAGTACCAAACCTGGTAGAGAATAAGGTACTTTGTTTCAGCCATAGGGACCCGGGTTCGCGATCGCTATGAGAGAAGTGCTTGTACTCGAGTTTGAGCTTTATTTCGTGAAAATATGTTAAGTGGTTCTTAAGATATAGACTAAAACACATTATAATACACGACAATTAGTAACAATTCAATATGCACATAATGACATATAATATATTGTTAGACGGTTGCCAGCCAACATTTTTACGTGAAATAAGAAAATTAAAACAAAATTGAATAGCTCCGTGGTAATTGGAATCAATTTTTGACAGAAGGTGTGTGTCATGTGATCTCATTGAAAAGGTAAGGGTTATAGTCGTTCATGTAGAATATATGTTTCTAACTTCATTTTTTTATGCTCTTTCTGCTAATTTGTGCCTTTCGTACCTATCCTGATGTGTAGAATATGAAAACAACATATTTTGTTCTTACATTGAAAATATATATACAGGGTGCATCAAAATAAACCGTTGCAGAAGACAAGATAACACTTCGATTTCAGAAAGTTTTAAAAGTTTGATATAATTAGGTAGTTTCTCTTTGTGTTACGTAAAAATATACATGTGTGATCCTCGGGTGTCATATGCAAGCAACCTATTGGTGTGTCAGTGTAGGGAAATGCAGTGAAATATGCGTTATTTTGAAAAAAAGAATAAAGTAGCACCAAACATGGTAGAGAATAAGGTACTTTGTTTCAGCCATAGGGACCCGGGTTCGCGATCGCTATGAGAGAAGTGCTTGTACTCGAGTTTGAGCTTTATTTCGTGAAAATATGTTAAATGTTTCTTAAGATATAGACCAAAACAGATTATAATACACGACAATTAGTAACAATTCAATATGCACATAATGACATATAATATATTGTTAGACGGTTGCCAGCCAACATTTTTACGTGAAATAAGAAAATTAAAACAAAATTGAATAGCTCCGTGGAAATTGGAATCAATTTTTGACAGAAGGTGTGTGTCATGTGATCTCATTGAAAAGGTAAGGGTTATAGTCGTTCATGTAGAATATATGTTTCTAACTTCATTATTTTATGCTCTTTCTGCTAATTTGTGCCTTTCGTACCTATCCTGATGTGTAGAATATGAAAACAACATATTTTGTTCTTACATTGAAAATATATATACAGGGTGCATCAAAATAAACCGTTGCAGAAGACAAGATAACACTTCGATTTCAGAAAGTTTTAAAAGTTTGATATAATTAGGTAGTTTCTCTTTGTGTTACGTAAAAATATACATGTGTGATCCTCGGGTGTCATATGCAAGCAACCTATTGGTGTGTCAGTGTAGGGAAATGCAGTGAAATATGCGTTATTTTGAAAAAAAGAATAAAGTAGCACCAAACATGGTAGAGAATAAGGTACTTTGTTTCAGCCATAGGGACCCGGGTTCGCGATCGCTATGAGAGAAGTGCTTGTACTCGAGTTTGAGCTTTATTTCGTGAAAATATGTTAAATGTTTCTTAAGATATAGACCAAAACAGATTATAATACACGACAATTAGTAACAATTCAATATGCACATAATGACATATAATATATTGTTAGACGGTTGCCAGCCAACATTTTTACGTGAAATAAGAAAATTAAAACAAAATTGAATAGCTCCGTGGTAATTGGAATCAATTTTTGACAGAAGGTGTGCGTCATGTGATCTCATTGAAAAGGTAAGGCTTATAGTCGTTCATGTAGAATATATGTTTCTAACTTCATTATTTTATGCTCTTTCTGCTAATTTGTGCCTTTCGTACCTATCCTGATGTGTAGAATATGAAAACAACATATTTTGTTCTTACATTGAAAATATATATACAGGGTGCATCAAAATAAACCGTTGCAGAAGACAAGATAACACTTCGATTTCAGAAAGTTTTAAAAGTTTGATATAATTACGTAGTTTCTCCTTGTGTTACCTAAAAATACACATATGTGATCCTCGGGTGTCATATGCAAGCAACCTAGTAGTGTGTCAGTGTAGGGAAATGCAGTGAAATATGCGTTATTTTGAAAAAAAGAATAAAGTAGTACCAAACATGGTAGAGAATAAGGTACTTTGTTTCAGCCATAGGGACCCGGGTTCGCGATCGCTATGAGAGAAGTGCTTGTACTCGAGTCTGAGCTTTATTTCGTGAAAATATGTTAAATGGTTCTTAAGATATAGACCAAAACAGATTATAATACACGACAATTAGTAACAATTCAATATGCACATAATGACATATAATATATTGTTAGACGGTTGCCAGCCAACATTTTTACGTGAAATAAGAAAATTAATACAAAATTGAATAGCTCCGTGGTAATTGGAATCAATTTTTGACAGAAGGTGTGTGTCATGTGATCTCATTGAAAAGGTAAGGGTTATAGTCGTTCATGTAGAATATATGTTTCTAACTTCATTTTTTTATGCTCTTTCTGCTAATTTGTGCCTTTCGTACCTATCCTGATGTGTAGAATATGAAAACAACATATTTTGTTCTTACATTGAAAATATATATACAGGGTGCATCAAAATAAACCGTTGCAGAAGACAAGATAACACTTCGATTTCAGAAAGTTTTAAAAGTTTGATATAATTAGGTAGTTTCTCTTTGTGTTACGTAAAAATATACATGTGTGATCCTCGGGTGTCATATGCAAGCAACCTATTGGTGTGTCAGTGTAGGGAAATGCAGTGAAATATGCGTTATTTTGAAAAAAAGAATAAAGTAGCACCAAACATGGTAGAGAATAAGGTACTTTGTTTCAGCCATAGGGACCCGGGTTCGCGATCGCTATGAGAGAAGTGCTTGTACTCGAGTTTGAGCTTTATTTCGTGAAAATATGTTAAATGTTTCTTAAGATATAGACCAAAACAGATTATAATACACGACAATTAGTAACAATTCAATATGCACATAATGACATATAATATATTGTTAGACGGTTGCCAGCCAACATTTTTACGTGAAATAAGAAAATTAAAACAAAATTGAATAGCTCCGTGGAAATTGGAATCAATTTTTGACAGAAGGTGTGTGTCATGTGATCTCATTGAAAAGGTAAGGGTTATAGTCGTTCATGTAGAATATATGTTTCTAACTTCATTATTTTATGCTCTTTCTGCTAATTTGTGCCTTTCGTACCTATCCTGATGTGTAGAATATGAAAACAACATATTTTGTTCTTACATTGAAAATATATATACAGGGTGCATCAAAATAAACCGTTGCAGAAGACAAGATAACACTTCGATTTCAGAAAGTTTTAAAAGTTTGATATAATTACGTAGTTTCTTCTTGTGTTACGTAAAAATACACATATGTGATCCTCGGGTGTCATATGCAAGCAACCTAGTGGTGTGTCAGTGTAGGGAAATGCAGTGAAAAATGCGTTATTTTGAAAAAAAGAATAAAGTAGTACCAAACCTGGTAGAGAATAAGGTACTTTGTTTCAGCCATAGGGACCCGGGTTCGCGATCGCTATGAGAGAAGTGCTTGTACTCGAGTTTGAGCTTTATTTCGTGAAAATATGTTAAGTGGTTCTTAAGATATAGACTAAAACACATTATAATACACGACAATTAGTAACAATTCAATATGCACATAATGACATATAATATATTGTTAGACGGTTGCCAGCCAACATTTTTACGTGAAATAAGAAAATTAAAACAAAATTGAATAGCTCCGTGGTAATTGGAATCAATTTTTGACAGAAGGTGTGTGTCATGTGATCTCATTGAAAAGGTAAGGGTTATAGTCGTTCATGTAGAATATATGTTTCTAACTTCATTTTTTTATGCTCTTTCTGCTAATTTGTGCCTTTCGTACCTATCCTGATGTGTAGAATATGAAAACAACATATTTTGTTCTTACATTGAAAATATATATACAGGGTGCATCAAAATAAACCGTTGCAGAAGACAAGATAACACTTCGATTTCAGAAAGTTTTAAAAGTTTGATATAATTAGGTAGTTTCTCTTTGTGTTACGTAAAAATATACATGTGTGATCCTCGGGTGTCATATGCAAGCAACCTATTGGTGTGTCAGTGTAGGGAAATGCAGTGAAATATGCGTTATTTTGAAAAAAAGAATAAAGTAGCACCAAACATGGTAGAGAATAAGGTACTTTGTTTCAGCCATAGGGACCCGGGTTCGCGATCGCTATGAGAGAAGTGCTTGTACTCGAGTTTGAGCTTTATTTCGTGAAAATATGTTAAGTGGTTCTTAAGATATAGACTAAAACAGATTATAATGCACGACAATTAGTAACAATTCAATATGCACATAATGACATATAATATATTGTTAGACGGTTGCCAGCCAACATTTTTACGTGAAATAAGAAAATTAATACAAAATTGAATAGCTCCGTGGTAATTGGAATCAATTTTTGACAGAAGGTGTGCGTCATGTGATCTCATTGAAAAGGTAAGGGTTATAGTCGTTCATGTAGAATATATGTTTCTAACTTCATTATTTTATGCTCTTTCTGCTAATTTGTGCCTTTCGTACCTATCCTGATGTGTAGAATATGAAAACAACATATTTTGTTCTTACATTGAAAATATATATACAGGGTGCATCAAAATAAACCGTTGCAGAAGACAAGATAACACTTCGATTTCAGAAAGTATTAAAAGTTTGATATAATTACGTAGTTTCTCCTTTTGTTACGTAAAAATACACATATGTGATCCTCGGGTGTCATATGCAAGCAACCTAGTGGTGTGTCAGTGTAGGGAAATGCAGTGAAATATGCGTTATTTTGAAAAAAAGAATAAAGTAGCACCAAACATGGTAGAGAATAAGGTACTTTGTTTCAGCCATAGGGACCCGGGTTCGCGATCGCTATGAGAGATGTGCTTGTACTCGAGTTTTAGCTTTATTTCGTGAAAATATGTTAAATGGTTCTTAAGATATAGACCAAAACAGATTATAATACACGACAATTAGTAACAATTCAATATGCACATAATGACATATAATATATTGTTAGACGGTTGCCAGCCAACATTTTTACGTGAAATAAGAAAATTAAAACAAAATTGAATAGCTCCGTGGTAATTGGAATCAATTTTTGACAGAAGGTGTGCGTCATGTGATCTCATTGAAAAGGTAAGGCTTATAGTCGTTCATGTAGAATATATGTTTCTAACTTCATTATTTTATGTTCTTTCTGCTAATTTGTGCCTTTCGTACCTATCCTGATGTGTAGAATATGAAAACAACATATTTTGTTCTTACATTGCAAATATATATACAGGGTGCATCAAAATAAACCGCTGCAGAAGACAAGATAACACTTCGATTTCAGAAAGTTTTAAAAGTTTGATATAATTACGTAGTATCTCCTTGTGTTACGTAAAAATACACATATGTGATCCTCGGGTGTCATATGCAAGCAACCTAGTGGTGTGTAAGTGTAGGGAAATGCAGTGAAATATGCGTTATTTTGAAAAAAAGAATAAAGTAGTACCAAACATGGTAGAGAATAAGGTACTTTGTTTCAGCCATAGGGACCGGGTTCGCGATCGCTATGAGAGAAGTGCTTGTACTCGAGTTTGAGCTTTATTTCGTGAAAATATGTTAAGTGGTTCTTAAGATATAGACTAAAACACATTATAATACACGACAATTAGTAACAATTCAATATGCACATAATGACATATAATATATTGTTAGACGGTTGCCAGCCAACATTTTTACGTGAAATAAGAAAATTAAAACAAAATTGAATAGCTCCGTGGAAATTGGAATCAATTTTTGACAGAAGGTGTGTGTCATGTGATCTCATTGAAAAGGTAAGGGTTATAGTCGTTCATGTAGAATATATGTTTCTAACTTCATTATTTTATGCTCTTTCTGCTAATTTGTGCCTTTCGTACCTATCCTGATGTGTAGAATATGAAAACAACATATTTTGTTCTTACATTGAAAATATATATACAGGGTGCATCAAAATAAACCGTTGCAGAAGACAAGATAACACTTCGATTTCAGAAAGTTTTAAAAGTTTGATATAATTACGTAGTTTCTTCTTGTGTTACGTAAAAATACACATATGTGATCCTCGGGTGTCATATGCAAGCAACCTAGTGGTGTGTCAGTGTAGGGAAATGCAGTGAAATATGCGTTATTTTGAAAAAAAGGATAAAGTAGTACCAAACATGGTAGAGAATAAGGTACTTTGTTTCAGCCATAGGGACCCGGGTTCGCGATCGCTATGAGAGAAGTGCTTGTACTCGAGTTTGAGCTTTATTTCGTGAAAATATGTTAAGTGGTTCTTAAGATATAGACTAAAACAGATTATAATGCACGACAATTAGTAACAATTCAATATGCACATAATGACATATAATATATTGTTAGACGGTTGCCAGCCAACATTTTTACGTGAAATAAGAAAATTAAAACAAAATTGAATAGCTCCGTGGTAATTGGAATAAATTTTTGACAGAAGGTGTGCGTCATGTGATCTCATTGAAAAGGTAAGGGTTATAGTCGTTCATGTAGAATATATGTTTCTAACTTCATTATTTTATGCTCTTTCTGCTAATTTGTGCCTTTCGTACCTATCCTGATGTGTAGAATATGAAAACAACATATTTTGTTCTTACATTGAAAATATATATACAGGGTGCATCAAAATAAACCGTTGCAGAAGACATGATAACACTTCGATTTCAGAAAGTTTTAAAAGTTTGATATAATTAGGTAGTTTCTCTTTGTGTTACGTAAAAATATACATGTGTGATCCTCGGGTGTCATATGCAAGCAACCTATTGGTGTGTCAGTGTAGGGAAATGCAGTGAAATATGCGTTATTTTGAAAAAAAGAATAAAGTAGCACCAAACATGGTAGAGAATAAGGTACTTTGTTTCAGCCATAGGGACCCGGGTTCGCGATCGCTATGAGAGAAGTGCTTGTACTCGAGTTTGAGCTTTATTTCGTGAAAATATGTTAAATGTTTCTTAAGATATAGACCAAAACAGATTATAATACACGACAATTAGTAACAATTCAATATGCACATAATGACATATAATATAATGTTAGACGGTTGCCAGCCAACATTTTTACATGAAATAAGAAAATTAAAACAAAATTGAAAAGCTCCGTGGTAATTGGAATCAATTTTTGACAGAAGGTGTGCGTCATGTGATCTCATTGAAAAGGTAAGGCTTATAGTCGTTCATGTAGAATATATGTTTCTAACTTCATTATTTTATGCTCTTTCTGCTAATTTGTGCCTTTCGTACCTATCCTGATGTGTAGAATATGAAAACAACATATTTTGTTCTTACATTGCAAATATATATACAGGGTGCATCAAAATAAACCGCTGCAGAAGACAAGATAACACTTCGATTTCAGAAAGTTTTAAAAGTTTGATATAATTACGTAGTATCTCCTTGTGTTACGTAAAAATACACATATGTGATCCTCGGGTGTCATATGCAAGCAACCTAGTGGTGTGTAAGTGTAGGGAAATGCAGTGAAATATGCGTTATTTTGAAAAAAAGAATAAAGTAGTACCAAACATGGTAGAGAATAAAGTACTTTGTTTCAGCCATAGGGACCGGGTTCGCGATCGCTATGAGAGAAGTGCTTCTACTCGAGTTTGAGCTTTATTTCGTGAAAATATGTTAAGTGGTTCTTAAGATATAGACTAAAACACATTATAATACACGACAATTAGTAACAATTCAATATGCACATAATGACATATAATATATTGTTAGACGGTTGCCAGCCAACATTTTTACGTGAAATAAGAAAATTAAAACAAAATTGAATAGCTCCATGGAAATTGGAATCAATTTTTGACAGAAGGTGTGTGTCATGTGATCTCATTGAAAAGGTAAGGGTTATAGTCGTTCATGTAGAATATATGTTTCTAACTTCATTATTTTATGCTCTTTCTGCTAATTTGTGCCTTTCGTACCTATCCTGATGTGTAGAATATGAAAACAACATATTTTGTTCTTACATTGAAAATATATATACAGGGTGCATCAAAATAAACCGTTGCAGAAGACAAGATAACACTTCGATTTCAGAAAGTTTTAAAAGTTTGATATAATTACGTAGTTTCTTCTTGTGTTACGTAAAAATACACATATGTGATCCTCGGGTGTCATATGCAAGCAACCTAGTGGTGTGTCAGTGTAGGGAAATGCAGTGAAATATGCGTTATTTTGAAAAAAAGAATAAAGTAGTACCAAACATGGTAGAGAATAAGGTACTTTGTTTCAGCCATAGGGACCCGGGTTCGCGATCGCTATGAGAGAAGTGCTTGTACTCGAGTTTGAGCTTTATTTCGTGAAAATATGTTAAGTGGTTCTTAAGATATAGACTAAAACAGATTATAATGCACGACAATTAGTAACAATTCAATATGCACATAATGACATATAATATATTGTTAGACGGTTGCCAGCCAACATTTTTACGTGAAATAAGAAAATTAAAACAAAATTGAATAGCTCCGTGGTAATTGGAATCAATTTTTTACAGAAGGTGTGCGTCATCTGATCTCATTGAAAAGGTAAGGGTTATAGTCGTTCATGTAGAATATATGTTTCTAACTTCATTATTTTATGCTCTTTCTGCTAATTTGTGCCTTTCGTACCTATCCTGATGTGTAGAATATGAAAACAACATATTTTGTTCTTACATTGAAAATATATATACAGGGTGCATCAAAATAAACCGTTGCAGAAGACAAGATAACACTTCGATTTCAGAAAGTTTTAAAAGTTTGATATAATTACGTAGTTTCTCTTTGTGTTACGTAAAAATATACATGTGTGATCCACGGGTGTCATATGCAAGCAACCTATTGGTGTGTCAGTGTAGGGAAATGCAGTGAAATATGCGTTATTTTGAAAAAAAAAAATAAAGTAGCACCAAACATGGTAGAGAATAAGGTACTTTGTTTCAGCCATAGGGACCCGGGTTCGCGATCGCTATGAAAGAAGTGCTTGTACTCGAGTTTGAGCTTTATTTCGTGAAAATATGTTAAATGTTTCTTAAGATATAGACCAAAACAGATTATAATACACGACAATTAGTAACAATTCAATATGCACATAATGACATATAATATATTGTTAGACGGTTGCCAGCCAACATTTTTACGTGAAATAAGAAAATTAAAACAAAATTGAATAGCTCCGTGGTAATTGGAATCAATTTTTGACAGAAGGTGTGCGTCATGTGATCTCATTGAAAAGGTAAGGCTTATAGTCGTTCATGTAGAATATATGTTTCTAACTTCATTATTTTATGCTCTTTCTGCTAATTTGTGCCTTTCGTACCTATCCTGATGTGTAGAATATGAAAACAACATATTTTGTTCTTACATTGAAAATATATATACAGGGTGCATCAAAATAAACCGTTGCAGAAGACAAGATAACACTTCGATTTCAGAAAGTTTTAAAAGTTTGATATAATTACGTAGTTTCTCCTTGTGTTACGTAAAAATACACATATGTGATCCTCGGGTGTCATATGCAAGCAACCTAGTAGTGTGTCAGTGTAGGGAAATGCAGTGAAATATGCGTTATTTTGAAAAAAAGAATAAAGTAGTACCAAACATGGTAGAGAATAAGGTACTTTGTTTCAGCCATAGGGACCCGGGTTCGCGATCGCTATGAGAGAAGTGCTTGTACTCGAGTCTGAGCTTTATTTCGTGAAAATATGTTAAATGGTTCTTAAGATATAGACCAAAACAGATTATAATACACGACAATTAGTAACAATTCAATATGCACATAATGACATATAATATATTGTTAGACGGTTGCCAGCCAACATTTTTACGTGAAATAAGAAAATTAATACAAAATTGAATAGCTCCGTGGTAATTGGAATCAATTTTTGACAGAAGGTGTGCGTCATGTGATCTCATTGAAAAGGTAAGGGTTATAGTCGTTCATGTAGAATATATGTTTCTAACTTCATTATTTTATGCTCTTTCTGCTAATTTGTGCCTTTCGTACCTATCCTGATGTGTAGAATATGAAAACAACATATTTTGTTCTTACATTGAATATATATATACAGGGTGCATCAAAATAAACCGCTGCAGAAGACAAGATAACACTTCGATTTCCGAAAGTTTTAAAAGTTTGATATAATTACGTAGTATCTCCTTGTGTTACGTAAAAATACACATATGTGATCCTCGGGTGTCATATGCAAGCAACCTAGTGGTGTGTCAGTGTAGGGAAATGCAGTGAAATATGCGTTATTTTGAAAAAAAGAATAAAGTAGTACCAAACCTGGTAGAGAATAAGGTACTTTGTTTCAGCCATAGGGACCCGGGTTCGCGATCGCTATGAGAGAAGTGCTTGTACTCGAGTTTGAGCTTTATTTCGTGAAAATATGTTAAGTGGTTCTTAAGATATAGACTAAAACACATTATAATACACGACAATTAGTAACAATTCAATATGCACATAATGACATATAATATATTGTTAGACGGTTGCCAGCCAACATTTTTACGTGAAATAAGAAAATTAAAACAAAATTGAATAGCTCCGTGGTAATTGGAATCAATTTTTGACAGAAGGTGTGTGTCATGTGATCTCATTGAAAAGGTAAGGCTTATAGTCGTTCATGTAGAATATATGTTTCTAACTTCATTATTTTATGCTCTTTCTGCTAATTTGTGCCTTTCGTACCTATCCTGATGTGTAGAATATGAAAACAACATATTTTGTTCTTACATTGAAAATATATATACAGGGTGCATCAAAATAAACCGTTGCAGAAGACATGATAACACTTCGATTTCAGAAAGTTTTAAAAGTTTGATATAATTAGGTAGTTTCTCTTTGTGTTACGTAAAAATATACATGTGTGATCCTCGGGTGTCATATGCAAGCAACCTATTGGTGCGTCAGTGTAGGGAAATGCAGTGAAATATGCGTTATTTTGAAAAAAAGAATAAAGTAGCACCAAACATGGTAGAGAATAAGGTACTTTGTTTCAGCCATAGGGACCCGGGTTCGCGATCGCTATGAGAGAAGTGCTTGTACTCGAGTTTGAGCTTTATTTCGTGAAAATATGTTAAATGTTTCTTAAGATATAGACCAAAACAGATTATAATACACGACAGTTAGTAACAATTCAATATGCACATAATGACATATAATATAATGTTAGACGGTTGCCAGCCAACATTTTTACATGAAATAAGAAAATTAAAACAAAATTGAAAAGCTCCGTGGTAATTGGAATCAATTTTTGACAGAAGGTGTGCGTCATGTGATCTCATTGAAAAGGTAAGGCTTATAGTCGTTCATGTAGAATATATGTTTCTAACTTCATTATTTTATGCTCTTTCTGCTAATTTGTGCCTTTCGTACCTATCCTGATGTGTAGAATATGAAAACAACATATTTTGTTCTTACATTGAAAATATATATACAGGGTGCATCAAAATAAACCGTTGCTGAAGACAAGATAACACTTCGATTTCAGAAAGTTTTAAAAGTTTGATATAATTACGTAGTTTCTCCTTGTGTTACGTAAAAATACACATATGTGATCCTCGGGTGTCATATGCAAGCAACCTAGTGGTGTGTCAGTGTAGGGAAATGCAGTGAAATATGCGTTATTTTGAAAAAAAAGAATAAAGTAGTACCAAACATGGTAGAGAATAAGGTACTTTGTTTCAGCCATAGGGACCCGGGTTCGCGATCGCTATGAGAGAAGTGCTTGTACTCGAGTTTGAGCTTTATTTCGTGAAAATATGTTAAGTGGTTGTTAAGATATAGACTAAGACAGATTTTAATGCACGACAATTAGTAACAATTCAA
This sequence comes from Thermobia domestica, assembly GCF_964235325.1. NCBI lineage: Eukaryota > Metazoa > Arthropoda > Insecta > Zygentoma > Lepismatidae > Thermobia > Thermobia domestica. The sequence continues at coordinate 232,799,816 of NC_137462.1, read as the reverse complement.
TATGCACATAATGACATATAATATATTGTTAGACGGTTGCCAGCCAACATTTTTACGTGAAATAAGAAAATTAAAACAAAATTGAATAGCTCCGTGGTAATTGGAATCAATTTTTGACAGAAGGTGTGCGTCATGTGATCTCATTGAAAAGGTAAGGCTTATAGTCGTTCATGTAGAATATATGTTTCTAACTTCATTATTTTATGCTCTTTCTGCTAATTTGTGCCTTTCGTACCTATCCTGATGTGTAGAATATGAAAACAACATATTTTGTTCTTACATTGAAAATATATATACAGGGTGCATCAAAATAAACCGTTGCAGAAGACAAGATAACACTTCGATTTCAGAAAGTTTTAAAAGTTTGATATAATTACGTAGTTTCTCTTTGTGTTACGTAAAAATATACATGTGTGATCCTCGGGTGTCATATGCAAGCAACCTATTGGTGTGTCAGTGTAGGGAAATGCAGTGAAATATGCGTTATTTTGAAAAAAAAAATAAAGTAGCACCAAACATGGTAGAGAATAAGGTACTTTGTTTCAGCCATAGGGACCCGGGTTCGCGATCGCTATGAAAGAAGTGCTTGTACTCGAGTTTGAGCTTTATTTCGTGAAAATATGTTAAATGTTTCTTAAGATATAGACCAAAACAGATTATAATACACGACAATTAGTAACAATTCAATATGCACATAATGACATATAATATATTGTTAGACGGTTGCCAGCCAACATTTTTACGTGAAATAAGAAAATTAATACAAAATTGAATAGCTCCGTGGTAATTGGAATCAATTTTTGACAGAAGGTGTGCGTCATGTGATCTCATTGAAAAGGTAAGGGTTATAGTCGTTCATGTAGAATATATGTTTCTAACTTCATTATTTTATGCTCTTTCTGCTAATTTGTGCCTTTCGTACCTATCCTGATGTGTAGAATATGAAAACAACATATTTTGTTCTTACATTGAAAATATATATACAGGGTGCATCAAAATAAACCGCTGCAGAAGACAAGATAACACTTCGATTTCCGAAAGTTTTAAAAGTTTGATATAATTACGTAGTATCTCCTTGTGTTACGTAAAAATACACATATGTGATCCTCGGGTGTCATATGCAAGCAACCTAGTGGTGTGTCAGTGTAGGGAAATGCAGTGAAATATGCGTTATTTTGAAAAAAAGAATAAAGTAGTACCAAACCTGGTAGAGAATAAGGTACTTTGTTTCAGCCATAGGGACCCGGGTTCGCGATCGCTATGAGAGAAGTGCTTGTACTCGAGTTTGAGCTTTATTTCGTGAAAATATGTTAAGTGGTTCTTAAGATATAGACTAAAACACATTATAATACACGACAATTAGTAACAATTCAATATGCACATAATGACATATAATATATTGTTAGACGGTTGCCAGCCAACATTTTTACGTGAAATAAGAAAATTAAAACAAAATTGAATAGCTCCGTGGTAATTGGAATCAATTTTTGACAGAAGGTGTGTGTCATGTGATCTCATTGAAAAGGTAAGGCTTATAGTCGTTCATGTAGAATATATGTTTCTAACTTCATTATTTTATGCTCTTTCTGCTAATTTGTGCCTTTCGTACCTATCCTGATGTGTAGAATATGAAAACAACATATTTTGTTCTTACATTGAAAATATATATACAGGGTGCATCAAAATAAACCGTTGCAGAAGACATGATAACACTTCGATTTCAGAAAGTTTTAAAAGTTTGATATAATTAGGTAGTTTCTCTTTGTGTTACGTAAAAATATACATGTGTGATCCTCGGGTGTCATATGCAAGCAACCTATTGGTGCGTCAGTGTAGGGAAATGCAGTGAAATATGCGTTATTTTGAAAAAAAGAATAAAGTAGCACCAAACATGGTAGAGAATAAGGTACTTTGTTTCAGCCATAGGGACCCGGGTTCGCGATCGCTATGAGAGAAGTGCTTGTACTCGAGTTTGAGCTTTATTTCGTGAAAATATGTTAAATGTTTCTTAAGATATAGACCAAAACAGATTATAATACACGACAGTTAGTAACAATTCAATATGCACATAATGACATATAATATAATGTTAGACGGTTGCCAGCCAACATTTTTACATGAAATAAGAAAATTAAAACAAAATTGAAAAGCTCCGTGGTAATTGGAATCAATTTTTGACAGAAGGTGTGCGTCATGTGATCTCATTGAAAAGGTAAGGCTTATAGTCGTTCATGTAGAATATATGTTTCTAACTTCATTATTTTATGCTCTTTCTGCTAATTTGTGCCTTTCGTACCTATCCTGATGTGTAGAATATGAAAACAACATATTTTGTTCTTACATTGAAAATATATATACAGGGTGCATCAAAATAAACCGTTGCTGAAGACAAGATAACACTTCGATTTCAGAAAGTTTTAAAAGTTTGATATAATTACGTAGTTTCTCCTTGTGTTACGTAAAAATACACATATGTGATCCTCGGGTGTCATATGCAAGCAACCTAGTGGTGTGTCAGTGTAGGGAAATGCAGTGAAATATGCGTTATTTTGAAAAAAAAGAATAAAGTAGTACCAAACATGGTAGAGAATAAGGTACTTTGTTTCAGCCATAGGGACCCGGGTTCGCGATCGCTATGAGAGAAGTGCTTGTACTCGAGTTTGAGCTTTATTTCGTGAAAATATGTTAAGTGGTTGTTAAGATATAGACTAAGACAGATTTTAATGCACGACAATTAGTAACAATTCAATATGCACATAATGACATATAATATATTGTTAGACGGTTGCCAGCCAACATTTTTACGTGAAATAAGAAAATTAAAACAAAATTGAATAGCTCCGTGGTAATTGGAATCAATTTTTGACAGAAGGTGTGCGTCATGTGATCTCATTGAAAAGGTAAGGCTTATAGTCGTTCATGTAGAATATATGTTTCTAACTTCATTATTTTATGCTCTTTCTGCTAATTTGTGCCTTTCGTACCTATCCTGATGTGTAGAATATGAAAACAACATATTTTGTTCTTACATTGAAAATATATATACAGGGTGCATCAAAATAAACCGTTGCAGAAGACAAGATAACACTTCGATTTCAGAAAGTTTTAAAAGTTTGATATAATTACGTAGTTTCTCTTTGTGTTACGTAAAAATATACATGTGTGATCCTCGGGTGTCATATGCAAGCAACCTATTGGTGTGTCAGTGTAGGGAAATGCAGTGAAATATGCGTTATTTTGAAAAAAAAAATAAAGTAGCACCAAACATGGTAGAGAATAAGGTACTTTGTTTCAGCCATAGGGACCCGGGTTCGCGATCGCTATGAAAGAAGTGCTTGTACTCGAGTTTGAGCTTTATTTCGTGAAAATATGTTAAATGTTTCTTAAGATATAGACCAAAACAGATTATAATACACGACAATTAGTAACAATTCAATATGCACATAATGACATATAATATATTGTTAGACGGTTGCCAGCCAACATTTTTACGTGAAATAAGAAAATTAAAACAAAATTGAATAGCTCCGTGGTAATTGGAATCAATTTTTGACAGAAGGTGTGCGTCATGTGATCTCATTGAAAAGGTATGGCTTATAGTCGTTCATGTAGAATATATGTTTCTAACTTCATTATTTTATGCTCTTTCTGCTAATTTGTGCCTTTCGTACCTATCCTGATGTGTAGAATATGAAAACAACATATTTTGTTCTTACATTGAAAATATATATACAGGGTGCATCAAAATAAACCGTTGCAGAAGACAAGATAACACTTCGATTTCAGAAAGTTTTAAAAGTTTGATATAATTACGTAGTTTCTCCTTGTGTTACGTAAAAATACACATATGTGATCCTCGGGTGTCATATGCAAGCAACCTAGTGGTGTGTCAGTGTAGGGAAATGCAGTGAAATATGCGTTATTTTGAAAAAAAGAATAAAGTAGTACCAAACATGGTAGAGAATAAGGTACTTTGTTTCAGCCATAGGGACCCGGGTTCGCGATCGCTATGAGAGAAGTGCTTGTACTCGAGTCTGAGCTTTATTTCGTGAAAATATGTTAAATGGTTCTTAAGATATAGACCAAAATAGATTATAATACACGACAATTAGTAACAATTCAATATGCACATAATGACATATAATATATTGTTAGACGGTTGCCAGCCAACATTTTTACGTGAAATAAGAAAATTAATACAAAATTGAATAGTTCCGTGGTAATTGGAATCAATTTTTGACAGAAGGTGTGCGTCATGTGATCTCATTGAAAAGGTAAGGGTTATAGTCGTTCATGTAGAATATATGTTTCTAACTTCATTATTTTATGCTCTTTCTGCTAATTTGTGCCTTTCGTACCTATCCTGATTTGTAGAATATGAAAACAACATATTTTGTTCTTACATTGAAAATATATATACAGGGTGCATCAAAATAAACCGCTGCAGAAGACAAGATAACACTTCGATTTCCGAAAGTTTTAAAAGTTTGATATAATTACGTAGTATCTCCTTGTGTTACGTAAAAATACACATATGTGATCCTCGGGTGTCATATGCAAGCAACCTAGTGGTGTGTCAGTGTAGGGAAATGCAGTGAAATATGCGTTATTTTGAAAAAAAGAATAAAGTAGTACCAAACCTGGTAGAGAATAAGGTACTTTGTTTCAGCCATAGGGACCCGGGTTCGCGATCGCTATGAGAGAAGTGTTTGTACTCGAGTTTGAGCTTTATTTCGTGAAAATATGTTAAGTGGTTCTTAAGATATAGACTAAAACACATTATAATACACGACAATTAGTAACAATCAATATGCACATAATGACATATAATATATTGTTAGACGGTTGCCAGCCAACATTTTTACGTGAAATAAGAAAATTAAAACAAAATTGAATAGCTCCGTGGAAATTGGAATCAATTTTTGACAGAAGGTGTGTGTCATGTGATCTCATTGAAAAGGTAAGGGTTATAGTCGTTCATGTAGAATATATGTTTCTAACTTCATTATTTTATGCTCTTTCTGCTAATTTGTGCCTTTCGTACCTATCCTGATGTGTAGAATATGAACACAACATATTTTGTTCTTACATTGAAAATATATATACAGGGTGCATCAAAATAAACCGTTGCAGAAGACAAGATAACACTTCGATTTCAGAAAGTTTTAAAAGTTTGATATAATTACGTAGTTTCTTCTTGTGTTACGTAAAAATACACATATGTGATCCTCGGGTGTCATATGCAAACAACCTAGTGGTGTGTCAGTGTAGGGAAATGCAGTGAAATATGCGTTATTTTGAAAAAAAGAATAAAGTAGTACCAAACATGGTAGAGAATAAGGTACTTTGTTTCAGCCATAGGGACCCGGGTTCGCGATCGCTATGAGAGAAGTGCTTGTACTCGAGTTTGAGCTTTATTTCGTGAAAATATGTTAAGTGGTTCTTAAGATATAGACTAAAACAGATTATAATTCACGACAATTAGTAACAATTCAATATGCACATAATGACATATAATATATTGTTAGACGGTTGCCAGCCAACATTTTTACGTGAAATAAGAAAATTAATACAAAATTGAATAGCTCCGTGGTAATTGGAATCAATTTTTGACAGAAGGTGTGCGTCATGTGATCTCATTGAAAAGGTAAGGCTTATAGTCGTTCATGTAGAATATATGTTTCTAACTTCATTATTTTATGCTCTTTCTGCTAATTTGTGCCTTTCGTACCTATCCTGATGTGTAGAATATGAAAACAACATATTTTGTTCTTACATTGAAAATATATATACAGGGTGCATCAAAATAAACCGTTGCAGAAGACAAGATAACACTTCGATTTCAGAAAGTTTTAAAAGTTTGATATAATTAGGTAGTTTCTCTTTGTGTTACGTAAAAATATACATGTGTGATCCTCGGGTGTCATATGCAAGCAACCTATTGGTGTGTCAGTGTAGGGAAATGCAGTGAAATATGCGTTATTTTGAAAAAAATAATAAAGTAGCACCAAACATGGTAGAGAATAAGGTACTTTGTTTCAGCCATAGGGACCCGGGTTCGCGATCGCTATGAGAGAAGTGCTTGTACTCGAGTTTGAGCTTTATTTCGTGAAAATATGTTAAATGTTTCTTAAGATATAGACCAAAACAGATTATAATACACGACAATTAGTAACAATTCAATATGCACATAATGACATATAATATAATGTTAGACGGTTGCCAGCCAACATTTTTACATGAAATAAGAAAATTAAAGCAAAATTGAATAGCTCCGTGGTAATTGGAATAAATTTTTGACAGAAGGTGTGCGTCATGTGATCTCATTGAAAAGGTAAGGCTTATAGTCGTTCATGTAGAATATATGTTTCTAACTTCATTATTTTATGCTCTTTCTGCTAATTTGTGCCTTTCGTACCTATCCTGATGTGTAGAATATGAAAACAACATATTTTGTTCTTACATTGAAAATATATATACAGGGTGCATCAAAATAAACCGTTGCAGAAGACAAGATAACACTTCGATTTCAGAAAGTTTTAAAAGTTTGATATAATTAGGTAGTTTCTCTTTGTGTTACGTAAAAATATACATATGTGATACTCGGGTGTCATATGCAAGCAACCTATTGGTGTGTCAGTGTAGGGAAATGCAGTGAAATATGCGTTATTTTGAAAAAATGAATAAAGTAGCACCAAACATGGTAGAGAATAAGGTACTTTGTTTCAGCCATAGGGACCCGGGTTCCCGACCGCTATGAGAGAAGTGCTTGTACTCGAGTTTGAGCTTTATTTCGTGAAAATATGTTAAATGGTTCTTAAGATATAGACCAAAACAGATTATAATACACGACAATTAGTAACAATTCAATATGCACATAATGACATATAATATATTGTTAGACGGTTACCAGCCAACATTTTTACGTGAAATAAGAAAATTAAAACAAAATTGAATAGCTCCGTGGTAATTGGAATCAATTTTTGACAGAAGGTGTGCGTCGTGTGATCTCATTGAAAAGGTAAGGGTTATAGTCGTTCATGTAGAATATATGTTTCTAACTTCATTATTTTATGCTCTTTCTGCTAATTTGTGCCTTTCGTACCTATCCTGATGTGTAGAATATGAAAACAACATATTTTGTTCTTACATTGAAAATATATATACAGGGTGCATCAAAATAAACCGTTGCTGAAGACAAGATAACACTTCGATTTCAGAAAGTTTTAAAAGTTTGATATAATTACGCAGTTTCTCCTTGTGTTACGTAAAAATACACATATGTGATCCTCGGGTGTCATATGCAAGCAACCTAGTGGTGTGTCAGTGTAGGGAAATGCAGTGAAATATGCGTTATTTTGAAAAAAAGAATAAAGTAGTACCAAACATGGTAGAGAATAAGGTACTTTGTTTCAGCCATAGGGACCCGGGTTCGCGATCGCTATGAGAGAAATGTCTGTACTCGAGTTTGAGCTTTATTTCGTGAAAATATGTTAAATGGTTCTTAAGATATAGACCAAAACAGATTATAATACACGACAATTAGTAACAATTCAATATGCACATAATGACATATAATATATTGTTAGACGGTTGCCAGCCAACATTTTTACGTGAAATAAGAAAATTAATACAAAATTGAATAGCTCCGTGGTAATTGGAATCAATTTTTGACAGAAGGTGTGCGTCATGTGATCTCATTGAAAAGGTAAGGGTTATAGTCGTTCATGTAGAATATATGTTTCTAACTTCATTATTTTATGCTCTTTCTGCTAATTTGTGCCTTTCGTACCTATCCTGATGTGTAGAATATGAAAACAACATATTTTGTTCTTACATTGAAAATATATATACAGGGTGCATCAAAATAAACCGTTGCAGAAGACAAGATAACACTTCGATTTCAGAAAGTTTTAAAAGATTGATATAATTAGGTAGTTTCTCTTTGTGTTACGTAAAAATATATATGTGTGATCCTCGGGTGTCATATGCAAGCAACCTATTGGTGTGTCAGTGTAGGGAAATGCAGTGAAATATGCGTTATTTTGAAAAAAAGAATAAAGTAGCACAAAACATGGTAGAGAATAAGGTACTTTGTTTCAGCCATAGGGACCCGGGTTCGCGATCGCTATGAGAGAAGTGCTTGTACTCGAGTTTGAGCTTTATTTCATGAAAATATGTTAAATGTTTCTTAAGATATAGACCAAAACAGATTATAATACACGACAATTAGTAACAATTCAATATGCACATAATGACATATAATATATTGTTAGACGGTTGCCAGCCAACATTTTTACGTGAAATAAGAAAATTAATACAAAATTGAATAGCTCCGTGGTAATTGGAATCAATTTTTGACAGAAGGTGTGCGTCATGTGATCTCATTGAAAAGGTAAGGCTTATAGTCGTTCATGTAGAATATATGTTTCTAACTTCATTATTTTATGCTCTTTCTGCTAATTTGTGCCTTTCGTACCTATCCTGATGTGTAGAATATGAAAACAACATATTTTGTTCTTACATTGAAAATATATATACAGGGTGCATCAAAATAAACCGTTGCAGAAGACAAGATAACACTTCGATTTCAGAAAGTTTTAAAAGATTGATATAATTAGGTAGTTTCTCTTTGTGTTACGTAAAAATATACATGTGTGATCCTCGGGTGTCATATGCAAGCAACCTATTGGTGTGTCAGTGTAGGGAAATGCAGTGAAATATGCGTTATTTTGAAAAAAAGAATAAAGTAGCAACAAACATGGTAGAGAATAAGGTACTTTGTTTCAGCCATAGGGACCCGGGTTCGCGATCGCTATGAGAGAAGTGCTTGTACTCGAGTTTGAGCTTTATTTCGTGAAAATATGTTAAATGGTTCTTAAGATATAGACCAAAACAGATTATAATACACGACAATTAGTAACAATTCAATATGCACATAATGACATATAATATATTGTTAGACGGTTGCCAGCCAACATTTTTACGTGAAATAAGAAAATTAAAAGAAAATTGAAAAGCTCCGTGGTAATTGGAATCAATTTTTGACAGAAGGTGTGCGTCATGTGATCTCATTGAAAAGGTAAGGCTTATAGTCGTTCATGTAGAATATATGTTTCTAACTTCATTATTTTATGCTCTTTCTGCTAATTTGTGCCTTTCGTACCTATCCTGATGTGTAGAATATGAAAACAACATATTTTGTTCTTACATTGAAAATATATATACAGGGTGCATCAAAATAAACCGTTGCAGAAGACAAGATAACACTTCGATTTCAGAAAGTTTTAAAAGTTTGATATAATTAGGTAGTTTCTCTTTGTGTTACGTAAAAATATACATATGTGATACTCGGGTGTCATATGCAAGCAACCTATTGGTGTGTCAGTGTAGGGAAATGCAGTGAAATATACGTTATTTTGAAAAAATGAATAAAGTAGCACCAAACATGGTAGAGAATAAGGTACTTTGTTTCAGCCATAGGGACCCGGGTTCGCGACCGCTATGAGAGAAGTGCTTGTACTCGAGTTTGAGCTTTATTTCGTGAAAATATGTTAAATTGTTCTTAAGATATAGACCAAAACAGATTATAATACACGACAATTAGTAACAATTCATTATGCACATAATGACATATAATATATTGTTAGACGGTTGCCAGCCAACATTTTTACGTGAAATAAGAAAATTAAAAGAAAATTGAATAGCTCCGTGGTAATTGGAATCAATTTTTGACAGAAGGTGTGCGTCGTGTGATCTCATTGAAAAGGTAAGAGTTATAGTCGTTCATGTAGAATATATGTTTCTAACTTCATTATTTTATGCTCTTTCTGCTAATTTGTGCCTTTCGTACCTATCCTGATGTGTAGAATATGAAAACAACATATTTTGTTCTTACATTGAAAATATATATACAGGGTGCATCAAAATAAACCGTTGCAGAAGACAAGATAACACTTCGATTTCAGAAAGTTTTAAATGTTTGATATAATTACGTAGTTTCTCCTTGTGTTACGTAAAAATACACATATGTGATCCTCGGGTGTCATATGCAAGCAACCTAGTGGTGTGTCAGTGTAGGGAAATGCAGTGAAATATGCGTTATTTTGAAAAAAAGAATAAAGTAGTACCAAACATGGTAGAGAATAAGGTACTTTGTTTCAGCCATAGGGACCCGGTTTCGCGATCGCTATGAGAGAAGTGCTTGTACTCGAGTTTGAGCTTTATTTCGTGAAAATATGTTAAATGTTTCTTAAGATATAGACCAAAACAGATTATAATACACGACAATTAGTAACAATTCAATATGCAAATAATGACATATAATTTATTGTTAGACGGTTGCCAGCCAACATTTTTACGTGAAATAAGAAAATTAATACAAAATTGAATAGCTCCGTGGTAATTGGAATCAATTTTTGACAGAAGGTGTGCGTCATGTGATCTCATTGAAAAGGTAAGGGTTATAGTCGTTCATGTAGAATACATGTTTCTAACTTCACTATTTTATGCTCTTTCTGCTAATTTGTGCCTTTCGTACCTATCCTGATGTGTAGAATATGAAAACAACATATTTTGTTTATACATTGAAAATATATATACAGGGTGCATCAAAATAAACCGCTGCAGAAGACAAGATAACTCTTCGATTTCAGAAAGTTTTAAAAGTTTGATATAATTACGTAGTATCTCCTTGTGTTACGTAAAAATACACATATGTGATCCTCGGGTGTCATATGCAAGCAACCTAGTGGTGTGTCAGTGTAGGGAAATGCAGTGAAATATGCGTTATTTTGAAAAAAAGAATAAAGTAGTACCAAACCTGGTAGAGAATAAGGTACTTTGTTTCAGCCATAGGGACCCGGGTTCGCGACCGCTATGAGAAAAGTGCTTGTACTCGAGTTTGAGCTTTATTTCGTGAAAATATGTTAAGTGGTTCTTAAGATATAGACTAACACATTATAATACACGACAATTAGTAACAATTCAATATGCACATAATGACATATAATATATTGTTAGACGGTTGCCAGCCAACATTTTTACGTGAAATAAGAAAATTAAAACAAAATTGAATAGCTCCGTGGTAATTGGAATCAATTTTTGACAGAAGGTGTGTGTCATGTGATCTCATTGAAAAGGTAAGGGTTATAGTCGTTCATGTAGAATATATGTTTCTAACTTCATTATTTTATGCTCTTTCTGCTAATTTGTGCCTTTCGTACCTATCCTGATGTGTAGAATATGAAAACAACATATTTTGTTCTTACATTGAAAATATATATACAGGGTGCATCAAAATAAACCGTTGCAGAAGACAAGATAACACTTCGATTTCAGAAAGTTTTAAAAGTTTGATATAATTAGGTAGTTTCTCTTTGTGTTACGTAAAAATATACATGTGTGATCCTCGGGTGTCATATGCAAGCAACCTATTGGTGTGTCAGTGTTGGGAAATGCAGTGAAATATGCGTTATTTTGAAAAAAAGAATAAAGTAGCACCAAACATGGTAGAGAATAAGGTACTTTGTTTCAGCCATAGGGACCCGGGTTCGCGATCGCTATGAGAGAAGTGCTTGTACTCGAGTTTGAGCTTTATTTCGTGAAAATATGTTAAAAGTTTCTTAAGATATAGACCAAAACAGATTATAATACACGACAATTAGTAACAATTCAATATGCACATAATGACATATAATATATTGTTAGACGGTTGCCAGCCAACATTTTTACGTGAAATAAGATAATTAAAACAAAATTGAATAGCTCCGTGGTAATTGGAATCAATTTTTGACAGAAGGTGTGCGTCGTGTGATCTCATTGAAAAGGTAAGGGTTATAGTCGTTCATGTAGAATATATGTTTCTAACTTCATTATTCTATGCTCTTTCTGCTAATTTGTGCCTTTCGTACCTATCCTGATGTGTAGAATATGAAAACAACATATTTTGTTCTTACATTGAAAATATATATACAGGGTGCATCAAAATAAACCGTTGCTGAAGACAAGATAACACTTCGATTTCAGAAAGTTTTAAAAGTTTGATATAATTACGTAGTTTCTCCTTGTGTTACGTAAAAATACACATATGTGATCCTCGGGTGTCATATGCAAGCAACCTAGTGGTGTGTCAGTGTAGGGAAATGCAGTGAAATATGCGTTATTTTGAAAAAAAGAATAAAGTAGTACCAAACATGGTAGAGAATAAGGTACTTTGTTTCAGCCATAGGGACCCGGGTTCGCGATCGCTATGAGAGAAGTGCTTGTACTCGAGTTTGAGCTTTATTTCGTGAAAATATGTTAAATGGTTCTTAAGATATAGACCAAAACAGATTATAATACACGACAATTAGTAACAATTCAATATGCACATAATGACATATAATATATTGTTAGACGGTTGCCAGCCAACATTTTTACGTGAAATAAGAAAATTAATACAAAATTGAATAGCTCCGTGGTAATTGGAATCAATTTTTGACAGAAGGTGTGCGTCATGTGATCTCATTGAAAAGGTAAGGGTTATAGTCGTTCATGTAGAATATATGTTTCTAACTTCATTATTTTATGCTCTTTCTGCTAATTTGTGCCTTTCGTACCTATCCTGATGTGTAGAATATGAAAACAACATATTTTGTTCTTACATTGAAAATATATATACAGGGTGCATCAAAATAAACCGTTGCAGAAGACAAGATAACACTTCGATTTCAGAAAGTTTTAAAAGTTTGATATAATTAGGTAGTTTCTCTTTGTGTTACGTAAAAATATACATGTGTGATCCTCGGGTATCATATGCAAGCAACCTATTGGTGTGTCAGTGTAGGGAAATGCAGTGAAATATGCGTTATTTTGAAAAAAAGAATAAAGTAGCACCAAACATGGTAGAGAATAAGGTACTTTGTTTCAGCCATAGGGACCCGGGTTCGCGATCGCTATGAGAGAAGTGCTTGTACTCGAGTTTGAGCTTTATTTCGTGAAAATATGTTAAATGTTTCTTAAGATATAGACCAAAACAGATTATAATACACGACAATTAGTAACAATTCAATATGCACATAATGACATATAATATATTGTTAGACGGTTGCCAGCCAACATTTTTACGTGAAATAAGAAAATTAAAACAAAATTGAATAGCTCCGTGGTAATTGGAAACAATTTTTGACAGAAGGTGTGCGTCATGTGATCTCATTGAAAAGGTAAGGCTTATAGTCGTTCATGTAGAATATATGTTTCTAACTTCATTATTTTATGCTCTTTCTGCTAATTTGTGCCTTTCGTACCTATCCTGATGTGTAGAATATGAAAACAACATATTTTGTTCTTACATTGAAAATATATATACAGGGTGCATCAAAATAAACCGTTGCAGAAGACAAGATAACACTTCGATTTCAGAAAGTTTTAAAAGTTTGATATAATTAGGTAGTTTCTCTTTGTGTTACGTAAAAATATACATATGTGATACTCGGGTGTCATATGCAAGCAACCTATTGGTGTGTCAGTGTAGGGAAATGCAGTGAAATATGCGTTATTTTGAAAAAAATAATAAAGTAGCACCAAACATGGTAGAGAATAAGGTACTTTGTTTCAGCCATAGGGACCCGGGTTCGCGATCGCTATGAGAGAAGTGCTTGTACTCGAGTTTGAGCTTTATTTCGTGAAAATATGTTAAATGTTTCTTAAGATATAGACCAAAACAGATTATAATACACGACAATTAGTAACAATTCAATATGCACATAATGACATATAATATAATGTTAGACGGTTGCCAGCCAACATTTTTACATGAAATAAGAAAATTAAAGCAAAATTGAATAGCTCCGTGGTAATTGGAATCAATTTTTGACAGAAGGTGTGCGTCATGTGATCTCATTGAAAAGGTAAGGCTTATAGTCGTTCATGTAGAATATATGTTTCTAACTTCATTATTTTATGCTCTTTCTGCTAATTTGTGCCTTTCGTACCTATCCTGATGTGTAGAATATGAAAACAACATATTTTGTTCTTACATTGAAAATATATATACAGGGTGCATCAAAATAAACCGTTGCAGAAGACAAGATAACACTTCGATTTCAGAAAGTTTTAAAAGTTTGATATAATTAGGTAGTTTCTCTTTGTGTTACGTAAAAATATACATATGTGATACTCGGGTGTCATATGCAAGCAACCTATTGGTGTGTCAGTGTAGGGAAATGCAGTGAAATATGCGTTATTTTGAAAAAATGAATAAAGTAGCACCAAACATGGTAGAGAATAAGGTACTTTGTTTCAGCCATAGGGACCCGGGTTCCCGACCGCTATGAGAGAAGTGCTTGTACTCGAGTTTGAGCTTTATTTCGTGAAAATATGTTAAATGGTTCTTAAGATATAGACCAAAACAGATTATAATACACGACAATTAGTAACAATTCAATATGCACATAATGACATATAATATATTGTTAGACGGTTGCCAGCCAACATTTTTACGTGAAATAAGAAAATTAAAACAAAATTGAATAGCTCCGTGGTAATTGGAATCAATTTTTGACAGAAGGTGTGCGTCGTGTGATCTCATTGAAAAGGTAAGGGTTATAGTCGTTCATGTAGAATATATGTTTCTAACTTCATTATTTTATGCTCTTTCTGCTAATTTGTGCCTTTCGTACCTATCCTGATGTGTAGAATATGAAAACAACATATTTTGTTCTTACATTGAAAATATATATACAGGGTGCATCAAAATAAACCGTTGCTGAAGACAAGATAACACTTCGATTTCAGAAAGTTTTAAAAGTTTGATATAATTACGTAGTTTCTCCTTGTGTTACGTAAAAATACACATATGTGATCCTCGGGTGTCATATGCAAGCAACCTAGTGGTGTGTCAGTGTAGGGAAATGCAGTGAAATATGCGTTATTTTCAAAAAAAAGAATAAAGTAGTACCAAACATGGTAGAGAATAAGGTACTTTGTTTCAGCCATAGGGACCCGGGTTCGCGATCGCTACGAGAGAAGTGTCTGTACTCGAGTTTGAGCTTTATTTCGTGAAAATATGTTAAATGGTTCTTAAGATATAGACCAAAACAGATTATAATACACCACAATTAGTAACAATTCAATATGCACATAATGACATATAATATATTGTTAGACGGTTGCCAGCCAACATTTTTACGTGAAATAAGAAAATTAATACAAAATTGAATAGCTCCGTGGTAATTGGAATCAATTTTTGACAGAAGGTGTGCGTCATGTGATCTCATTGAAAAGGTAAGGGTTATAGTCGTTCATGTAGAATATATGTTTCTAACTTCATTATTTTATGCTCTTTCTGCTAATTTGTGCCTTTCGTACCTATCCTGATGTGTAGAATATGAAAACAGCATATTTTGTTCTTACATTGAAAATATATATACAGGGTGCATCAAAATAAACCGTTGCAGAAGACAAGATAACACTTCGATTTCAGAAAGTTTTAAAAGATTGATATAATTAGGTAGTTTCTCTTTGTGTTACGTAAAAGTATACATGTGTGATCCTCGGGTGTCATATGCAAGCAACCTATTGGTGTGTCAGTGTAGGGAAATGCAGTGAAATATGCGTTATTTTGAAAAAAAGAATAAAGTAGCACCAAACATGGTAGAGAATAAGGTACTTTGTTTCAGCCATAGGGACCCGGGTTCGCGATCGCTATGAGAGAAGTGCTTGTACTCGAGTTTGAGCTTTATTTCATGAAAATATGTTAAATGTTTCTTAAGATATAGACCAAAACAGATTATAATACACGACAATTAGTAACAATTCAATATGCACATAATGACATATAATATATTGTTAGACGGTTGCCAGCCAACATTTTTACGTGAAATAAGAAAATTAATACAAAATTGAATAGCTCCGTGGTAATTGGAATCAATTTTTGACAGAAGGTGTGCGTCATGTGATCTCATTGAAAAGGTAAGGCTTATAGTCGTTCATGTAGAATATATGTTTCTAACTTCATTATTTTATGCTCTTTCTGCTAATTTGTGCCTTTCGTACCTATCCTGATGTGTAGAATATGAAAACAACATATTTTGTTCTTACATTGAAAATATATATACAGGGTGCATCAAAATAAACCGTTGCAGAAGACAAGATAACACTTCGATTTCAGAAAGTTTTAAAAGTTTGATATAATTAGGTAGTTTCTCTTTGTGTTACGTAAAAATATACATGTGTGATCCTCGGGTGTCATATGCAAGCAACCTATTGGTGTGTCAGTGTTGGGAAATGCAGTGAAATATGCGTTATTTTGAAAAAAAGAATAAAGTAGCACCAAACATGGTAGAGAATAAGGTACTTTGTTTCAGCCATAGGGACCCGGGTTCGCGATCGCTATGAGAGAAGTGCTTGTACTCGAGTTTGAGCTTTATTTCGTGAAAATATGTTAAATGTTTCTTAAGATATAGACCAAAACAGATTATAATACACGACAATTAGTAACAATTCAATATGCACATAATGACATATAATATATTGTTAGACGGTTGCCAGCCAACATTTTTACGTGAAATAAGATAATTAAAACAAAATTGAATAGCTCCGTGGTAATTGGAATCAATTTTTGACAGAAGGTGTGCGTCGTGTGATCTCATTGAAAAGGTAAGGGTTATAGTCGTTCATGTAGAATATATGTTTCTAACTTCATTATTTTATGCTCTTTCTGCTAATTTGTGCCTTTCGTACCTATCCTGATGTGTAGAATATGAAAACAACATATTTTGTTCTTACATTGAAAATATATATACAGGGTGCATCAAAATAAACCGTTGCTGAAGACAAGATAACACTTCGATTTCAGAAAGTTTTAAAAGTTTGATATAATTACGTAGTTTCTCCTTGTGTTACGTAAAAATACACATATGTGATCCTCGGGTGTCATATGCAAGCAACCTATTGGTGTGTCAGTGTAGGGAAATGCAGTGAAATATGCGTTATTTTGAAAAAAAGAATAAAGTAGTACCAAACATGGTAGAGAATAAGGTACTTTGTTTCAGCCATAGGGACCCGGGTTCGCGATCGCTATGAGAGAAGTGCTTGTACTCGAGTTTGAGCTTTATTTCGTGAAAATATGTTAAATGGTTCTTAAGATATAGACCAAAACAGATTATAATACACGACAATTAGTAACAATTCAATATGCACATAATGACATATAATATATTGTTAGACGGTTGCCAGCCAACATTTTTACGTGAAATAAGAAAATTAAAAGAAAATTGAATAGCTCCGTGGTAATTGGAATCAATTTTTGACAGAAGGTGTGCGTCATGTGATCTCATTGAAAAGGTAAGGCTTATAGTCGTTCATGTAGAATATATGTTTCTAACTTCATTATTTTATGCTCTTTCTGCTAATTTGTGCCTTTCGTACCTATCCTGATGTGTAGAATATGAAAACAACATATTTTGTTCTTACATTGAAAATATATATACAGGGTGCATCAAAATAAACCGTTGCAGAAGACAAGATAACACTTCGATTTCAGAAAGTTTTAAAAGTTTGATATAATTAGGTAGTTTCTCTTTGTGTTACGTAAAAATATACATATGTGATACTCGGGTGTCATATGCAAGCAACCTATTGGTGTGTCAGTGTAGGGAAATGCAGTGAAATATACGTTATTTTGAAAAAATGAATAAAGTAGCACCAAACATGGTAGAGAATAAGGTACTTTGTTTCAGCCATAGGGACCCGGGTTCGCGACCGCTATGAGAGAAGTGCTTGTACTCGAGTTTGAGCTTTATTTCGTGAAAATATGTTAAATTGTTCTTAAGATATAGACCAAAACAGATTATAATACACGACAATTAGTAACAATTCATTATGCACATAATGACATATAATATATTGTTAGACGGTTGCCAGCCAACATTTTTACGTGAAATAAGAAAATTAAAAGAAAATTGAATAGCTCCGTGGTAATTGGAATCAATTTTTGACAGAAGGTGTGCGTCGTGTGATCTCATTGAAAAGGTAAGAGTTATAGTCGTTCATGTAGAATATATGTTTCTAACTTCATTATTTTATGCTCTTTCTGCTAATTTGTGCCTTTCGTACCTATCCTGATGTGTAGAATATGAAAACAACATATTTTGTTCTTACATTGAAAATATATATACAGGGTGCATCAAAATAAACCGTTGCAGAAGACAAGATAACACTTCGATTTCAGAAAGTTTTAAAAGTTTGATATAATTACGTAGTTTCTCCTTGTGTTACGTAAAAATACACATATGTGATCCTCGGGTGTCATATGCAAGCAACCTAGTGGTGTGTCAGTGTAGGGAAATGCAGTGAAATATGCGTTATTTTGAAAAAAAGAATAAAGTAGTACCAAACATGGTAGAGAATAAGGTACTTTGTTTCAGCCATAGGGACCCGGGTTCGCGATCGCTATGAGAGAAGTGCTTGTACTCGAGTTTGAGCTTTATTTCGTGAAAATATGTTAAATGTTTCTTAAGATATAGACCAAAACAGATTATAATACACGACAATTAGTAACAATTCAATATGCAAATAATGACATATAATTTATTGTTAGACGGTTGCCAGCCAACATTTTTACGTGAAATAAGAAAATTAATACAAAATTGAATAGCTCCGTGGTAATTGGAATCAATTTTTGACAGAAGGTGTGCGTCATGTGATCTCATTGAAAAGGTAAGGGTTATAGTCGTTCATGTAGAATACATGTTTCTAACTTCACTATTTTATGCTCTTTCTGCTAATTTGTGCCTTTCGTACCTATCCTGATGTGTAGAATATGAAAACAACATATTTTGTTTATACATTGAAAATATATATACAGGGTGCATCAAAAAAAACCGCTGCAGAAGACAAGATAACACTTCGATTTCAGAAAGTTTTAAAAGTTTGATATAATTACGTAGTATCTCCTTGTGTTACGTAAAAATACACATATGTGATCCTCGGGTGTCATATGCAAGCAACCTAGTGGTGTGTCAGTGTAGGGAAATGCAGTGAAATATGCGTTATTTTGAAAAAAAGAATAAAGTAGTACCAAACCTGGTAGAGAATAAGGTACTTTGTTTCAGCCATAGGGACCCGGGTTCGCGACCGCTATGAGAAAAGTGCTCTTACTCGAGTTTGAGCTTTATTTCGTGAAAATATGTTAAGTGGTTCTTAAGATATAGACTAACACATTATAATACACGACAATTAGTAACAATTCAATATGCACATAATGACATATAATATATTGTTAGACGGTTGCCAGCCAACATTTTTACGTGAAATAAGAAAATTAAAACAAAATTGAATAGCTCCGTGGTAATTGGAATCAATTTTTGACAGAAGGTGTGTGTCATGTGATCTCATTCAAAAGGTAAGGGTTATAGTCGTTCATGCAGAATATATGTTTCTAACTTCATTATTTTATGCTCTTTCTGCTAATTTGTGCCTTTCGTACCTATCCTGATGTGTAGAATATGAAAACAACATATTTTGTTCTTACATTGAAAATATATATACAGGGTGCATCAAAATAAACCGTTGCTGAAGACAAGATAACACTTCGATTTCAGAAAGTTTTAAAAGTTTGATATAATTACGTAGTATCTCCTTGTGTTACGTAAAAATACACATATGTGATCCTCGGGTGTCATATGCAAGCAACCTATTGGTGTGTCAGTGTAGGGAAATGCAGTGAAATATGCGTTATTTAGAAAAAAAGAATAAAGTAGTACCAAACATGGTAGAGAATAAGGTACTTTGTTTCAGCCATAGGGACCCGGGTTCGCGATCGCTATGAGAGAAGTGCTTGTACTCGAGTTTGAGCTTTATTTCGTGAAAATATGTTAAATGGTTCTTAAGATATAGACCAAAACAGATTATAATACACGACAATTAGTAACAATTCAATATGCACATAATGACATATAATATATTGTTAGACGGTTGCCAGCCAACATTTTTACGTGAAATAAGAAAATTAATACAAAATTGAATAGCTCCGTGGTAGTTGGAATCAATTTTTGACAGAAGGTGTGCGTCATGTGATCTCATTGAAAAGGTAAGGGTTATAGTCGTTCATGTAGAATATATGTTTCTAACTTCATTATTTTATGCTCTTTCTGCTAATTTGTGCCTTTCGTACCTATCCTGATGTGTAGAATATGAAAACAACATATTTTGTTCTTACATTGAAAATATATATACAGGGTGCATCAAAATAAACCGTTGCAGAAGACAAGATAACACTTCGATTTCAGAAAGTTTTAAAAGTTTGATATAATTAGGTAGTTTCTCTTTGTGTTACGTAAAAATATACATGTGTGATCCTCGGGTGTCATATGCAAGCAACCTATTGGTGTGTCAGTGTAGGGAAATGCAGTGAAATATGCGTTATTTTGAAAAAAAGAATAAAGTAGCACCAAACATGGTAGAGAATAAGGTACTTTGTTTCAGCCATAGGGACCCGGGTTCGCGATCGCTACGAGAGAAGTGCTTGTACTCGAGTTTGAGCTTTATTTCGTGAAAATATGTTAAATGTTTCTTAAGATATAGACCAAAACAGATTATAATACACGACAATTAGTAACAATTCAATATGCACATAATGACATATAATATATTGTTAGACGGTTGCCAGCCAACATTTTTACGTGAAATAAGAAAATTAAAACAAAATTGAATAGCTCCGTGGTAATTGGAATCAATTTTTGACAGAAGGTGTGCGTCATGTGATCTCATTGAAAAGGTAAGGCTTATAGTCGTTCATGTAGAATATATGTTTCTAACTTCATTATTTTATGCTCTTTCTGCTAATTTGTGCCTTTCGTACCTATCCTGATGTGTAGAATATGAAAACAACATATTTTGTTCTTACATTGAAAATATATATACAGGGTGCATCAAAATAAACCGTTGCAGAAGACAAGATAACACTTCGATTTCAGAAAGTTTTAAAAGTTTGATATAATTAGGTAGTTTCTCTTTGTGTTACGTAAAAATATACATATGTGATACTCGGGTGTCATATGCAAGCAACCTATTGGTGTGTCAGTGTAGGGAAATGCAGTGAAATATACGTTATTTTGAAAAAATGAATAAAGTAGCACCAAACATGGTAGAGAATAAGGTACTTTGTTTCAGCCATAGGGACCCGGGTTCGCGACCGCTATGAGAGAAGTGCTTGTACTCGAGTTTGAGCTTTATTTCGTGAAAATATGTTAAATTGTTCTTAAGATATAGACCAAAACAGATTATAATACACGACAATTAGTAACAATTCATTATGCACATAATGACATATAATATATTGTTAGACGGTTGCCAGCCAACATTTTTACGTGAAATAAGAAAATTAAAAGAAAATTGAATAGCTCCGTGGTAATTGGAATCAATTTTTGACAGAAGGTGTGCGTCGTGTGATCTCATTGAAAAGGTAAGAGTTATAGTCGTTCATGTAGAATATATGTTTCTAACTTCATTATTTTATGCTCTTTCTGCTAATTTGTGCCTTTCGTACCTATCCTGATGTGTAGAATATGAAAACAACATATTTTGTTCTTACATTGAAAATATATATACAGGGTGCATCAAAATAAACCGTTGCAGAAGACAAGATAACACTTCGATTTCAGAAAGTTTTAAAAGTTTGATATAATTAGGTAGTTTCTCTTTGTGTTACGTAAAAATATACATGTGTGATCCTCGGGTGTCATATGCAAGCAACCTATTGGTGTGTCAGTGTTGGGAAATGCAGTGAAATATGCGTTATTTTGAAAAAAAGAATAAAGTAGCACCAAACATGGTAGAGAATAAGGTACTTTGTTTCAGCCATAGGGACCCGGGTTCGCGATCGCTATGAGAGAAGTGCTTGTACTCGAGTTTGAGCTTTATTTCGTGAAAATATGTTAAATGTTTCTTAAGATATAGACCAAAACAGATTATAATACACGACAATTAGTAACAATTCAATATGCACATAATGACATATAATATATTGTTAGACGGTTGCCAGCCAACATTTTTACGTGAAATAAGATAATTAAAACAAAATTGAATAGCTCCGTGGTAATTGGAATCAATTTTTGACAGAAGGTGTGCGTCGTGTGATCTCATTGAAAAGGTAAGGGTTATAGTCGTTCATGTAGAATATATGTTTCTAACTTCATTATTTTATGCTCTTTCTGCTAATTTGTGCCTTTCGTACCTATCCTGATGTGTAGAATATGAAAACAACATATTTTGTTCTTACATTGAAAATATATATACAGGGTGCATCAAAATAAACCGTTGCTGAAGACAAGATAACACTTCGATTTCAGAAAGTTTTAAAAGTTTGATATAATTACGTAGTTTCTCCTTGTGTTACGTAAAAATACACATATGTGATCCTCGGGTGTCATATGCAAGCAACCTATTGGTGTGTCAGTGTAGGGAAATGCAGTGAAATATGCGTTATTTTGAAAAAAAGAATAAAGTAGTACCAAACATGGTAGAGAATAAGGTACTTTGTTTCAGCCATAGGGACCCGGGTTCGCGATCGCTATGAGAGAAGTGCTTGTACTCGAGTTTGAGCTTTATTTCGTGAAAATATGTTAAATGGTTCTTAAGATATAGACCAAAACAGATTATAATACACGACAATTAGTAACAATTCAATATGCACATAATGACATATAATATATTGTTAGACGGTTGCCAGCCAACATTTTTACGTGAAATAAGAAAATTAAAAGAAAATTGAATAGCTCCGTGGTAATTGGAATCAATTTTTGACAGAAGGTGTGCGTCATGTGATCTCATTGAAAAGGTAAGGCTTATAGTCGTTCATGTAGAATATATGTTTCTAACTTCATTATTTTATGCTCTTTCTGCTAATTTGTGCCTTTCGTACCTATCCTGATGTGTAGAATATGAAAACAACATATTTTGTTCTTACATTGAAAATATATATACAGGGTGCATCAAAATAAACCGTTGCAGAAGACAAGATAACACTTCGATTTCAGAAAGTTTTAAAAGTTTGATATAATTAGGTAGTTTCTCTTTGTGTTACGTAAAAATATACATATGTGATACTCGGGTGTCATATGCAAGCAACCTATTGGTGTGTCAGTGTAGGGAAATGCAGTGAAATATACGTTATTTTGAAAAAATGAATAAAGTAGCACCAAACATGGTAGAGAATAAGGTACTTTGTTTCAGCCATAGGGACCCGGGTTCGCGACCGCTATGAGAGAAGTGCTTGTACTCGAGTTTGAGCTTTATTTCGTGAAAATATGTTAAATTGTTCTTAAGATATAGACCAAAACAGATTATAATACACGACAATTAGTAACAATTCATTATGCACATAATGACATATAATATATTGTTAGACGGTTGCCAGCCAACATTTTTACGTGAAATAAGAAAATTAAAAGAAAATTGAATAGCTCCGTGGTAATTGGAATCAATTTTTGACAGAAGGTGTGCGTCGTGTGATCTCATTGAAAAGGTAAGAGTTATAGTCGTTCATGTAGAATATATGTTTCTAACTTCATTATTTTATGCTCTTTCTGCTAATTTGTGCCTTTCGTACCTATCCTGATGTGTAGAATATGAAAACAACATATTTTGTTCTTACATTGAAAATATATATACAGGGTGCATCAAAATAAACCGTTGCAGAAGACAAGATAACACTTCGATTTCAGAAAGTTTTAAAAGTTTGATATAATTACGTAGTTTCTCCTTGTGTTACGTAAAAATACACATATGTGATCCTCGGGTGTCATATGCAAGCAACCTAGTGGTGTGTCAGTGTAGGGAAATGCAGTGAAATATGCGTTATTTTGAAAAAAAGAATAAAGTAGTACCAAACATGGTAGAGAATAAGGTACTTTGTTTCAGCCATAGGGACCCGGGTTCGCGATCGCTATGAGAGAAGTGCTTGTACTCGAGTTTGAGCTTTATTTCGTGAAAATATGTTAAATGTTTCTTAAGATATAGACCAAAACAGATTATAATACACGACAATTAGTAACAATTCAATATGCAAATAATGACATATAATTTATTGTTAGACGGTTGCCAGCCAACATTTTTACGTGAAATAAGAAAATTAATACAAAATTGAATAGCTCCGTGGTAATTGGAATCAATTTTTGACAGAAGGTGTGCGTCATGTGATCTCATTGAAAAGGTAAGGGTTATAGTCGTTCATGTAGAATACATGTTTCTAACTTCACTATTTTATGCTCTTTCTGCTAATTTGTGCCTTTCGTACCTATCCTGATGTGTAGAATATGAAAACAACATATTTTGTTTATACATTGAAAATATATATACAGGGTGCATCAAAAAAAACCGCTGCAGAAGACAAGATAACACTTCGATTTCAGAAAGTTTTAAAAGTTTGATATAATTACGTAGTATCTCCTTGTGTTACGTAAAAATACACATATGTGATCCTCGGGTGTCATATGCAAGCAACCTAGTGGTGTGTCAGTGTAGGGAAATGCAGTGAAATATGCGTTATTTTGAAAAAAAGAATAAAGTAGTACCAAACCTGGTAGAGAATAAGGTACTTTGTTTCAGCCATAGGGACCCGGGTTCGCGACCGCTATGAGAAAAGTGCTCTTACTCGAGTTTGAGCTTTATTTCGTGAAAATATGTTAAGTGGTTCTTAAGATATAGACTAACACATTATAATACACGACAATTAGTAACAATTCAATATGCACATAATGACATATAATATATTGTTAGACGGTTGCCAGCCAACATTTTTACGTGAAATAAGAAAATTAAAACAAAATTGAATAGCTCCGTGGTAATTGGAATCAATTTTTGACAGAAGGTGTGTGTCATGTGATCTCATTCAAAAGGTAAGGGTTATAGTCGTTCATGCAGAATATATGTTTCTAACTTCATTATTTTATGCTCTTTCTGCTAATTTGTGCCTTTCGTACCTATCCTGATGTGTAGAATATGAAAACAACATATTTTGTTCTTACATTGAAAATATATATACAGGGTGCATCAAAATAAACCGTTGCTGAAGACAAGATAACACTTCGATTTCAGAAAGTTTTAAAAGTTTGATATAATTACGTAGTATCTCCTTGTGTTACGTAAAAATACACATATGTGATCCTCGGGTGTCATATGCAAGCAACCTATTGGTGTGTCAGTGTAGGGAAATGCAGTGAAATATGCGTTATTTTGAAAAAAAGAATAAAGTAGTACCAAACATGGTAGAGAATAAGGTACTTTGTTTCAGCCATAGGGACCCGGGTTCGCGATCGCTATGAGAGAAGTGCTTGTACTCGAGTTTGAGCTTTATTTCGTGAAAATATGTTAAATGGTTCTTAAGATATAGACCAAAACAGATTATAATACACGACAATTAGTAACAATTCAATATGCACATAATGACATATAATATATTGTTAGACGGTTGCCAGCCAACATTTTTACGTGAAATAAGAAAATTAATACAAAATTGAATAGCTCCGTGGTAGTTGGAATCAATTTTTGACAGAAGGTGTGCGTCATGTGATCTCATTGAAAAGGTAAGGGTTATAGTCGTTCATGTAGAATATATGTTTCTAACTTCATTATTTTATGCTCTTTCTGCTAATTTGTGCCTTTCGTACCTATCCTGATGTGTAGAATATGAAAACAACATATTTTGTTCTTACATTGAAAATATATATACAGGGTGCATCAAAATAAACCGTTGCAGAAGACAAGATAACACTTCGATTTCAGAAAGTTTTAAAAGTTTGATATAATTAGGTAGTTTCTCTTTGTGTTACGTAAAAATATACATGTGTGATCCTCGGGTGTCATATGCAAGCAACCTATTGGTGTGTCAGTGTAGGGAAATGCAGTGAAATATGCGTTATTTTGAAAAAAAGAATAAAGTAGCACCAAACATGGTAGAGAATAAGGTACTTTGTTTCAGCCATAGGGACCCGGGTTCGCGATCGCTACGAGAGAAGTGCTTGTACTCGAGTTTGAGCTTTATTTCGTGAAAATATGTTAAATGTTTCTTAAGATATAGACCAAAACAGATTATAATACACGACAATTAGTAACAATTCAATATGCACATAATGACATATAATATATTGTTAGACGGTTGCCAGCCAACATTTTTACGTGAAATAAGAAAATTAAAACAAAATTGAATAGCTCCGTGGTAATTGGAATCAATTTTTGACAGAAGGTGTGCGTCATGTGATCTCATTGAAAAGGTAAGGCTTATAGTCGTTCATGTAGAATATATGTTTCTAACTTCATTATTTTATGCTCTTTCTGCTAATTTGTGCCTTTCGTACCTATCCTGATGTGTAGAATATGAAAACAACATATTTTGTTCTTACATTGAAAATATATATACAGGGTGCATCAAAATAAACCGTTGCAGAAGACAAGATAACACTTCGATTTCAGAAAGTTTTAAAAGTTTGATATAATTAGGTAGTTTCTCTTTGTGTTACGTAAAAATATACATATGTGATACTCGGGTGTCATATGCAAGCAACCTATTGGTGTGTCAGTGTAGGGAAATGCAGTGAAATATACGTTATTTTGAAAAAATGAATAAAGTAGCACCAAACATGGTAGAGAATAAGGTACTTTGTTTCAGCCATAGGGACCCGGGTTCGCGACCGCTATGAGAGAAGTGCTTGTACTCGAGTTTGAGCTTTATTTCGTGAAAATATGTTAAATTGTTCTTAAGATATAGACCAAAACAGATTATAATACACGACAATTAGTAACAATTCATTATGCACATAATGACATATAATATATTGTTAGACGGTTGCCAGCCAACATTTTTACGTGAAATAAGAAAATTAAAAGAAAATTGAATAGCTCCGTGGTAATTGGAATCAATTTTTGACAGAAGGTGTGCGTCGTGTGATCTCATTGAAAAGGTAAGAGTTATAGTCGTTCATGTAGAATATATGTTTCTAACTTCATTATTTTATGCTCTTTCTGCTAATTTGTGCCTTTCGTACCTATCCTGATGTGTAGAATATGAAAACAACATATTTTGTTCTTACATTGAAAATATATATACAGGGTGCATCAAAATAAACCGTTGCAGAAGACAAGATAACACTTCGATTTCAGAAAGTTTTAAAAGTTTGATATAATTACGTAGTTTCTCCTTGTGTTACGTAAAAATACACATATGTGATCCTCGGGTGTCATATGCAAGCAACCTAGTGGTGTGTCAGTGTAGGGAAATGCAGTGAAATATGCGTTATTTTGAAAAAAAGAATAAAGTAGTACCAAACATGGTAGAGAATAAGGTACTTTGTTTCAGCCATAGGGACCCGGGTTCGCGATCGCTATGAGAGAAGTGCTTGTACTCGAGTTTGAGCTTTATTTCGTGAAAATATGTTAAATGTTTCTTAAGATATAGACCAAAACAGATTATAATACACGACAATTAGTAACAATTCAATTTGCAAATAATGACATATAATTTATTGTTAGACGGTTGCCAGCCAACATTTTTACGTGAAATAAGAAAATTAATACAAAATTGAATAGCTCCGTGGTAATTGGAATCAATTTTTGACAGAAGGTGTGCGTCATGTGATCTCATTGAAAAGGTAAGGGTTATAGTCGTTCATGTAGAATACATGTTTCTAACTTCACTATTTTATGCTCTTTCTGCTAATTTGTGCCTTTCGTACCTATCCTGATGTGTAGAATATGAAAACAACATATTTTGTTTATACATTGAAAATATATATACAGGGTGCATCAAAATAAACCGCTGCAGAAGACAAGATAACACTTCGATTTCAGAAAGTTTTAAAAGTTTGATATAATTACGTAGTATCTCCTTGTGTTACGTAAAAATACACATATGTGATCCTCGGGTGTCATATGCAAGCAACCTAGTGGTGTGTCAGTGTAGGGAAATGCAGTGAAATATGCGTTATTTTGAAAAAAAGAATAAAGTAGTACCAAACCTGGTAGAGAATAAGGTACTTTGTTTCAGCCATAGGGACCCGGGTTCGCGACCGCTATGAGAAAAGTGCTCTTACTCGAGTTTGAGCTTTATTTCGTGAAAATATGTTAAGTGGTTCTTAAGATATAGACTAACACATTATAATACACGACAATTAGTAACAATTCAATATGCACATAATGACATATAATATATTGTTAGACGGTTGCCAGCCAACATTTTTACGTGAAATAAGAAAATTAAAACAAAATTGAATAGCTCCGTGGTAATTGGAATCAATTTTTGACAGAAGGTGTGTGTCATGTGATCTCATTCAAAAGGTAAGGGTTATAGTCGTTCATGCAGAATATATGTTTCTAACTTCATTATTTTATGCTCTTTCTGCTAATTTGTGCCTTTCGTACCTATCCTGATGTGTAGAATATGAAAACAACATATTTTGTTCTTACATTGAAAATATATATACAGGGTGCATCAAAATAAACCGTTGCAGAAGACAAGATAACACTTCGATTTCAGAAAGTTTTAAAAGTTTGATATAATTAGGTAGTTTCTCTTTGTGTTACGTAAAAATATACATGTGTGATCCTCGGGTGTCATATGCAAGCAACCTATTGGTGTGTCAGTGTTGGGAAATGCAGTGAAATATGCGTTATTTTGAAAAAAAGAATAAAGTAGCACCAAACATGGTAGAGAATAAGGTACTTTGTTTCAGCCATAGGGACCCGGGTTCGCGATCGCTATGAGAGAAGTGCTTGTACTCGAGTTTGAGCTTTATTTCGTGAAAATATGTTAAATGTTTCTTAAGATATAGACCAAAACAGATTATAATACACGACAATTAGTAACAATTCAATATGCACATAATGACATATAATATATTGTTAGACGGTTGCCAGCCAACATTTTTACGTGAAATAAGATAATTAAAACAAAATTGAATAGCTCCGTGGTAATTGGAATCAATTTTTGACAGAAGGTGTGCGTCGTGTGATCTCATTGAAAAGGTAAGGGTTATAGTCGTTCATGTAGAATATATGTTTCTAACTTCATTATTTTATGCTCTTTCTGCTAATTTGTGCCTTTCGTACCTATCCTGATGTGTAGAATATGAAAACAACATATTTTGTTCTTACATTGAAAATATATATACAGGGTGCATCAAAATAAACCGTTGCAGAAGACAAGATAACACTTCGATTTCAGAAAGTTTTAAAAGTTTGATATAATTAGGTAGTTTCTCTTTGTGTTACGTAAAAATATACATGTGTGATCCTCGGGTGTCATATGCAAGCAACCTATTGGTGTGTCAGTGTAGGGAAATGCAGTGAAATATGCGTTATTTTGAAAAAAAGAATAAAGTAGCACCAAACATGGTAGAGAATAAGGTACTTTGTTTCAGCCATAGGGACCCGGGTTCGCGATCGCTACGAGAGAAGTGCTTGTACTCGAGTTTGAGCTTTATTTCGTGAAAATATGTTAAATGTTTCTTAAGATATAGACCAAAACAGATTATAATACACGACAATTAGTAACAATTCAATATGCACATAATGACATATAATATATTGTTAGACGGTTGCCAGCCAACATTTTTACGTGAAATAAGAAAATTAAAACAAAATTGAATAGCTCCGTGGTAATTGGAATCAATTTTTGACAGAAGGTGTGCGTCATGTGATCTCATTGAAAAGGTAAGGCTTATAGTCGTTCATGTAGAATATATGTTTCTAACTTCATTATTTTATGCTCTTTCTGCTAATTTGTGCCTTTCGTACCTATCCTGATGTGTAGAATATGAAAACAACATATTTTGTTCTTACATTGAAAATATATATACAGGGTGCATCAAAATAAACCGTTGCAGAAGACAAGATAACACTTCGATTTCAGAAAGTTTTAAAAGTTTGATATAATTAGGTAGTTTCTCTTTGTGTTACGTAAAAATATACATATGTGATACTCGGGTGTCATATGCAAGCAACCTATTGGTGTGTCAGTGTAGGGAAATGCAGTGAAATATACGTTATTTTGAAAAAATGAATAAAGTAGCACCAAACATGGTAGAGAATAAGGTACTTTGTTTCAGCCATAGGGACCCGGGTTCGCGACCGCTATGAGAGAAGTGCTTGTACTCGAGTTTGAGCTTTATTTCGTGAAAATATGTTAAATTGTTCTTAAGATATAGACCAAAACAGATTATAATACACGACAATTAGTAACAATTCATTATGCACATAATGACATATAATATATTGTTAGACGGTTGCCAGCCAACATTTTTACGTGAAATAAGAAAATTAAAAGAAAATTGAATAGCTCCGTGGTAATTGGAATCAATTTTTGACAGAAGGTGTGCGTCATGTGATCTCATTGAAAAGGTAAGGGTTATAGTCGTTCATGTAGAATATATGTTTCTAACTTCATTATTTTATGCTCTTTCTGCTAATTTGTGCCTTTCGTACCTATCCTGATGTGTAGAATATGAAAACAACATATTTTGTTCTTACATTGAAAATATATATACAGGGTGCATCAAAATAAACCGTTGCAGAAGACAAGATAACACTTCGATTTCAAAAAGTTTTAAAAGTTTGATATAATTACGTAGTTTCTCCTTGTGTTACGTAAAAATACACATATGTGATCCTCGGGTGTCATATGCAAGCAACCTAGTGGTGTGTCAGTGTAGGGAAATGCAGTGAAATATGCGTTATTTTGAAAAAAAGAATAAAGTAGTACCAAACATGGTAGAGAATAAGGTACTTTGTTTCAGCCATAGGGACCCGGGTTCGCGATCGCTATGAGAGAAGTGCTTGTACTCGAGTTTGAGCTTTATTTCGTGAAAATATGTTAAATGGTTCTTAAGATATAGACCAAAACAGATTATAATACACGACAATTAGTAACAATTCAATATGCACATAATGACATATAATATATTGTTAGACGGTTGCCAGCCAACATTTTTACGTGAAATAAGAAAATTAAAAGAAAATTGAATAGCTCCGTGGTAATTGGAATCAATTTTTGACAGAAGGTGTGCGTCATGTGATCTCATTGAAAAGGTAAGGGTTATAGTCGTTCATGTAGAATATATGTTTCTAACTTCATTATTTTATGCTCTTTCTGCTAATTTGTGCCTTTCGTACCTATCCTGATGTGTAGAATATGAAAACAACATATTTTGTTCTTACATTGAAAATATATATACAGGGTGCATCAAAATAAACCGTTGCAGAAGACAAGATAACACTTCGATTTCAAAAAGTTTTAAAAGTTTGATATAATTACGTAGTTTCTCCTTGTGTTACGTAAAAATACACATATGTGATCCTCGGGTGTCATATGCAAGCAACCTAGTGGTGTGTCAGTGTAGGGAAATGCAGTGAAATATGCGTTATTTTGAAAAAAAGAATAAAGTAGTACCAAACATGGTAGAGAATAAGGTACTTTGTTTCAGCCATAGGGACCCGGGTTCGCGATCGCTATGAGAGAAGTGTTTGTACTCGAGTTTGAGCTTTATTTCGTGAAAATATGTTAAATGGTTCTTAAGATATAGACCAAAACAGATTATAATACACGACAATTAGTAACAATTCAATATGCACATAATGACATATAATATATTGTTAGACGGTTGCCAGCCAACATTTTTACGTGAAATAAGAAAATTAATACAAAATTGAATAGCTCCGTGGTAATTGGAATCAATTTTTGACAGAAGGTGTGCGTCATGTGATCTCATTGAAAAGGTAAGGGTTATAGTCGTTCATGTAGAATATATGTTTCTAACTTCACTATTTTATGCTCTTTCTGCTAATTTGTGCCTTTCGTACCTATCCTGATGTGTAGAATATGAAAACAACATATTTTGTTTATACATTGAAAATATATATAAAGGGTGCATCAAAATAAACCGCTGCAGAAGACAAGATAACACTTCGATTTCAGAAAGTTTTAAAAGTTTGATATAATTACGTAGTATCTCCTTGTGTTACGTAAAAATACACATATGTGATCCTCGGGTGTCATATGCAAGCAACCTAGTGGTGTGTCAGTGTAGGGAAATGCAGTGAAATATGCGTTATTTTGAAAAAAAGAATAAAGTAGTACCAAACCTGGTAGAGAATAAGGTACTTTGTTTCAGCCATAGGGACCCGGGTTCGCGATCGCTATGAGAAAAGTGCTTGTACTCGAGTTTGAGCTTTATTTCGTGAAAATATGTTAAGTGGTTCTTAAGATATAGACTAAAACACATTATAATACACGACAATTAGTAACAATTCAATATGCACATAATGACATATAATATATTGTTAGACGGTTGCCAGCCAACATTTTTACGTGAAATAAGAAAATTAAAACAAAATTGAATAGCTCCGTGGTAATTGGAATCAATTTTTGAGAGAAGGTGTGCGTCGTGTGATCTCATTGAAAAGGTAAGGGTTATAGTCGTTCATGTAGAATATATGTTTCTAACTTCATTATTTTATGCACTTTCTGCTAATTTGTGCCTTTCGTACCTATCCTGATGTGTAGAATATGAAAACAACATATTTTGTTCTTACATTGAAAATATATATACAGGGTGCATCAAAATAAACCGTTGCAGAAGACAAGATAACACTTCGATTTCAGAAAGTTTTAAAAGTTTGATATAATTAGGTAGTTTCTCTTTGTGTTACGTAAAAATATACATGTGTGATCCTCGGGTGTCATATGCAAGCAACCTATTGGTGTGTCAGTGTAAAGAAATGCAGTGAAATATGCGTTATTTTGAAAAAAAGAATAAAGTAGCACCAAACATGGTAGAGAATAAGGTACTTTGTTTCAGCCATAGGGACCCGGGTTCGCGATCGCTATGAGAGAAGTGCTTGTACTCGAGTTTGAGCTTTATTTCGTGAAAATATGTTAAATGTTTCTTAAGATATAGACCAAAACAGATTATAATACACGACAATTAGTAACAATTCAATATGCACATAATGACATATAATATATTGTTAGACGGTTGCCAGCCAACATTTTTACGTGAAATAAGAAAATTAAAACAAAATTGAATAGCTCCGTGGTAATTGGAATCAATTTTTGACAGAAGGTGTGCGTCATGTGATCTCATTGAAAAGGTAAGGCTTATAGTCGTTCATGTAGAATATATGTTTCTAACTTCATTATTTTATGCTCTTTCTGCTAATTTGTGCCTTTCGTACCTATCCTGATGTGTAGAATATGAAAACAACATATTTTGTTCTTACATTGAAAATATATATACAGGGTGCATCAAAATAAACCGTTGCAGAAGACAAGATAACACTTCGATTTCAGAAAGTTTTAAAAGTTTGATATAATTAGGTAGTTTCTCTTTGTGTTACGTAAAAATATACATATGTGATACTCGGGTGTCATATGCAAGCAACCTATTGGTGTGTCAGTGTAGGGAAATGCAGTGAAATATACGTTATTTTGAAAAAATGAATAAAGTAGCACCAAACATGGTAGAGAATAAGGTACTTTGTTTCAGCCATAGGGACCCGGGTTCGCGACCGCTATGAGAGAAGTGCTTGTACTCGAGTTTGAGCTTTATTTCGTGAAAATATGTTAAATTGTTCTTAAGATATAGACCAAAACAGATTATAATACACGACAATTAGTAACAATTCATTATGCACATAATGACATATAATATATTGTTAGACGGTTGCCAGCCAACATTTTTACGTGAAATAAGAAAATTAAAAGAAAATTGAATAGCTCCGTGGTAATTGGAATCAATTTTTGACAGAAGGTGTGCGTCATGTGATCTCATTGAAAAGGTAAGGGTTATAGTCGTTCATGTAGAATATATGTTTCTAACTTCATTATTTTATGCTCTTTCTGCTAATTTGTGCCTTTCGTACCTATCCTGATGTGTAGAATATGAAAACAACATATTTTGTTCTTACATTGAAAATATATATACAGGGTGCATCAAAATAAACCGTTGCAGAAGACAAGATAACACTTCGATTTCAGAAAGTTTTAAAAGTTTGATATAATTATGTAGTTTCTCTTTGTGTTACGTAAAAATATACATGTGTGATCCTCGGGTGTCATATGCAAGCAACCTATTGGTGTGTCAGTGTTGGGAAATGCAGTGAAATATGCGTTATTTTGAAAAAAAGAATAAAGTAGCACCAAACATTGTAGAGAATAAGGTACTTTGTTTCAGCCATAGGGACCCGGTTTCGCGATCGCTATGAAAGAAGTGCTTGTACTCGAGTTTGAGCTTTATTTCGTGAAAATATGTTAAATGTTTCTTAAGATATAGACCAAAACAGATTATAATACACGACAATTAGTAACAATTCAATATGCACATAATGACATATAATATATTGTTAGACGGTTGCCAGCCAACATTTTTACGTGAAATAAGAAAATTAAAACAAAATTGTATAGCTCCGTGGTAATTGGAATCAATTTTTGAGAGAAGGTGTGCGTCGTGTGATCTCATTGAAAAGGTAAGGGTTATAGTCGTTCATGTAGAATATATGTTTCTAACTTCATTATTTTATGCTCTTTCTGCTAATTTGTGCCTTTCGTACCTATCCTGATGTGTAGAATATGAAAACAACATATTTTGTTCTTACATTGAAAATATATATACAGGGTGCATCAAAATAAACCGTTGCTGAAGACAAGATAACACTTCGATTTCAGAAAGTTTTAAAAGTTTGATATAATTACGTAGTTTCTCCTTGTGTTACGTAAAAATACACATATGTGATCCTCGGGTGTCATATGCAAGCAACCTAGTGGTGTATCAGTTTAGGGAAATGCAGTGAAATATGCGTTATTTTGAAAAAAAGAATAAAGTAGTACCAAACCTGGTAGAGAATAAGGTACTTTGTTTCAGCCATAGGGACCCGGGTTCGCGATCGCTATGAGAGAAGTGCTTGTACTCGAGTTTGAGCTTTATTTCGTGAAAATATGTTAAATGGTTCTTAAGATATAGACCAAAACAGATTATAATACACGACAATTAGTAACAATTGAATATGCACATAATGACATATAATATATTGTTAGACGGTTGCCAGCCAACATTTTTACGTGAAATAAGAAAATTAATACAAAATTGAATAGCTCCGTGGTAATTGGAATCAATTTTTGACAGAAGGTGTGCGTCATGTGATCTCATTGAAAAGGTAAGGGTTATAGTCGTTCATGTAGAATATATGTTTCTAACTTCATTATTTTATGCTCTTTCTGCTAATTTGTGCCTTTCGTACCTATCCTGATGTGTAGAATATGAAAACAACATATTTTGTTCTTACATTGAAAATATATATACAGGGTGCATCAAAATAAACCGTTGCAGAAGACAAGATAACACTTCGATTTCAGAAAGTTTTAAAAGTTTGATATAATTAGGTAGTTTCTCTTTGTGTTACGTAAAAATATACATGTGTGATCCTCGGGTGTCATATGCAAGCAACCTATTGGTGTGTCAGTGTAGGGAAATGCAGTGAAATATGCGTTATTTTGAAAAAAAGAATAAAGTAGCACCAAACATGGTAGAGAATAAGGTACTTTGTTTCAGCCATAGGGACCCGGGTTCGCGATCGCTATGAGAGAAGTGCTTGTACTCGAGTTTGAGCTTTATTTCGTGAAAATATGTTAAATGTTTCTTAAGATATAGACCAAAACAGATTATAATACACGACAATTAGTAACAATTCAATATGCACATAATGACATATAATATATTGTTAGACGGTTGCCAGCCAACATTTTTACGTGAAATAAGAAAATTAAAACAAAATTGAATAGCTCCGTGGTAATTGGAATCAATTTTTGACAGAAGGTGTGCGTCATGTGATCTCATTGAAAAGGTAAGGGTTATAGTCGTTCATGTAGAATATATGTTTCTAACTTCATTATTTTATGCTCTTTCTGCTAATTTGTGCCTTTCGTACCTATCCTGATGTGTAGAATATGAAAACAACATATTTTGTTCTTACATTGAAAATATATATACAGGGTGCATCAAAATAAACCGTTGCAGAAGACAAGATAACACTTCGATTTCAAAAAGTTTTAAAAGTTTGATATAATTACGTAGTTTCTCCTTGTGTTACGTAAAAATACACATATGTGATCCTCGGGTGTCATATGCAAGCAACCTAGTGGTGTGTCAGTGTAGGGAAATGCAGTGAAATATGCGTTATTTTGAAAAAAAGAATAAAGTAGTACCAAACATGGTAGAGAATAAGGTACTTTGTTTCAGCCATAGGGACCCGGGTTCGCGATCGCTATGAGAGAAGTGCTTGTACTCGAGTTTGAGCTTTATTTCGTGAAAATATGTTAAATGGTTCTTAAGATATAGACCAAAACAGATTATAATACACGACAATTAGTAACAATTCAATATGCACATAATGACATATAATATATTGTTAGACGGTTGCCAGCCAACATTTTTACGTGAAATAAGAAAATTAATACAAAATTGAATAGCTCCGTGGTAATTGGAATCAATTTTTGACAGAAGGTGTGCGTCATGTGATCTCATTGAAAAGGTAAGGGTTATAGTCGTTCATGTAGAATATATGTTTCTAACTTCACTATTTTATGCTCTTTCTGCTAGTTTGTGCCTTTCGTACCTATCCTGATGTGTAGAATATGAAAACAACATATTTTGTTTATACATTGAAAATATATATACAGGGTGCATCAAAATAAACCGCTGCAGAAGACAAGATAACACTTCGATTTCAGAAAGTTTTAAAAGTTTGATATAATTACGTAGTATCTCCTTGTGTTACGTAAAAATACGCATATGTGATCCTCGGGTGTCATATGCAAGCAACCTAGTGGTGTGTCAGTGTAGGGAAATGCAGTGAAATATGCGTTATTTTGAAAAAAAGAATAAAGTAGTACCAAACCTGGTAGAGAATAAGGTACTTTGTTTCAGCCATAGGGACCCGGGTTCGCGATCGCTATGAGAAAAGTGCTTGTACTCGAGTTTGAGCTTTATTTCGTGAAAATATGTTAAGTGGTTCTTAAGATATAGACTAAAACACATTATAATACACGACAATTAGTAACAATTCAATATGCACATAATGACATATAATATATTGTTAGACGGTTGCCAGCCAACATTTTTACGTGAAATAAGGAAATTAAAACAAAATTGAATAGCTCCGTGGTAATTGGAATCAATTTTTGACAGAAGGTGTGTGTCATGTGATCTCATTGAAAAGGTAAGGGTTATAGTCGTTCATGTAGAATATATGTTTCTAACTTCATTATTTTATGCTCTTTCTGCTAATTTGTGCCTTTCGTACCTATCCTGATGTGTAGAATATGAAAACAACATATTTTGTTCTTACATTGAAAATATATATACAGGGTGCATCAAAATAAACCGTTGCAGAAGACAAGATAACACTTCGATTTCAGAAAGTTTTAAAAGTTTGATATAATTAGGTAGTTTCTCTTTGTGTTACGTAAAAATATACATGTGTGATCCTCGGGTGTCATATGCAAGCAACCTATTGGTGTGTCAGTGTTGGGAAATGCAGTGAAATATGCGTTATTTTGAAAAAAAGAATAAAGTAGCACCAAACATTGTAGAGAATAAGGTACTTTGTTTCAGCCATAGGGACCCGGTTTCGCGATCGCTATGAGAGAAGTGCTTGTACTCGAGTTTGAGCTTTATTTCGTGAAAATATGTTAAATGTTTCTTAAGATATAGACCAAAACAGATTATAATACACGACAATTAGTAACAATTCAATATGCACATAATGACATATAATATATTGTTAGACGATTGCCAGCCAACATTTTTACGTGAAATAAGAAAATTAAAAGAAAATTGAATAGCTCCGTGGTAATTGGAATCAATTTTTGACAGAAGGTGTGCGTCGTGTGATCTCATTGAAAAGGTAAGGGTTATAGTCGTTCATGTAGAATATATGTTTCTAACTTCATTATTTTATGCTCTTTCTGCTAATTTGTGCCTTTCGTACCTATCCTGATGTGTAGAATATGAAAACAACATATTTTGTTTATACATTGAAAATATATATACAGGGTGCATCAAAATAAACCGCTGCAGAAGACAAGATAACACTTCGATTTCAGAAAGTTTTAAAAGTTTGATATAATTACGTAGTATCTCCTTGTGTTACGTAAAAATACACATATGTGATCCTCGGGTGTCATATGCAAGCAACCTAGTGGTGTGTCAGTGTAGGGAAATGCAGTGAAATATGCGTTATTTTGAAAAAAAGAATAAAGTAGTACCAAACCTGGTAGAGAATAAGGTACTTTGTTTCAGCCATAGGGACCCGGGTTCG
The DNA here is from genome assembly GCF_964235325.1 of Thermobia domestica. Taxonomy (NCBI): domain Eukaryota; kingdom Metazoa; phylum Arthropoda; class Insecta; order Zygentoma; family Lepismatidae; genus Thermobia; species Thermobia domestica. The sequence continues at coordinate 232,761,473 of NC_137462.1, read as the reverse complement.
CGATCGCTATGAGAAAAGTGCTTGTACTCGAGTTTGAGCTTTATTTCGTGAAAATATGTTAAGTGGTTCTTAAGATATAGACTAAAACACATTATAATACACGACAATTAGTAACAATTCAATATGCACATAATGACATATAATATATTGTTAGACGGTTGCCAGCCAACATTTTTACGTGAAATAAGAAAATTAAAACAAAATTGAATAGCTCCGTGGTAATTGGAATCAATTTTTGACAGAAGGTGTGTGTCATGTGATCTCATTGAAAAGGTAAGGGTTATAGTCGTTCATGTAGAATATATGTTTCTAACTTCATTATTTTATGCTCTTTCTGCTAATTTGTGCCTTTCGTACCTATCCTGATGTGTAGAATATGAAAACAACATATTTTGTTCTTACATTGAAAATATATATACAGGGTGCATCAAAATAAACCGTTGCAGAAGACAAGATAACACTTCGATTTCAGAAAGTTTTAAAAGTTTGATATAATTAGGTAGTTTCTCTTTGTGTTACGTAAAAATATACATGTGTGATCCTCGGGTGTCATATGCAAGCAACCTATTGGTGTGTCAGTGTTAGGAAATGCAGTGAAATATGCGTTATTTTGAAAAAAAGAATAAAGTAGCACCAAACATTGTAGAGAATAAGGTACTTTGTTTCAGCCATAGGGACCCGGTTTCGCGATCGCTATGAGAGAAGTGCTTGTACTCGAGTTTGAGCTTTATTTCGTGAAAATATGTTAAATGTTTCTTAAGATATAGACCAAAACAGATTATAATACACGACAATTAGTAACAATTCAATATGCACATAATGACATATAATATATTGTTAGACGGTTGCCAGCCAACATTTTTACGTGAAATAAGAAAATTAAAACAAAATTGAATAGCTCCGTGGTAATTGGAATCAATTTTTGACAGAAGGTGTGCGTCATGTGATCTCATTGAAAAGGTAAGGCTTATAGTCGTTCATGTAGAATATATGTTTCTAACTTCATTATTTTATGCTCTTTCTGCTAATTTGTGCCTTTCGTACCTATCCTGATGTGTAGAATATGAAAACAACATATTTTGTTCTTACATTGAAAATATATATACAGGGTGCATCAAAATAAACCGTTGCAGAAGACAAGATAACACTTCGATTTCAGAAAGTTTTAAAAGTTTGATATAATTAGGTAGTTTCTCTTTGTGTTACGTAAAAATATACATATGTGATACTCGGGTGTCATATGCAAGCAACCTATTGGTGTGTCAGTGTAGGGAAATGCAGTGAAATATACGTTATTTTGAAAAAATGAATAAAGTAGCACCAAACATGGTAGAGAATAAGGTACTTTGTTTCAGCCATAGGGACCCGGGTTCGCGACCGCTATGAGAGAAGTGCTTGTACTCGAGTTTGAGCTTTATTTCGTGAAAATATGTTAAATTGTTCTTAAGATATAGACCAAAACAGATTATAATACACGACAATTAGTAACAATTCATTATGCACATAATGACATATAATATATTGTTAGACGGTTGCCAGCCAACATTTTTACGTGAAATAAGAAAATTAAAAGAAAATTGAATAGCTCCGTGGTAATTGGAATCAATTTTTGAGAGAAGGTGTGCGTCGTGTGATCTCATTGAAAAGGTAAGGGTTATAGTCGTTCATGTAGAATATATGTTTCTAACTTCATTATTTTATGCTCTTTCTGCTAATTTGTGCCTTTCGTACCTATCCTGATGTGTAGAATATGAAAACAACATATTTTGTTCTTACATTGAAAATATATATACAGGGTGCATCAAAATAAACCGTTGCTGAAGACAAGATAACACTTCGATTTCAGAAAGTTTTAAAAGTTTGATATAATTACGTAGTTTCTCCTTGTGTTACGTAAAAATACACATATGTGATCCTCGGGTGTCATATGCAAGCAACCTAGTGGTGTATCAGTGTAGGGAAATGCAGTGAAATATGCGTTATTTTGAAAAAAAAATAAAGTAGTACCAAACATGGTAGAGAATAAGGTACTTTGTTTCAGCCATAGGGACCCGGGTTCGCGATCGCTATGAGAGAAGTGCTTGTACTCGAGTTTGAGCTTTATTTCGTGAAAATATGTTAAATGGTTCTTAAGATATAGACCAAAACAGATTATAATACACGACAATTAGTAACAATTGAATATGCACATAATGACATATAATATATTGTTAGACGGTTGCCAGCCAACATTTTTACGTGAAATAAGAAAATTAATACAAAATTGAATAGCTCCGTGGTAATTGGAATCAATTTTTGACAGAAGGTGTGCGTCATGTGATCTCATTGAAAAGGTAAGGGTTATAGTCGTTCATGTAGAATATATGTTTCTAACTTCATTATTTTATGCTCTTTCTGCTAATTTGTGCCTTTCGTACCTATCCTGATGTGTAGAATATGAAAACAACATATTTTGTTCTTACATTGAAAATATATATACAGGGTGCATCAAAATAAACCGTTGCAGAAGACAAGATAACACTTCGATTTCAGAAAGTTTTAAAAGTTTGATATAATTAGGTAGTTTCTCTTTGTGTTACGTAAAAATATACATGTGTGATCCTCGGGTGTCATATGCAAGCAACCTATTGGTGTGTCAGTGTAGGGAAATGCAGTGAAATATGCGTTATTTTGAAAAAAAGAATAAAGTAGCACCAAACATGGTAGAGAATAAGGTACTTTGTTTCAGCCATAGGGACCCGGGTTCGCGATCGCTATGAGAGAAGTGCTTGTACTCGAGTTTGAGCTTTATTTCGTGAAAATATGTTAAATGTTTCTTAAGATATAGACCAAAACAGATTATAATACACGACAATTAGTAACAATTCAATATGCACATAATGACATATAATATATTGTTAGACGGTTGCCAGCCAACATTTTTACGTGAAATAAGAAAATTAAAACAAAATTGAATAGCTCCGTGGTAATTGGAATCAATTTTTGACAGAAGGTGTGCGTCATGTGATCTCATTGAAAAGGTAAGGCTTATAGTCGTTCATGTAGAATATATGTTTCTAACTTCATTATTTTATGCTCTTTCTGCTAATTTGTGCCTTTCGTACCTATCCTGATGTGTAGAATATGAAAACAACATATTTTGTTCTTACATTGAAAATATATATACAGGGTGCATCAAAATAAACCGTTGCAGAAGACAAGATAACACTTCGATTTCAGAAAGTTTTAAAAGTTTGATATAATTAGGTAGTTTCTCTTTGTGTTACGTAAAAATATACATATGTGATACTCGGGTGTCATATGCAAGCAACCTATTGGTGTGTCAGTGTAGGGAAATGCAGTGAAATATACGTTATTTTGAAAAAATGAATAAAGTAGCACCAAACATGGTAGAGAATAAGGTACTTTGTTTCAGCCATAGGGACCCGGGTTCGCGACCGCTATGAGAGAAGTGCTTGTACTCGAGTTTGAGCTTTATTTCGTGAAAATATGTTAAATTGTTCTTAAGATATAGACCAAAACAGATTATAATACACGACAATTAGTAACAATTCATTATGCACATAATGACATATAATATATTGTTAGACGGTTGCCAGCCAACATTTTTACGTGAAATAAGAAAATTAAAAGAAAATTGAATAGCTCCGTGGTAATTGGAATCAATTTTTGACAGAAGGTGTGCGTCATGTGATCTCATTGAAAAGGTAAGGGTTATAGTCGTTCATGTAGAATATATGTTTCTAACTTCATTATTTTATGCTCTTTCTGCTAATTTGTGCCTTTCGTACCTATCCTGATGTGTAGAATATGAAAACAACATATTTTGTTCTTACATTGAAAATATATATACAGGGTGCATCAAAATAAACCGTTGCAGAAGACAAGATAACACTTCGATTTCAGAAAGTTTTAAAAGTTTGATATAATTATGTAGTTTCTCTTTGTGTTACGTAAAAATATACATGTGTGATCCTCGGGTGTCATATGCAAGCAACCTATTGGTGTGTCAGTGTTGGGAAATGCAGTGAAATATGCGTTATTTTGAAAAAAAGAATAAAGTAGCACCAAACATTGTAGAGAATAAGGTACTTTGTTTCAGCCATAGGGACCCGGTTTCGCGATCGCTATGAGAGAAGTGCTTGTACTCGAGTTTGAGCTTTATTTCGTGAAAATATGTTAAATGTTTCTTAAGATATAGACCAAAACAGATTATAATACACGACAATTAGTAACAATTCAATATGCACATAATGACATATAATATATTGTTAGACGGTTGCCAGCCAACATTTTTACGTGAAATAAGAAAATTAAAACAAAATTGTATAGCTCCGTGGTAATTGGAATCAATTTTTGAGAGAAGGTGTGCGTCGTGTGATCTCATTGAAAAGGTAAGGGTTATAGTCGTTCATGTAGAATATATGTTTCTAACTTCATTATTTTATGCTCTTTCTGCTAATTTGTGCCTTTCGTACCTATCCTGATGTGTAGAATATGAAAACAACATATTTTGTTCTTACATTGAAAATATATATACAGGGTGCATCAAAATAAACCGTTGCTGAAGACAAGATAACACTTCGATTTCAGAAAGTTTTAAAAGTTTGATATAATTACGTAGTTTCTCCTTGTGTTACGTAAAAATACACATATGTGATCCTCGGGTGTCATATGCAAGCAACCTAGTGGTGTATCAGTTTAGGGAAATGCAGTGAAATATGCGTTATTTTGAAAAAAAGAATAAAGTAGTACCAAACATGGTAGAGAATAAGGTACTTTGTTTCAGCCATAGGGACCCGGGTTCGCGATCGCTATGAGAGAAGTGCTTGTACTCGAGTTTGAGCTTTATTTCGTGAAAATATGTTAAATGGTTCTTAAGATATAGACCAAAACAGATTATAATACACGACAATTAGTAACAATTGAATATGCACATAATGACATATAATATATTGTTAGACGGTTGCCAGCCAACATTTTTACGTGAAATAAGAAAATTAATACAAAATTGAATAGCTCCGTGGTAATTGGAATCAATTTTTGACAGAAGGTGTGCGTCATGTGATCTCATTGAAAAGGTAAGGGTTATAGTCGTTCATGTAGAATATATGTTTCTAACTTCATTATTTTATGCTCTTTCTGCTAATTTGTGCCTTTCGTACCTATCCTGATGTGTAGAATATGAAAACAACATATTTTGTTCTTACATTGAAAATATATATACAGGGTGCATCAAAATAAACCGTTGCAGAAGACAAGATAACACTTCGATTTCAGAAAGTTTTAAAAGTTTGATATAATTAGGTAGTTTCTCTTTGTGTTACGTAAAAATATACATGTGTGATCCTCGGGTGTCATATGCAAGCAACCTATTGGTGTGTCAGTGTAGGGAAATGCAGTGAAATATGCGTTATTTTGAAAAAAAGAATAAAGTAGCACCAAACATGGTAGAGAATAAGGTACTTTGTTTCAGCCATAGGGACCCGGGTTCGCGATCGCTATGAGAGAAGTGCTTGTACTCGAGTTTGAGCTTTATTTCGTGAAAATATGTTAAATGTTTCTTAAGATATAGACCAAAACAGATTATAATACACGACAATTAGTAACAATTCAATATGCACATAATGACATATAATATATTGTTAGACGGTTGCCAGCCAACATTTTTACGTGAAATAAGAAAATTAAAACAAAATTGAATAGCTCCGTGGTAATTGGAATCAATTTTTGACAGAAGGTGTGCGTCATGTGATCTCATTGAAAAGGTAAGGCTTATAGTCGTTCATGTAGAATATATGTTCCTAACTTCATTATTTTATGCTCTTTCTGCTAATTTGTGCCTTTCGTACCTATCCTGATGTGTAGAATATGAAAACAACATATTTTGTTCTTACATTGAAAATATATATACAGGGTGCATCAAAATAAACCGTTGCAGAAGACAAGATAACACTTCGATTTCAGAAAGTTTTAAAAGTTTGATATAATTAGGTAGTTTCTCTTTGTGTTACGTAAAAATATACATGTGTGATCCTCGGGTGTCATATGCAAGCAACCTATTGGTGTGTCAGTGTTGGGAAATGCAGTGAAATATGCGTTATTTTGAAAAAAAGAATAAAGTAGCACCAAACATTGTAGAGAATAAGGTACTTTGTTTCAGCCATAGGGACCCGGTTTCGCGATCGCTATGAGAGAAGTGCTTGTACTCGAGTTTGAGCTTTATTTCGTGAAAATATGTTAAATGTTTCTTAAGATATAGACCAAAACAGATTATAATACACGACAATTAGTAACAATTCAATATGCACATAATGACATATAATATATTGTTAGACGGTTGCCAGCCAACATTTTTACGTGAAATAAGAAAATTAAAACAAAATTGTATAGCTCCGTGGTAATTGGAATCAATTTTTGAGAGAAGGTGTGCGTCGTGTGATCTCATTGAAAAGGTAAGGGTTATAGTCGTTCATGTAGAATATATGTTTCTAACTTCATTATTTTATGCTCTTTCTGCTAATTTGTACCTTTCGTACCTATCCTGATGTGTAGAATATGAAAACAACATATTTTGTTCTTACATTGAAAATATATATACAGGGTGCATCAAAATAAACCGTTGCTGAAGACAAGATAACACTTCGATTTCAGAAAGTTTTAAAAGTTTGATATAATTACGTAGTTTCTCCTTGTGTTACGTAAAAATACACATATGTGATCCTCGGGTGTCATATGCAAGCAACCTAGTGGTGTATCAGTTTAGGGAAATGCAGTGAAATATGCGTTATTTTGAAAAAAAGAATAAAGTAGTACCAAACATGGTAGAGAATAAGGTACTTTGTTTCAGCCATAGGGACCCGGGTTCGCGATCGCTATGAGAGAAGTGCTTGTACTCGAGTTTGAGCTTTATTTCGTGAAAATATGTTAAATGGTTCTTAAGATATAGACCAAAACAGATTATAATACACGACAATTAGTAACAATTGAATATGCACATAATGACATATAATATATTGTTAGACGGTTGCCAGCCAACATTTTTACGTGAAATAAGAAAATTAATACAAAATTGAATAGCTCCGTGGTAATTGGAATCAATTTTTGACAGAAGGTGTGCGTCATGTGATCTCATTGAAAAGGTAAGGGTTATAGTCGTTCATGTAGAATATATGTTTCTAACTTCATTATTTTATGCTCTTTCTGCTAATTTGTGCCTTTCGTACCTATCCTGATGTGTAGAATATGAAAACAACATATTTTGTTCTTACATTGAAAATATATATACAGGGTGCATCAAAATAAACCGTTGCAGAAGACAAGATAACACTTCGATTTCAGAAAGTTTTAAAAGTTTGATATAATTAGGTAGTTTCTCTTTGTGTTACGTAAAAATATACATGTGTGATCCTCGGGTGTCATATGCAAGCAACCTATTGGTGTGTCAGTGTAGGGAAATGCAGTGAAATATGCGTTATTTTGAAAAAAAGAATAAAGTAGCACCAAACATGGTAGAGAATAAGGTACTTTGTTTCAGCCATAGGGACCCGGGTTCGCGATCGCTATGAGAGAAGTGCTTGTACTCGAGTTTGAGCTTTATTTCGTGAAAATATGTTAAATGTTTCTTAAGATATAGACCAAAACAGATTATAATACACGACAATTAGTAACAATTCAATATGCACATAATGACATATAATATATTGTTAGACGGTTGCCAGCCAACATTTTTACGTGAAATAAGAAAATTAAAACAAAATTGAATAGCTCCGTGGTAATTGGAATCAATTTTTGACAGAAGGTGTGCGTCATGTGATCTCATTGAAAAGGTAAGGCTTATAGTCGTTCATGTAGAATATATGTTTCTAACTTCATTATTTTATGCTCTTTCTGCTAATTTGTGCCTTTCGTACCTATCCTGATGTGTAGAATATGAAAACAACATATTTTGTTCTTACATTGAAAATATATATACAGGGTGCATCAAAATAAACCGTTGCAGAAGACAAGATAACACTTCGATTTCAGAAAGTTTTAAAAGTTTGATATAATTAGGTAGTTTCTCTTTGTGTTACGTAAAAATATACATATGTGATACTCGGGTGTCATATGCAAGCAACCTATTGGTGTGTCAGTGTAGGGAAATGCAGTGAAATATACGTTATTTTGAAAAAATGAATAAAGTAGCACCAAACATGGTAGAGAATAAGGTACTTTGTTTCAGCCATAGGGACCCGGGTTCGCGACCGCTATGAGAGAAGTGCTTGTACTCGAGTTTGAGCTTTATTTCGTGAAAATATGTTAAATTGTTCTTAAGATATAGACCAAAACAGATTATAATACACGACAATTAGTAACAATTCATTATGCACATAATGACATATAATATATTGTTAGACGGTTGCCAGCCAACATTTTTACGTGAAATAAGAAAATTAAAAGAAAATTGAATAGCTCCGTGGTAATTGGAATCAATTTTTGACAGAAGGTGTGCGTCATGTGATCTCATTGAAAAGGTAAGGGTTATAGTCGTTCATGTAGAATATATGTTTCTAACTTCATTATTTTATGCTCTTTCTGCTAATTTGTGCCTTTCGTACCTATCCTGATGTGTAGAATATGAAAACAACATATTTTGTTCTTACATTGAAAATATATATACAGGGTGCATCAAAATAAACCGTTGCAGAAGACAAGATAACACTTCGATTTCAAAAAGTTTTAAAAGTTTGATATAATTACGTAGTTTCTCCTTGTGTTACGTAAAAATACACATATGTGATCCTCGGGTGTCATATGCAAGCAACCTAGTGGTGTGTCAGTGTAGGGAAATGCAGTGAAATATGCGTTATTTTGAAAAAAAGAATAAAGTAGTACCAAACATGGTAGAGAATAAGGTACTTTGTTTCAGCCATAGGGACCCGGGTTCGCGATCGCTATGAGAGAAGTGCTTGTACTCGAGTTTGAGCTTTATTTCGTGAAAATATGTTAAATGGTTCTTAAGATATAGACCAAAACAGATTATAATACACGACAATTAGTAACAATTCAATATGCACATAATGACATATAATATATTGTTAGACGGTTGCCAGCCAACATTTTTACGTGAAATAAGAAAATTAATACAAAATTGAATAGCTCCGTGGTAATTGGAATCAATTTTTGACAGAAGGTGTGCGTCATGTGATCTCATTGAAAAGGTAAGGGTTATAGTCGTTCATGTAGAATATATGTTTCTAACTTCACTATTTTATGCTCTTTCTGCTAGTTTGTGCCTTTCGTACCTATCCTGATGTGTAGAATATGAAAACAACATATTTTGTTTATACATTGAAAATATATATACAGGGTGCATCAAAATAAACCGCTGCAGAAGACAAGATAACACTTCGATTTCAGAAAGTTTTAAAAGTTTGATATAATTACGTAGTATCTCCTTGTGTTACGTAAAAATACACATATGTGATCCTCGGGTGTCATATGCAAGCAACCTAGTGGTGTGTCAGTGTAGGGAAATGCAGTGAAATATGCGTTATTTTGAAAAAAAGAATAAAGTAGTACCAAACCTGGTAGAGAATAAGGTACTTTGTTTCAGCCATAGGGACCCGGGTTCGCGATCGCTATGAGAAATGTGCTTGTACTCGAGTTTGAGCTTTATTTCGTGAAAATATGTTAAGTGGTTCTTAAGATATAGACTAAAACACATTATAATACACGACAATTAGTAACAATTCAATATGCACATAATGACATATAATATATTGTTAGACGGTTGCCAGCCAACATTTTTACGTGAAATAAGAAAATTAAAACAAAATTGAATAGCTCCGTGGTAATTGGAATCAATTTTTGACAGAAGGTGTGTGTCATGTGATCTCATTGAAAAGGTAAGGGTTATAGTCGTTCATGTAGAATATATGTTTCTAACTTCATTATTTTATGCTCTTTCTGCTAATTTGTGCCTTTCGTACCTATCCTGATGTGTAGAATATGAAAACAACATATTTTGTTCTTACATTGAAAATATATATACAGGGTGCATCAAAATAAACCGTTGCAGAAGACAAGATAACACTTCGATTTCAGAAAGTTTTAAAAGTTTGATATAATTAGGTAGTTTCTCTTTGTGTTACGTAAAAATATACATGTGTGATCCTCGGGTGTCATATGCAAGCAACCTATTGGTGTGTCAGTGTTGGGAAATGCAGTGAAATATGCGTTATTTTGAAAAAAAGAATAAAGTAGCACCAAACATTGTAGAGAATAAGGTACTTTGTTTCAGCCATAGGGACCCGGTTTCGCGATCGCTATGAGAGAAGTGCTTGTACTCGAGTTTGAGCTTTATTTCGTGAAAATATGTTAAATGTTTCTTAAGATATAGACCAAAACAGATTATAATACACGACAATTAGTAACAATTCAATATGCACATAATGACATATAATATATTGTTAGACGGTTGCCAGCCAACATTTTTACGTGAAATAAGAAAATTAAAAGAAAATTGAATAGCTCCGTGGTAATTGGAATCAATTTTTGACAGAAGGTGTGCGTCGTGTGATCTCATTGAAAAGGTAAGGGTTATAGTCGTTCATGTAGAATATATGTTTCTAACTTCATTATTTTATGCTCTTTCTGCTAATTTGTGCCTTTCGTACCTATCCTGATGTGTAGAATATGAAAACAACATATTTTGTTCTTACATTGAAAATATATATACAGGGTGCATCAAAATAAACCGTTGCTGAAGACAAGATAACACTTCGATTTCAGAAAGTTTTAAAAGTTTGATATAATTACGTAGTTTCTCCTTGTGTTACGTAAAAATACACATATGTGATCCTCGGGTGTCATATGCAAGCAACCTAGTGGTGTGTCAGTTTAGGGAAATGCGGTGAAATATGCGTTATTTTGAAAAAAAGAATAAAGTAGTACCAAACATGGTAGAGAATAAGGTACTTTGTTTCAGCCATAGGGACCCGGGTTCGCGATCGCTATGAGAGAAATGCTTGTACTCGAGTTTGAGCTTTATTTCGTGAAAATATGTTAAATGGTTCTTAAGATATAGACCAAAACAGATTATAATACACGACAATTAGTAACAATTCAATATGCACATAATGACATATAATATATTGTTAGACGGTTGCCAGCCAACATTTTTACGTGAAATAAGAAAATTAATACAAAATTGAATAGCTCCGTGGTAATTGGAATCAATTTTTGACAGAAGGTGTGCGTCATGTGATCTCATTGAAAAGGTAAGGGTTATAGTCGTTCATGTAGAATATATGTTTCTAACTTCACTATTTTATGCTCTTTCTGCTAATTTGTGCCTTTCGTACCTATCCTGATGTGTAGAATATGAAAACAACATATTTTGTTTATACATTGAAAATATATATACAGGGTGCATCAAAAAAACCGCTGCAGAAGACAAGATAACACTTCGATTTCAGAAAGTTTTAAAAGTTTGATATAATTACGTAGTATCTCCTTGTGTTACGTAAAAATACACATATGTGATCCTCGGGTGTCATATGCAAGCAACCTAGTGGTGTGTCAGTGTAGGGAAATGCAGTGAAATATGCGTTATTTTGAAAAAAAGAATAAAGTAGTACCAAACCTGGTAGAGAATAAGGTACTTTGTTTCAGCCATAGGGACCCGGGTTCGCGATCGCTATGAGAAAAGTGCTTGTACTCGAGTTTGAGCTTTATTTCGTGAAAATATGTTAAGTGGTTCTTAAGATATAGACTAAAACACATTATAATACACGACAATTAGTAACAATTCAATATGCACATAATGACATATAATATATTGTTAGACGGTTGCCAGCCAACATTTTTACGTGAAATAAGAAAATTAAAACAAAATTGAATAGCTCCGAGGTAATTGGAATCAATTTTTGACAGAAGGTGTGTGTCATGTGATCTCATTGAAAAGGTAAGGGTTATAGTCGTTCATGTAGAATATATGTTTCTAACTTCATTATTTTATGCTCTTTCTGCTAATTTGTGCCTTTCGTACCTATCCTGATGTGTAGAATATGAAAACAACATATTTTGTTCTTACATTGAAAATATATATACAGGGTGCATCAAAATAAACCGTTGCAGAAGACAAGATAACACTTCGATTTCAGAAAGTTTTAAAAGTTTGATATAATTAGGTAGTTTCTCTTTGTGTTACGTAAAAATATACATGTGTGATCCTCGGGTGTCATATGCAAGCAACCTATTGGTGTGTCAGTGTTAGGAAATGCAGTGAAATATGCGTTATTTTGAAAAAAAGAATAAAGTAGCACCAAACATTGTAGAGAATAAGGTACTTTGTTTCAGCCATAGGGTCCCGGTTTCGCGATCGCTATGAGAGAAGTGCTTGTACTCGAGTTTGAGCTTTATTTCGTGAAAATATGTTAAATGTTTCTTAAGATATAGACCAAAACAGATTATAATACACGACAATTAGTAACAATTCAATATGCACATAATGACATATAATATATTGTTAGACGGTTGCCAGCCAACATTTTTACGTGAAATAAGAAAATTAAAAGAAAATTGAATAGCTCCGTGGTAATTGGAATCAATTTTTGACAGAAGGTGTGCGTCATGTGATCTCATTGAAAAGGTAAGGGTTATAGTCGTTCATGTAGAATATATGTTTCTAACTTCATTATTTTATGCTCTTTCTGCTAATTTGTGCCTTTCGTACCTATCCTGATGTGTAGAATATGAAAACAACATATTTTGTTCTTACATTGAAAATATATATACAGGGTGCATCAAAATAAACCGTTGCAGAAGACAAGATAACACTTCGATTTCAGAAAGTTTTAAAAGTTTGATATAATTATGTAGTTTCTCTTTGTGTTACGTAAAAATATACATGTGTGATCCTCGGGTGTCATATGCAAGCAACCTATTGGTGTGTCAGTGTTGGGAAATGCAGTGAAATATGCGTTATTTTGAAAAAAAGAATAAAGTAGCACCAAACATTGTAGAGAATAAGGTACTTTGTTTCAGCCATAGGGACCCGGGTTCGCGATCGCTATGAGAGAAGTGCTTGTACTCGAGTTTGAGCTTTATTTCGTGAAAATATGTTAAATGTTTCTTAAGATATAGACCAAAACAGATTATAATACACGACAATTAGTAACAATTCAATATGCACATAATGACATATAATATATTGTTAGACGGTTGCCAGCCAACATTTTTACGTGAAATAAGAAAATTAAAACAAAATTGTATAGCTCCGTGGTAATTGGAATCAATTTTTGAGAGAAGGTGTGCGTCGTGTGATCTCATTGAAAAGGTAAGGGTTATAGTCGTTCATGTAGAATATATGTTTCTAACTTCATTATTTTATGCTCTTTCTGCTAATTTGTGCCTTTCGTACCTATCCTGATGTGTAGAATATGAAAACAACATATTTTGTTCTTACATTGAAAATATATATACAGGGTGCATCAAAATAAACCGTTGCTGAAGACAAGATAACACTTCGATTTCAGAAAGTTTTAAAAGTTTGATATAATTACGTAGTTTCTCCTTGTGTTACGTAAAAATACACATATGTGATCCTCGGGTGTCATATGCAAGCAACCTAGTGGTGTATCAGTTTAGGGAAATGCAGTGAAATATGCGTTATTTTGAAAAAAAGAATAAAGTAGTACCAAACATGGTAGAGAATAAGGTACTTTGTTTCAGCCATAGGGACCCGGGTTCGCGATCGCTATGAGAGAAGTGCTTGTACTCGAGTTTGAGCTTTATTTCGTGAAAATATGTTAAATGGTTCTTAAGATATAGACCAAAACAGATTATAATACACGACAATTAGTAACAATTGAATATGCACATAATGACATATAATATATTGTTAGACGGTTGCCAGCCAACATTTTTACGTGAAATAAGAAAATTAATACAAAATTGAATAGCTCCGTGGTAATTGGAATCAATTTTTGACAGAAGGTGTGCGTCATGTGATCTCATTGAAAAGGTAAGGGTTATAGTCGTTCATGTAGAATATATGTTTCTAACTTCATTATTTTATGCTCTTTCTGCTAATTTGTGCCTTTCGTACCTATCCTGATGTGTAGAATATGAAAACAACATATTTTGTTCTTACATTGAAAATATATATACAGGGTGCATCAAAATAAACCGTTGCAGAAGACAAGATAACACTTCGATTTCAGAAAGTTTTAAAAGTTTGATATAATTAGGTAGTTTCTCTTTGTGTTACGTAAAAATATACATATGTGATACTCGGGTGTCATATGCAAGCAACCTATTGGTGTGTCAGTGTAGGGAAATGCAGTGAAATATACGTTATTTTGAAAAAATGAATAAAGTAGCACCAAACATGGTAGAGAATAAGGTACTTTGTTTCAGCCATAGGGACCCGGGTTCGCGACCGCTATGAGAGAAGTGCTTGTACTCGAGTTTTAGCTTTATTTCGTGAAAATATGTTAAATTGTTCTTAAGATATAGACCAAAACAGATTATAATACACGACAATTAGTAACAATTCATTATGCACATAATGACATATAATATATTGTTAGACGGTTGCCAGCCAACATTTTTACGTGAAATAAGAAAATTAAAAGAAAATTGAATAGCTCCGTGGTAATTGGAATCAATTTTTGACAGAAGGTGTGCGTCATGTGATCTCATTGAAAAGGTAAGGGTTATAGTCGTTCATGTAGAATATATGTTTCTAACTTCATTATTTTATGCTCTTTCTGCTAATTTGTGCCTTTCGTACCTATCCTGATGTGTAGAATATGAAAACAACATATTTTGTTCTTACATTGAAAATATATATACAGGGTGCATCAAAATAAACCGTTGCAGAAGACAAGATAACACTTCGATTTCAAAAAGTTTTAAAAGTTTGATATAATTACGTAGTTTCTCCTTGTGTTACGTAAAAATACACATATGTGATCCTCGGGTGTCATATGCAAGCAACCTAGTGGTCTGTCAGTGTAGGGAAATGCAGTGAAATATGCGTTATTTTGAAAAAAAGAATAAAGTAGTACCAAACATGGTAGAGAATAAGGTACTTTGTTTCAGCCATAGGGACCCGGGTTCGCGATCGCTATGAGAGAAGTGCTTGTACTCGAGTTTGAGCTTTATTTCGTGAAAATATGTTAAATGGTTCTTAAGATATAGACCAAAACAGATTATAATACACGACAATTAGTAACAATTCAATATGCACATAATGACATATAATATATTGTTAGACGGTTGCCAGCCAACATTTTTACGTGAAATAAGAAAATTAATACAAAATTGAATAGCTCCGTGGTAATTGGAATCAATTTTTGACAGAAGGTGTGCGTCATGTGATCTCATTGAAAAGGTAAGGGTTATAGTCGTTCATGTAGAATATATGTTTCTAACTTCACTATTTTATGCTCTTTCTGCTAGTTTGTGCCTTTCGTACCTATCCTGATGTGTAGAATATGAAAACAACATATTTTGTTTATACATTGAAAATATATATACAGGGTGCATCAAAATAAACCGCTGCAGAAGACAAGATAACACTTCGATTTCAGAAAGTTTTAAAAGTTTGATATAATTACGTAGTATCTCCTTGTGTTACGTAAAAATACACATATGTGATCCTCGGGTGTCATATGCAAGCAACCTAGTGGTGTGTCAGTGTAGGGAAATGCAGTGAAATATGCGTTATTTTGAAAAAAAGAATAAAGTAGTACCAAACCTGGTAGAGAATAAGGTACTTTGTTTCAGCCATAGGGACCCGGGTTCGCGATCGCTATGAGAAAAGTGCTTGTACTCGAGTTTGAGCTTTATTTCGTGAAAATATGTTAAGTGGTTCTTAAGATATAGACTAAAACACATTATAATACACGACAATTAGTAACAATTCAATATGCACATAATGACATATAATATATTGTTAGACGGTTGCCAGCCAACATTTTTACGTGAAATAAGAAAATTAAAACAAAATTGAATAGCTCCTTGGTAATTGGAATCAATTTTTGACAGAAGGTGTGTGTCATGTGATCTCATTGAAAAGGTAAGGGTTATAGTCGTTCATGTAGAATATATGTTTCTAACTTCATTATTTTATGCTCTTTCTGCTAATTTGTGCCTTTCGTACCTATCCTGATGTGTAGAATATGAAAACAACATATTTTGTTCTTACATTGAAAATATATATACAGGGTGCATCAAAATAAACCGTTGCAGAAGACAAGATAACACTTCGATTTCAGAAAGTTTTAAAAGTTTGATATAATTAGGTAGTTTCTCTTTGTGTTACGTAAAAATATACATGTGTGATCCTCGGGTGTCATATGCAAGCAACCTATTGGTGTGTCAGTGTTGGGAAATGCAGTGAAATATGCGTTATTTTGAAAAAAAGAATAAAGTAGCACCAAACATTGTAGAGAATAAGGTACTTTGTTTCAGCCATAGGGACCCGGTTTCGCGTTCGCTATGAGAGAAGTGCTTGTACTCGAGTTTGAGCTTTATTTCGTGAAAATATGTTAAATGTTTCTTAAGATATAGACCAAAACAGATTATAATACACGACAATTAGTAACAATTCAATATGCACATAATGACATATAATATATTGTTAGACGGTTGCCAGCCAACATTTTTACGTGAAATAAGAAAATTAAAAGAAAATTGAATAGCTCCGTGGTAATTGGAATCAATTTTTGACAGAAGGTGTGCGTCGTGTGATCTCATTGAAAAGGTAAGGGTTATAGTCGTTCATGTAGAATATATGTTTCTAACTTCATTATTTTATGCTCTTTCTGCTAATTTGTGCCTTTCGTACCTATCCTGATGTGTAGAATATGAAAACAACATATTTTGTTCTTACATTGAAAATATATATACAGGGTGCATCAAAATAAACCGTTGCTGAAGACAAGATAACACTTCGATTTCAGAAAGTTTTAAAAGTTTGATATAATTACGTAGTTTCTCCTTGTGTTACGTAAAAATACACATATGTGATCCTCGGGTGTCATATGCAAGCAACCTAGTGGTGTGTCAGTTTAGGGAAATGCGGTGAAATATGCGTTATTTTGAAAAAAAGAATAAAGTAGTACCAAACATGGTAGAGAATAAGGTACTTTGTTTCAGCCATAGGGACCCGGGTTCGCGATCGCTATGAGAGAAATGCTTGTACTCGAGTTTGAGCTTTATTTCGTGAAAATATGTTAAATGGTTCTTAAGATATAGACCAAAACAGATTATAATACACGACAATTAGTAACAATTCAATATGCACATAATGACATATAATATATTGTTAGACGGTTGCCAGCCAACATTTTTACGTGAAATAAGAAAATTAATACAAAATTGAATAGCTCCGTGGTAATTGGAATCAATTTTTGACAGAAGGTGTGCGTCATGTGATCTCATTGAAAAGGTAAGGGTTATAGTCGTTCATGTAGAATATATGTTTCTAACTTCACTATTTTATGCTCTTTCTGCTAATTTGTGCCTTTCGTACCTATCCTGATGTGTAGAATATGAAAACAACATATTTTGTTTATACATTGAAAATATATATACAGGGTGCATCAAAATAAACCGCTGCAGAAGACAAGATAACACTTCGATTTCAGAAAGTTTTAAAAGTTTGATATAATTACGTAGTATCTCCTTGTGTTACGTAAAAATACACATATGTGATCCTCGGGTGTCATATGCAAGCAACCTAGTGGTGTGTAAGTGTAGGGAAATGCAGTGAAATATGCGTTATTTTGAAAAAAAGAATAAAGTAGTACCAAACCTGGTAGAGAATAAGGTACTTTGTTTCAGCCATAGGGACCCGGGTTCGCGATCGCTATGAGAAAAGTGCTTGTACTCGAGTTTGAGCTTTATTTCGTGAAAATATGTTAAGTGGTTCTTAAGATATAGACTAAAACACATTATAATACACGACAATTAGTAACAATTCAATATGCACATAATGACATATAATATATTGTTAGACGGTTGCCAGCCAACATTTTTACGTGAAATAAGAAAATTAAAACAAAATTGAATAGCTCCGTGGTAATTGGAATCAATTTTTGACAGAAGGTGTGTGTCATGTGATCTCATTGAAAAGGTAAGGGTTATAGTCGTTCATGTAGAATATATGTTTCTAACTTCATTATTTTATGCTCTTTCTGCTAATTTGTGCCTTTCGTACCTATCCTGATGTGTAGAA
This sequence comes from Thermobia domestica, assembly GCF_964235325.1. NCBI lineage: Eukaryota > Metazoa > Arthropoda > Insecta > Zygentoma > Lepismatidae > Thermobia > Thermobia domestica. The sequence continues at coordinate 232,743,238 of NC_137462.1, read as the reverse complement.
TATGAAAACAACATATTTTGTTCTTACATTGAAAATATATATACAGGGTGCATCAAAATAAACCGTTGCAGAAGACAAGATAACACTTCGATTTCAGAAAGTTTTAAAAGTTTGATATAATTAGGTAGTTTCTCTTTGTGTTACGTAAAAATATACATGTGTGATCCTCGGGTGTCATATGCAAGCAACCTATTGGTGTGTCAGTGTTAGGAAATGCAGTGAAATATGCGTTATTTTGAAAAAAAGAATAAAGTAGCACCAAACATTGTAGAGAATAAGGTACTTTGTTTCAGCCATAGGGACCCGGTTTCGCGATCGCTATGAGAGAAGTGCTTGTACTCGAGTTTGAGCTTTATTTCGTGAAAATATGTTAAATGTTTCTTAAGATATAGACCAAAACAGATTATAATACACGACAATTAGTAACAATTCAATATGCACATAATGACATATAATATATTGTTAGACGGTTGCCAGCCAACATTTTTACGTGAAATAAGAAAATTAAAACAAAATTGAATAGCTCCGTGGTAATTGGAATCAATTTTTGACAGAAGGTGTGCGTCGTGTGATCTCATTGAAAAGGTAAGGGTTATAGTCGTTCATGTAGAATATATGTTTCTAACTTCATTATTTTATGCTCTTTCTGCTAATTTGTGCCTTTCGTACCTATCCTGATGTGTAGAATATGAAAACAACATATTTTGTTCTTACATTGAAAATATATATACAGGGTGCATCAAAATAAACCGTTGCTGAAGACAAGATAACACTTCTATTTCAGAAAGTTTTAAAAGTTTGATATAATTACGTAGTTTCTCCTTGTGTTACGTAAAAATACACATATGTGATCCTCGGGTGTCATATGCAAGCAACCTAGTGGTGTGTCAGTTTAGGGAAATGCAGTGAAATATGCGTTATTTTGAAAAAAAGAATAAAGTAGTACCAAACATGGTAGAGAATAAGGTACTTTGTTTCAGCCATAGGGACCCGGGTTCGCGATCGCTATGAGAGAAGTGGTTGTACTCGAGTTTGAGCTTTATTTCGTGAAAATATGTTAAATGGTTCTTAAGATATAGACCAAAACAGATTATAATACACGACAATTAGTAACAATTCAATATGCACATAATGACATATAATATATTGTTAGACGGTTGCCAGCCAACATTTTTACGTGAAATAAGAAAATTAATACAAAATTGAATAGCTCCGTGGTAATTGGAATCAATTTTTGACAGAAGGTGTGCGTCATGTGATCTCATTGAAAAGGTAAGGGTTATAGTCGTTCATGTAGAATATATGTTTCTAACTTCACTATTTTATGCTCTTTCTGCTAGTTTGTGCCTTTCGTACCTATCCTGATGTGTAGAATATGAAAACAACATATTTTGTTTATACATTGAAAATATATATACAGGGTGCATCAAAATAAACCGCTGCAGAAGACAAGATAACACTTCGATTTCAGAAAGTTTTAAAAGTTTGATATAATTACGTAGTATCTCCTTGTGTTACGTAAAAATACACATATGTGATCCTCGGGTGTCATATGCAAGCAACCTAGTGGTGTGTCAGTGTAGGGAAATGCAGTGAAATATGCGTTATTTTGAAAAAAAGAATAAAGTAGTACCAAACCTGGTAGAGAATAAGGTACTTTGTTTCAGCCATAGGGACCCGGGTTCGCGATCGCTATGAGAAAAGTGCTTGTACTCGAGTTTGAGCTTTATTTCGTGAAAATATGTTAAGTGGTTCTTAAGATATAGACTAAAACACATTATAATACACGACAATTAGTAACAATTCAATATGCACATAATGACATATAATATATTGTTAGACGGTTGCCAGCCAACATTTTTACGTGAAATAAGAAAATTAAAACAAAATTGAATAGCTCCGTGGTAATTGGAATCAATTTTTGACAGAAGGTGTGTGTCATGTGATCTCATTGAAAAAGTAAGGGTTATAGTCGTTCATGTAGAATATATGTTTCTAACTTCATTATTTTATGCTCTTTCTGCTAATTTGTGCCTTTCGTACCTATCCTGATGTGTAGAATATGAAAACAACATATTTTGTTCTTACATTGAAAATATATATACAGGGTGCATCAAAATAAACCGTTGCAGAAGAGAAGATAACACTTCGATTTCAGAAAGTTTTAAAAGTTTGATATAATTAGGTAGTTTCTCTTTGTGTTACGTAAAAATATACATGTGTGATCCTCGGGTGTCATATGCAAGCAACCTATTGGTGTGTCAGTGTTGGGAAATGCAGTGAAATATGCGTTATTTTGAAAAAAAGAATAAAGTAGCACCAAACATTGTAGAGAATAAGGTACTTTGTTTCAGCCATAGGGACCCGGTTTCGCGATCGCTATGAGAGAAGTGCTTGTACTCGAGTTTGAGCTTTATTTCGTGAAAATATGTTAAATGTTTCTTAAGATATAGACCAAAACAGATTATAATACACGACAATTAGTAACAATTCAATATGCACATAATGACATATAATATATTGTTAGACGGTTGCCAGCCAACATTTTTACGTGAAATAAGAAAATTAAAACAAAATTGAATAGCTCCGTGGTAATTGGAATCAATTTTTGACAGAAGGTGTGCGTCGTGTGATCTCATTGAAAAGGTAAGGGTTATAGTCGTTCATGTAGAATATATGTTTCTAACTTCATTATTTTATGCTCTTTCTGCTAATTTGTGCCTTTCGTACCTATCCTGATGTGTAGAATATGAAAACAACATATTTTGTTCTTACATTGAAAATATATATACAGGGTGCATCAAAATAAACCGTTGCTGAAGACAAGATAACACTTCTATTTCAGAAAGTTTTAAAAGTTTGATATAATTACGTAGTTTCTCCTTGTGTTACGTAAAAATACACATATGTGATCCTCGGGTGTCATATGCAAGCAACCTAGTGGTGTGTCAGTTTAGGGAAATGCAGTGAAATATGCGTTATTTTGAAAAAAAGAATAAAGTAGTACCAAACCTGGTAGAGAATAAGGTACTTTGTTTCAGCCATAGGGACCCGGGTTCGCGATCGCTATGAGAAAAGTGCTTGTACTCGAGTTTGAGCTTTATTTCGTGAAAATATGTTAAGTGGTTCTTAAGATATAGACTAAAACACATTATAATACACGACAATTAGTAACAATTCAATATGCACATAATGACATATAATATATTGTTAGACGGTTGCCAGCCAACATTTTTACGTGAAATAAGAAAATTAAAACAAAATTGAATAGCTCCTTGGTAATTGGAATCAATTTTTGACAGAAGGTGTGTGTCATGTGATCTCATTGAAAAGGTAAGGGTTATAGTCGTTCATGTAGAATATATGTTTCTAACTTCATTATTTTATGCTCTTTCTGCTAATTTGTGCCTTTCGTACCTATCCTGATGTGTAGAATATGAAAACAACATATTTTGTTCTTACATTGAAAATATATATACAGGGTGCATCAAAATAAACCGTTGCAGAAGACAAGATAACACTTCGATTTCAGAAAGTTTTAAAAGTTTGATATAATTAGGTAGTTTCTCTTTGTGTTACGTAAAAATATACATGTGTGATCCTCGGGTGTCATATGCAAGCAACCTATTGGTGTGTCAGTGTTGGGAAATGCAGTGAAATATGCGTTATTTTGAAAAAAAGAATAAAGTAGCACCAAACATTGTAGAGAATAAGGTACTTTGTTTCAGCCATAGGGACCCGGTTTCGCGTTCGCTATGAGAGAAGTGCTTGTACTCGAGTTTGAGCTTTATTTCGTGAAAATATGTTAAATGTTTCTTAAGATATAGACCAAAACAGATTATAATACACGACAATTAGTAACAATTCAATATGCACATAATGACATATAATATATTGTTAGACGGTTGCCAGCCAACATTTTTACGTGAAATAAGAAAATTAAAAGAAAATTGAATAGCTCCGTGGTAATTGGAATCAATTTTTGACAGAAGGTGTGCGTCGTGTGATCTCATTGAAAAGGTAAGGGTTATAGTCGTTCATGTAGAATATATGTTTCTAACTTCATTATTTTATGCTCTTTCTGCTAATTTGTGCCTTTCGTACCTATCCTGATGTGTAGAATATGAAAACAACATATTTTGTTCTTACATTGAAAATATATATACAGGGTGCATCAAAATAAACCGTTGCTGAAGACAAGATAACACTTCGATTTCAGAAAGTTTTAAAAGTTTGATATAATTACGTAGTTTCTCCTTGTGTTACGTAAAAATACACATATGTGATCCTCGGGTGTCATATGCAAGCAACCTAGTGGTGTGTCAGTTTAGGGAAATGCGGTGAAATATGCGTTATTTTGAAAAAAAGAATAAAGTAGTACCAAACATGGTAGAGAATAAGGTACTTTGTTTCAGCCATAGGGACCCGGGTTCGCGATCGCTATGAGAGAAATGCTTGTACTCGAGTTTGAGCTTTATTTCGTGAAAATATGTTAAATGGTTCTTAAGATATAGACCAAAACAGATTATAATACACGACAATTAGTAACAATTCAATATGCACATAATGACATATAATATATTGTTAGACGGTTGCCAGCCAACATTTTTACGTGAAATAAGAAAATTAATACAAAATTGAATAGCTCCGTGGTAATTGGAATCAATTTTTGACAGAAGGTGTGCGTCATGTGATCTCATTGAAAAGGTAAGGGTTATAGTCGTTCATGTAGAATATATGTTTCTAACTTCACTATTTTATGCTCTTTCTGCTAATTTGTGCCTTTCGTACCTATCCTGATGTGTAGAATATGAAAACAACATATTTTGTTTATACATTGAAAATATATATACAGGGTGCATCAAAATAAACCGCTGCAGAAGACAAGATAACACTTCGATTTCAGAAAGTTTTAAAAGTTTGATATAATTACGTAGTATCTCCTTGTGTTACGTAAAAATACACATATGTGATCCTCGGGTGTCATATGCAAGCAACCTAGTGGTGTGTCAGTGTAGGGAAATGCAGTGAAATATGCGTTATTTTGAAAAAAAGAATAAAGTAGTACCAAACCTGGTAGAGAATAAGGTACTTTGTTTCAGCCATAGGGACCCGGGTTCGCGATCGCTATGAGAAAAGTGCTTGTACTCGAGTTTGAGCTTTATTTCGTGAAAATATGTTAAGTGGTTCTTAAGATATAGACTAAAACACATTATAATACACGACAATTAGTAACAATTCAATATGCACATAATGACATATAATATATTGTTAGACGGTTGCCAGCCAACATTTTTACGTGAAATAAGAAAATTAAAACAAAATTGAATAGCTCCGTGGTAATTGGAATCAATTTTTGACAGAAGGTGTGTGTCATGTGATCTCATTGAAAAGGTAAGGGTTATAGTCGTTCATGTAGAATATATGTTTCTAACTTCATTATTTTATGCTCTTTCTGCTAATTTGTGCCTTTCGTACCTATCCTGATGTGTAGAATATGAAAACAACATATTTTGTTCTTACATTGAAAATATATATACAGGGTGCATCAAAATAAACCGTTGCAGAAGACAAGATAACACTTCGATTTCAGAAAGTTTTAAAAGTTTGATATAATTAGGTAGTTTCTCTTTGTGTTACGTAAAAATATACATGTGTGATCCTCGGGTGTCATATGCAAGCAACCTATTGGTGTGTCAGTGTTAGGAAATGCAGTGAAATATGCGTTATTTTGAAAAAAAGAATAAAGTAGCACCAAACATTGTAGAGAATAAGGTACTTTGTTTCAGCCATAGGGACCCGGTTTCGCGATCGCTATGAGAGAAGTGCTTGTACTCGAGTTTGAGCTTTATTTCGTGAAAATATGTTAAATGTTTCTTAAGATATAGACCAAAACAGATTATAATACACGACAATTAGTAACAATTCAATATGCACATAATGACATATAATATATTGTTAGACGGTTGCCAGCCAACATTTTTACGTGAAATAAGAAAATTAAAACAAAATTGAATAGCTCCGTGGTAATTGGAATCAATTTTTGACAGAAGGTGTGCGTCGTGTGATCTCATTGAAAAGGTAAGGGTTATAGTCGTTCATGTAGAATATATGTTTCTAACTTCATTATTTTATGCTCTTTCTGCTAATTTGTGCCTTTCGTACCTATCCTGATGTGTAGAATATGAAAACAACATATTTTGTTCTTACATTGAAAATATATATACAGGGTGCATCAAAATAAACCGTTGCTGAAGACAAGATAACACTTCTATTTCAGAAAGTTTTAAAAGTTTGATATAATTACGTAGTTTCTCCTTGTGTTACGTAAAAATACACATATGTGATCCTCGGGTGTCATATGCAAGCAACCTAGTGGTGTGTCAGTTTAGGGAAATGCAGTGAAATATGCGTTATTTTGAAAAAAAGAATAAAGTAGTACCAAACCTGGTAGAGAATAAGGTACTTTGTTTCAGCCATAGGGACCCGGGTTCGCGATCGCTATGAGAAAAGTGCTTGTACTCGAGTTTGAGCTTTATTTCGTGAAAATATGTTAAATGGTTCTTAAGATATAGACCAAAACAGATTATAATACACGACAATTAGTAACAATTCAATATGCACATAATGACATATAATATATTGTTAGACGGTTGCCAGCCAACATTTTTACGTGAAATAAGAAAATTAATACAAAATTGAATAGCTCCGTGGTAATTGGAATCAATTTTTGACAGAAGGTGTGCGTCATGTGATCTCATTGAAAAGGTAAGGGTTATAGTCGTTCATGTAGAATATATGTTTCTAACTTCACTATTTTATGCTCTTTCTGCTAGTTTGTGCCTTTCGTACCTATCCTGATGTGTAGAATATGAAAACAACATATTTTGTTTATACATTGAAAATATATATACAGGGTGCATCAAAATAAACCGCTGCAGAAGACAAGATAACACTTCGATTTCAGAAAGTTTTAAAAGTTTGATATAATTACGTAGTATCTCCTTGTGTTACGTAAAAATACACATATGTGATCCTCGGGTGTCATATGCAAGCAACCTAGTGGTGTGTCAGTGTAGGGAAATGCAGTGAAATATGCGTTATTTTGAAAAAAAGAATAAAGTAGTACCAAACCTGGTAGAGAATAAGGTACTTTGTTTCAGCCATAGGGACCCGGGTTCGCGATCGCTATGAGAAAAGTGCTTGTACTCGAGTTTGAGCTTTATTTCGTGAAAATATGTTAAGTGGTTCTTAAGATATAGACTAAAACACATTATAATACACGACAATTAGTAACAATTCAATATGCACATAATGACATATAATATATTGTTAGACGGTTGCCAGCCAACATTTTTACGTGAAATAAGAAAATTAAAACAAAATTGAATAGCTCCGTGGTAATTGGAATCAATTTTTGACAGAAGGTGTGTGTCATGTGATCTCATTGAAAAAGTAAGGGTTATAGTCGTTCATGTAGAATATATGTTTCTAACTTCATTATTTTATGCTCTTTCTGCTAATTTGTGCCTTTCGTACCTATCCTGATGTGTAGAATATGAAAACAACATATTTTGTTCTTACATTGAAAATATATATACAGGGTGCATCAAAATAAACCGTTGCAGAAGAGAAGATAACACTTCGATTTCAGAAAGTTTTAAAAGTTTGATATAATTAGGTAGTTTCTCTTTGTGTTACGTAAAAATATACATGTGTGATCCTCGGGTGTCATATGCAAGCAACCTATTGGTGTGTCAGTGTTGGGAAATGCAGTGAAATATGCGTTATTTTGAAAAAAAGAATAAAGTAGCACCAAACATTGTAGAGAATAAGGTACTTTGTTTCAGCCATAGGGACCCGGTTTCGCGATCGCTATGAGAGAAGTGCTTGTACTCGAGTTTGAGCTTTATTTCGTGAAAATATGTTAAATGTTTCTTAAGATATAGACCAAAACAGATTATAATACACGACAATTAGTAACAATTCAATATGCACATAATGACATATAATATATTGTTAGACGGTTGCCAGCCAACATTTTTACGTGAAATAAGAAAATTAAAACAAAATTGAATAGCTCCGTGGTAATTGGAATCAATTTTTGACAGAAGGTGTGCGTCGTGTGATCTCATTGAAAAGGTAAGGGTTATAGTCGTTCATGTAGAATATATGTTTCTAACTTCATTATTTTATGCTCTTTCTGCTAATTTGTGCCTTTCGTACCTATCCTGATGTGTAGAATATGAAAACAACATATTTTGTTCTTACATTGAAAATATATATACAGGGTGCATCAAAATAAACCGTTGCTGAAGACAAGATAACACTTCTATTTCAGAAAGTTTTAAAAGTTTGATATAATTACGTAGTTTCTCCTTGTGTTACGTAAAAATACACATATGTGATCCTCGGGTGTCATATGCAAGCAACCTAGTGGTGTGTCAGTTTAGGGAAATGCAGTGAAATATGCGTTATTTTGAAAAAAAGAATAAAGTAGTACCAAACATGGTAGAGAATAAGGTACTTTGTTTCAGCCATAGGGACCCGGGTTCGCGATCGCTATGAGAGAAGTGCTTGTACTCGAGTTTGAGCTTTATTTCGTGAAAATATGTTAAATGGTTCTTAAGATATAGACCAAAACAGATTATAATACACGACAATTAGTAACAATTCAATATGCACATAATGACATATAATATATTGTTAGACGGTTGCCAGCCAACATTTTTACGTGAAATAAGAAAATTAATACAAAATTGAATAGCTCCGTGGTAATTGGAATCAATTTTTGACAGAAGGTGTGCGTCATGTGATCTCATTGAAAAGGTAAGGGTTATAGTCGTTCATGTAGAATATATGTTTCTAACTTCACTATTTTATGCTCTTTCTGCTAGTTTGTGCCTTTCGTACCTATCCTGATGTGTAGAATATGAAAACAACATATTTTGTTTATACATTGAAAATATATATACAGGGTGCATCAAAATAAACCGCTGCAGAAGACAAGATAACACTTCGATTTCAGAAAGTTTTAAAAGTTTGATATAATTACGTAGTATCTCCTTGTGTTACGTAAAAATACACATATGTGATCCTCGGGTGTCATATGCAAGCAACCTAGTGGTGTGTCAGTGTAGGGAAATGCAGTGAAATATGCGTTATTTTGAAAAAAAGAATAAAGTAGTACCAAACCTGGTAGAGAATAAGGTACTTTGTTTCAGCCATAGGGACCCGGGTTCGCGATCGCTATGAGAAAAGTGCTTGTACTCGAGTTTGAGCTTTATTTCGTGAAAATATGTTAAGTGGTTCTTAAGATATAGACTAAAACACATTATAATACACGACAATTAGTAACAATTCAATATGCACATAATGACATATAATATATTGTTAGACGGTTGCCAGCCAACATTTTTACGTGAAATAAGAAAATTAAAACAAAATTGAATAGCTCCGTGGTAATTGGAATCAATTTTTGACAGAAGGTGTGTGTCATGTGATCTCATTGAAAAGGTAAGGGTTATAGTCGTTCATGTAGAATATATGTTTCTAACTTCATTATTTTATGCTCTTTCTGCTAATTTGTGCCTTTCGTACCTATCCTGATGTGTAGAATATGAAAACAACATATTTTGTTCTTACATTGAAAATATATATACAGGGTGCATCAAAATAAACCGTTGCAGAAGAGAAGATAACACTTCGATTTCAGAAAGTTTTAAAAGTTTGATATAATTAGGTAGTTTCTCTTTGTGTTACGTAAAAATATACATGTGTGATCCTCGGGTGTCATATGCAAGCAACCTATTGGTGTGTCAGTGTTGGGAAATGCAGTGAAATATGCGTTATTTTGAAAAAAAGAATAAAGTAGCACCAAACATTGTAGAGAATAAGGTACTTTGTTTCAGCCATAGGGACCCGGTTTCGCGATCGCTATGAGAGAAGTGCTTGTACTCGAGTTTGAGCTTTATTTCGTGAAAATATGTTAAATGTTTCTTAAGATATAGACCAAAACAGATTATAATACACGACAATTAGTAACAATTCAATATGCACATAATGACATATAATATATTGTTAGACGGTTGCCAGCCAACATTTTTACGTGAAATAAGAAAATTAAAACAAAATTGAATAGCTCCGTGGTAATTGGAATCAATTTTTGACAGAAGGTGTGCGTCGTGTGATCTCATTGAAAAGGTAAGGGTTATAGTCGTTCATGTAGAATATATGTTTCTAACTTCATTATTTTATGCTCTTTCTGCTAATTTGTGCCTTTCGTACCTATCCTGATGTGTAGAATATGAAAACAACATATTTTGTTCTTACATTGAAAATATATATACAGGGTGCATCAAAATAAACCGTTGCTGAAGACAAGATAACACTTCGATTTCAGAAAGTTTTAAAAGTTTGATATAATTAGGTAGTTTCTCCTTGTGTTACGTAAAAATACACATATGTGATCCTCGGGTGTCATATGCAAGCAACCTAGTGGTGTGTCAGTGTAGGGAAATGCAGTGAAATATGCGTTATTTTGAAAAAAAGAATAAAGTAGTACCAAACATGGTAGAGAATAAGGTACTTTGTTTCAGCCATAGGGACCCGGGTTCGCGATCGCTATGAGAGAAATGCTTGTACTCGAGTTTGAGCTTTATTTCGTGAAAATATGTTAAATGGTTCTTAAGATATAGACCAAAACAGATTATAATACACGACAATTAGTAACAATTCAATATGCACATAATGACATATAATATATTGTTAGACGGTTGCCAGCCAACATTTTTACGTGAAATAAGAAAATTAATACAAAATTGAATAGCTCCGTGGTAATTGGAATCAATTTTTGACAGAAGGTGTGCGTCATGTGATCTCATTGAAAAGGTAAGGGTTATAGTCGTTCATGTAGATTATATGTTTCTAACTTCATTATTTTATGCTCTTTCTGCTAATTTGTGCCTTTCGTACCTATCCTGATGCTTAGAATATGAAAACAACATATTTTGTTCTTACATTGAAAATATATATACAGGGTGCATCAAAATAAACCGTTGCAGAAGACAAGATAACACTTCGATTTCAGAAAGTTTTAAATGTTAGATATAATTAGGTAGTTTCTCTTTGTGTTACGTAAAAATACACATATGTGATCCTCGGGTGTCATATGCAAGCAACGTAGTGGTGTGTCAGTGTAATGAAATGCAGTGAAATATGCGTTATTTTGAAAAAAAGAATAAAGTAGCACCAAACATGGTAGAGAATAAGGTACTTTGTTTCAGCCATAGGGACCCGGGTTCGCGATCGCTATGAGAGAAGTGCTTGTACTCGAGTTTGAGCTTTATTTCGTGAAAATATGTTAAATGTTTCTTAAGATATAGACCAAAACAGATTATAATACACGACAATTAGTAACAATTCAATATGCACATAATGACATATAATATATTGTTAGACGGTTGCCAGCCAACATTTTTACGTGAAATAAGAAAATTAAAACAAAATTGAATAGCTCCGTGGTAATTGGAATCAATTTTTGACAGAAGGTGTGCGTCATGTGATCTCATTGAAAAGGTAAGGCTTATAGTCGTTCATGTAGAATATATGTTTCTAACTTCATTATTTTATGCTCTTTCTGCTAATTTGTGCCTTTCGTACCTATCCTGATGTGTAGAATATGAAAACAACATATTTTGTTCTTACATTGAAAATATATATACAGGGTGCATCAAAATAAACCGTTGCAGAAGACAAGATAACACTTCGATTTCAGAAAGTTTTAAAAGTTTGATATAATTAGGTAGTTTCTCTTTGTGTTACGTAAAAATATACGTATGTGATACTCGGGTGTCATATGCAAGCAACCTATTGGTGTGTCAGTGTAGGGAAATGCAGTGAAATATACGTTATTTTGAAAAAATGAATAAAGTAGCACCAAACATGGTAGAGAATAAGGTACTTTGTTTCAGCCATAGGGACCCGGGTTCGCGACCGCTATGAGAGAAGTGCTTGTACTCGAGTTTGAGCTTTATTTCGTGAAAATATGTTAAATTGTTCTTAAGATATAGACCAAAACAGATTATAATACACGACAATTAGTAACAATTCATTATGCACATAATGACATATAATATATTGTTAGACGGTTGCCAGCCAACATTTTTACGTGAAATAAGAAAATTAAAACAAAATTGAATAGCTCCGTGGTAATTGGAATCAATTTTTGACAGAAGGTGTGCGTCATGTGATCTCATTGAAAAGGTAAGGGTTATAGTCGTTCATGTAGAATATATGTTTCTAACTTCATTATTTTATGCTCTTTCTGCTAATTTGTGCCTTTCGTACCTATCCTGATGTGTAGAATATGAAAACATATTTTGTTCTTACATTGAAAATATATATACAGGGTGCATCAAAATAAACCGTTGCAGAAGACAAGATAACACTTCGATTTCAGAAAGTTTTAAAAGTTTGATATAATTAGGTAGTTTATCTTTGTGTTACGTAAAAATACACATATGTGATCCTCGGGTGTCATATGCAAGCAACCTAGTGGTGTGTCAGTGTAGGGAAATGCAGTGAAATATGCGTTATTTTGAAAAAAAGAATAAAGTAGTACCAAACATGGTAGAGAATAAGGTACTTTGTTTCAGCCATAGGGACCCGGGTTCGCGATCGCTATGAGAGAAGTGCTTGTACTCGAGTTTGAGCTTTATTTCGTGAAAATATGTTAAATGGTTCTTAAGATATAGACCAAAACAGATTAAAATACACGACAATTAGTAACAATTCAATATGCACATAATGACATATAATATATTGTTAGACGGTTGCCAGCCAACATTTTTACGTGAAATAAGAAAATTAATACAAAATTGAATAGCTCCGTGGTAATTGGAATCAATTTTTAACAGAAGGTGTGCGTCATGTGATCTCATTGAAAAGGTAAGGGTTATAGTCGTTCATGTAGAATATATGTTTCTAACTTCACTATTTTATGCTCTTTCTGCTAATTTGTGCCTTTCGTACCTATCCTGATGTGTAGAATATGAAAACAACATATTTTGTTTATACATTGAAAATATATATACAGGGTGCATCAAAATAAACCGCTGCAGAAGACAAGATAACACTTCGATTTCAGAAAGTTTTAAAAGTTTGATATAATTACGTAGTATCTCCTTGTGTTACGTAAAAATATACATGTGTGATCCTCGGGTGTCATATGCAAGCAACCTATTGGTGTGTCAGTGTAGGGAAATGCAGTGAAATATGCGTTATTTTGAAAAAAAGAATAAAGTAGCACCAAACATGGTAGAGAATAAGGTACTTTGTTTCAGCCATAGGGACCCGGGTTCGCGATCGCTATGAGAGAAGTGCTTGTACTCGAGTTTGAGCTTTATTTCGTGAAAATATGTTAAATGTTTCTTAAGATATAGACCAAAACAGATTATAATACACGACAATTAGTAACAATTCAATATGCACATAATGACATATAATATATTGTTAGACGGTTGCCAGCCAACATTTTTACGTGAAATAAGAAAATTAATACAAAATTGAATAGCTCCGTGGTAATTGGAATCAATTTTTGACAGAAGGTGTGTGTCATGTGATCTCATTGAAAAGGTAAGGGTTATAGTCGTTCATGTAGAATATATGTTTCTAACTTCATTATTTTATGCTCTTTCTGCTAATTTGTGCCTTTCGTACCTATCCTGATGTGTAGAATATGAAAACAACATATTTTGTTCTTACATTGAAAATATATATACAGGGTGCATCAAAATAAACCGTTGCAGAAGACAAGATAACACTTCGATTTCAGAAAGTTTTAAAAGTTTGATATAATTACGTAGTTTCTCTTTGTGTTACGTAAAAATATACATGTGTGATCCTCGGGTGTCATATGCAAGCAACCTATTGGTGTGTCAGTGTTGGGAAATGCAGTGAAATATGCGTTATTTTGAAAAAAAGAATAAAGTAGCACCAAACATTGTAGAGAATAAGGTACTTTGTTTCAGCCATAGGGACCCGGTTTCGCGATCGCTATGAGAGAAGTGCTTGTACTCGAGTTTGAGCTTTATTTCGTGAAAATATGTTAAATGTTTCTTAAGATATAGACCAAAACAGATTATAATACACGACAATTAGTAACAATTCAATATGCACATAATGACATATAATATATTGTTAGACGGTTGCCAGCCAACATTTTTACGTGAAATAAGAAAATTAAAACAAAATTGAATAGCTCCGTGGTAATTGGAATCAATTTTTGACAGAAGGTGTGCGTCGTGTGATCTCATTGAAAAGGTAAGGGTTATAGTCGTTCATGTAGAATATATGTTTCTAACTTCATTATTTTATGCTCTTTCTGCTAATTTGTGCCTTTCGTACCTATCCTGATGTGTAGAATATGAAAACAACATATTTTGTTCTTACATTGAAAATATATATACAGGGTGCATCAAAATAAACCGTTGCTGAAGACAAGATAACACTTCGATTTCAGAAAGTTTTAAAAGTTTGATATAATTACGTAGTTTCTCCTTGTGTTACGTAAAAATACACATATGTGATCCTCGGGTGTCATATGCAAGCAACCTAGTGGTGTGTCAGTTTAGGGAAATGCAGTGAAATATGCGTTATTTTGAAAAAAAGAATAAAGTAGTACCAAACATGGTAGAGAATAAGGTACTTTGTTTCAGCCATAGGGACCCGGGTTCGCGATCGCTATGAGAGAAGTGCTTGTACTCGAGTTTGAGCTTTATTTCGTGAAAATATGTTAAATGGTTCTCAAGATATAGACCAAAACAGATTATAATACACGAGAATTAGTAACAATTCAATATGCACATAATGACATATAATATATTGTTAGACGGTTGCCAGCCAACATTTTTACGTGAAATAAGAAAATTAATACAAAATTGAATAGCTCCGTGGTAATTGGAATCAATTTTTGACAGAAGGTGTGCGTCATGTGATCTCATTGAAAAGGTAAGGGTTATAGTCGTTCATGTAGAATATATGTTTCTAACTTCATTATTTTATGCTCTTTCTGCTAATTTGTGCCTTTCGTACCTATCCTGATGTGTAGAATATGAAAACAACATATTTTGTTTATACATTGAAAATATATATACAGGGTGCATCAAAATAAACCGCTGCAGAAGACAAGATAACACTTCGATTTCAGAAAGTTTTAAAAGTTTGATATAATTACGTAGTATCTCCTTGTGTTACGTAAAAATACACATATGTGATCCTCGGGTGTCATATGCAAGCAACCTAGTGGTGTGTCAGTGTAGGGAAATGCAGTGAAATATGCGTTATTTTGAAAAAAAGAATAAAGTAGTACCAAACCTGGTAGAGAATAATGTACTTTGTTTCAGCCATAGGGACCCGGGTTCGCGATCGCTATGAGAAAAGTGCTTGTACTCGAGTTTGAGCTTTATTTCGTGAAAATATGTTAAGTGGTTCTTAAGATATAGACTAAAACACATTATAATACACGACAATTAGTAACAATTCAATATGCACATAATGACATATAATATATTGTTAGACGGTTGCCAGCCAACATTTTTACGTGAAATAAGAAAATTAAAACAAAATTGAATAGCTCCGTGGTAATTGGAATCAATTTTTGACAGAAGGTGTGTGTCATGTGATCTCATTGAAAAGGTAAGGGTTATAGTCGTTCATGTAGAATATATGTTTCTAACTTCATTATTTTATGCTCTTTCTGCTAATTTGTGCCTTTCGTACCTATCCTGATGTGTAGAATATGAAAACAACATATTTTGTTCTTACATTGAAAATATATATACAGGGTGCATCAAAATAAACCGTTGCAGAAGACAAGATAACACTTCGATTTCAGAAAGTTTTAAAAGTTTGATATAATTAGGTAGTTTCTCTTTGTGTTACGTAAAAATATACATGTGTGATCCTCGGGTGTCATATGCAAGCAACCTATTGGTGTGTCAGTGTTGGGAAATGCAGTGAAATATGCGTTATTTTGAAAAAAAGAATAAAGTAGCACCAAACATTGTAGAGAATAAGGTACTTTGTTTCAGCCATAGGGACCCGGTTTCGCGATCGCTATGAGAGAAGTGCTTGTACTCGAGTTTGAGCTTTATTTCGTGAAAATATGTTAAATGTTTCTTAAGATATAGACCAAAACAGATTATAATACACGACAATTAGTAACAATTCAATATGCACATAATGACATATAATATATTGTTAGACGGTTGCCAGCCAACATTTTTACGTGAAATAAGAAAATTAAAACAAAATTGAATAGCTCCGTGGTAATTGGAATCAATTTTTGACAGAAGGTGTGCGTCGTGTGATCTCATTGAAAAGGTAAGGGTTATAGTCGTTCATGTAGAATATATGTTTCTAACTTCATTATTTTATGCTCTTTCTGCTAATTTGTGCCTTTCGTACCTATCCTGATGTGTAGAATATGAAAACAACATATTTTGTTCTTACATTGAAAATATATATACAGGGTGCATCAAAATAAACCGTTGCTGAAGACAAGATAACATTTCGATTTCAGAAAGTTTTAAAAGTTTGATATAATTACGTAGTTTCTCCTTGTGTTACGTAAAAATACACATATGTGATCCTCGGGTGTCATATGCAAGCAACCTAGTGGTGTGTCAGTTTAGGGAAATGCAGTGAAATATGCGTTATTTTGAAAAAAAGAATAAAGTAGTACCAAACATGGTAGAGAATAAGGTACTTTGTTTCAGCCATAGGGACCCGGGTTCGCGATCGCTATGAGAGAAATGCTTGTACTCGAGTTTGAGCTTTATTTCGTGAAAATATGTTAAATGGTTCTTAAGATATAGACCAAAACAGATTATAATACACGACAATTAGTAACAATTCAATATGCACATAATGACATATAATATATTGTTAGACGGTTGCCAGCCAACATTTTTACGTGAAATAAGAAAATTAATACAAAATTGAATAGCTCCGTGGTAATTGGAATCAATTTTTGACAGAAGGTGTGAGTAATGTGATCTCATTGAAAAGGTAAGGGTTATAGTCGTTCATGTAGATTATATGTTTCTAACTTCATTATTTTATGCTCTTTCTGCTAATTTGTGCCTTTCGTACCTATCCTGATGTGTAGAATATGAAAACAACATATTTTGTTCTTACATTGAAAATATATATACAGGGTGCATCAAAATAAACCGTTGCAGAAGACAAGATAACACTTCGATTTCAGAAAGTTTTAAAAGTTTGATATAATTAGGTAGTTTCTCTTTGTGTTACGTAAAAATATACATGTGTGATCCTCGGGTGTCATATGCAAGCAACCTATTGGTGTGTCAGTGTTGGGAAATGCAGTGAAATATGCGTTATTTTGAAAAAAAGAATAAAGTAGCACCAAACATTGTAGAGAATAAGGTACTTTGTTTCAGCCATAGGGACCCGGTTTCGCGATCGCTATGAGAGAAGTGCTTGTACTCGAGTTTGAGCTTTATTTCGTGAAAATATGTTAAATGTTTCTTAAGATATAGACCAAAACAGATTATAATACACGACAATTAGTAACAATTCAATATGCACATAATGACATATAATATATTGTTAGACGGTTGCCAGCCAACATTTTTACGTGAAATAAGAAAATTAAAACAAAATTGAATAGCTCCGTGGTAATTGGAATCAATTTTTGACAGAAGGTGTGCGTCGTGTGATCTCATTGAAAAGGTAAGGGTTATAGTCGTTCATGTAGAATATATGTTTCTAACTTCATTATTTTATGCTCTTTCTGCTAATTTGTGCCTTTCGTACCTATCCTGATGTGTAGAATATGAAAACAACATATTTTGTTCTTACATTGAAAATA
The DNA here is from genome assembly GCF_964235325.1 of Thermobia domestica. Classification (NCBI taxonomy): domain Eukaryota; kingdom Metazoa; phylum Arthropoda; class Insecta; order Zygentoma; family Lepismatidae; genus Thermobia; species Thermobia domestica. The sequence continues at coordinate 232,725,342 of NC_137462.1, read as the reverse complement.
TATATACAGGGTGCATCAAAATAAACCGTTGCTGAAGACAAGATAACATTTCGATTTCAGAAAGTTTTAAAAGTTTGATATAATTACGTAGTTTCTCCTTGTGTTACGTAAAAATACACATATGTGATCCTCGGGTGTCATATGCAAGCAACCTAGTGGTGTGTCAGTTTAGGGAAATGCAGTGAAATATGCGTTATTTTGAAAAAAAGAATAAAGTAGTACCAAACATGGTAGAGAATAAGGTACTTTGTTTCAGCCATAGGGACCCGGGTTCGCGATCGCTATGAGAGAAATGCTTGTACTCGAGTTTGAGCTTTATTTCGTGAAAATATGTTAAATGGTTCTTAAGATATAGACCAAAACAGATTATAATACACGACAATTAGTAACAATTCAATATGCACATAATGACATATAATATATTGTTAGACGGTTGCCAGCCAACATTTTTACGTGAAATAAGAAAATTAATACAAAATTGAATAGCTCCGTGGTAATTGGAATCAATTTTTGACAGAAGGTGTGAGTAATGTGATCTCATTGAAAAGGTAAGGGTTATAGTCGTTCATGTAGAATATATGTTTCTAACTTCATTATTTTATGCTCTTTCTGCTAATTTGTGCCTTTCGTACCTATCCTGATGTGTAGAATATGAAAACAACATATTTTGTTCTTACATTGAAAATATATATACAGGGTGCATCAAAATAAACCGTTGCAGAAGACAAGATAACACTTCGATTTCAGAAAGTTTTAAATGTTAGATATAATTAGGTAGTTTCTCTTTGTGTTACGTAAAAATACACATATGTGATCCTCGGGTGTCATATGCAAGCAACGTAGTGGTGTGTCAGTGTAATGAAATGCAGTGAAATATGCGTTATTTTGAAAAAAAGAATAAAGTAGCACCAAACCTGGTAGAGAATAAGGTACTTTGTTTCAGCCATAGGGACCCGGGTTCGCGATCGCTATGAGAGAAGTGCTTGTACTCGAGTTTGAGCTTTATTTCGTGAAAATATGTTAAATGTTTCTTAAGATATAGACCAAAACAGATTATAATACACGACAATTAGTAACAATTCAATATGCACATAATGACATATAATATATTGTTAGACGGTTGCCAGCCAACATTTTTACGTGAAATAAGAAAATTAAAACAAAATTGAATAGCTCCGTGGTAATTGGAATCAATTTTTGACAGAAGGTGTGCGTCATGTGATCTCATTGAAAAGGTAAGGCTTATAGTCGTTCATGTAGAATATATGTTTCTAACACCATTATTTTATGCTCTTTCTGCTAATTTGTGCCTTTCGTACCTATCCTGATGTGTAGAATATGAAAACAACATATTTTGTTCTTACATTGAAAATATATATACAGGGTGCATCAAAATAAACCGTTGCAGAAGACAAGATAACACTTCGATTTCAGAAAGTTTTAAAAGTTTGATATAATTAGGTAGTTTCTCTGTGTTACGTAAAAATATACGTATGTGATACTCGGGTGTCATATGCAAGCAACCTATTGGTGTGTCAGTGTAGGGAAATGCAGTGAAATATACGTTATTTTGAAAAAATGAATAAAGTAGCACCAAACATGGTAGAGAATAAGGTACTTTGTTTCAGCCATAGGGACCCGGGTTCGCGACCGCTATGAGAGAAGTGCTTGTACTCGAGTTTGAGTATTATTTCGTGAAAATATGTTAAATTGTTCTTAAGATATAGACCAAAACAGATTATAATACACGACAATTAGTAACAATTCATTATGCACATAATGACATATAATATATTGTTAGACGGTTGCCAGCCAACATTTTTACGTGAAATAAGAAAATTAAAACAAAATTGAATAGCTCCGTGGTAATTGGAATCAATTTTTGACAGAAGGTGTGCGTCATGTGATCTCATTGAAAAGGTAAGGGTTATAGTCGTTCATGTAGAATATATGTTTCTAACTTCATTATTTTATGCTCTTTCTGCTAATTTGTGCCTTTCGTACCTATCCTGATGTGTAGAATATGAAAACATATTTTGTTCTTACATTGAAAATATATATACAGGGTGCATCAAAATAAACCGTTGCAGAAGACAAGATAACACTTCGATTTCAGAAAGTTTTAAAAGTTTGATATAATTAGGTAGTTTATCTTTGTGTTACGTAAAAATACACATATGTGATCCTCGGGTGTCATATGCAAGCAACCTAGTGGTGTGTCAGTGTAGGGAAATGCAGTGAAATATGCGTTATTTTGAAAAAAAGAATAAAGTAGTACCAAACATGGTAGAGAATAAGGTACTTTGTTTCAGCCATAGGGACCCGGGTTCGCGATCGCTATGAGAGAAGTGCTTGTACTCGAGTTTGAGCTTTATTTCGTGAAAATATGTTAAATGGTTCTTAAGATATAGACCAAAACAGATTAAAATACACGACAATTAGTAACAATTCAATATGCACATAATGACATATAATATATTGTTAGACGGTTGCCAGCCAACATTTTTACGTGAAATAAGAAAATTAAAAGAAAATTGAATAGCTCCGTGGTAATTGGAATCAATTTTTGACAGAAGGTGTGCGTCATGTGATCTCATTGAAAAGGTAAGGGTTATAGTCGTTCATGTAGAATATATGTTTCTAACTTCACTATTTTATGCTCTTTCTGCTAATTTGTGCCTTTCGTACCTATCCTGATGTGTAGAATATGAAAACAACATATTTTGTTTATACATTGAAAATATATATACAGGGTGCATCAAAATAAACCGCTGCAGAAGACAAGATAACACTTCGATTTCAGAAAGTTTTAAAAGTTTGATATAATTACGTAGTATCTCCTTGTGTTACGTAAAAATATACATGTGTGATCCTCGGGTGTCATATGCAAGCAACCTATTGGTGTGTCAGTGTAGGGAAATGCAGTGAAATATGCGTTATTTTGAAAAAAAGAATAAAGTAGCACCAAACATGGTAGAGAATAAGGTACTTTGTTTCAGCCATAGGGACCCGGGTTCGCGACCGCTATGAGAGAAGTGCTTGTACTCGAGTTTGAGCTTTATTTCGTGAAAATATGTTAAATGGTTCTTAAGATATAGACCAAAACAGATTATAATACACGACAATTAGTAAGAATTCAATATGCACATAATGACATATAATATATTGTTAGACGGTTGCCAGCCAACATTTTTACGTGAAATAAGAAAATTAAAACAAAATTGAATAGCTCCGTGGTAATTGGAATCAATTTTTGACAGAAGGTGTGCGTCATGTGATCTCATTGAAAAGGTAAGGCTTATAGTCGTTCATGTAGAATATATGTTTCTAACTTCATTATTTTATGCTCTTTCTGCTAATTTGTGCCTTTCGTACCTATCCTGATGTGTAGAATATGAAAACAACATATTTTGTTCTTACATTGAAAATATATATACAGGGTGCATCAAAATAAACCGTTGCAGAAGACAAGATAACACTTCGATTTCAGAAAGTTTTAAAAGTTTGATATAATTAGGTAGTTTCTCTTTGTGTTACGTAAAAATATACATATGTGATACTCGGGTGTCATATGCAAGCAACCTATTGGTGTGTCAGTGTAGGGAAATGCAGTGAAATATACGTTATTTTGAAAAAATGAATAAAGCAGCACCAAACATGGTAGAGAATAAGGTACTTTGTTTCAGCCATAGGGACCCGGGTTCGCGATCGCTATGAGAGAAGTGCTTGTACTCGAGTTTGAGCTTTATTTCGTGAAAATATGTTAAATTGTTCTTAAGATATAGACCAAAACAGATTATAATACACGACAATTAGTAACAATTCATTATGCACATAATGACATATAATATATTGTTAGACGGTTGCCAGCCAACATTTTTACGTGAAATAAGAAAATTAAAACAAAATTGAATAGCTCCGTGGTAATTGGAATCAATTTTTGACAGAAGGTGTGCGTCATGTGATCTCATTGAAAAGGTAAGGGTTATAGTCGTTCATGTAGAATATATGTTTCTAACTTCATTATTTTATGCTCTTTCTGCTAATTTGTGCCTTTCGTACCTATCCTGATGTGTAGAATATGAAAACAACATATTTTGTTCTTACATTGAAAATATATATACAGGGTGCATCAAAATAAACCGTTGCAGAAGACAAGATAACACTTCGATTTCAGAAAGTTTTAAAAGTTTGATATAATTAGGTAGTTTATCTTTGTGTTACGTAAAAATACACATATGTGATCCTCGGGTGTCATATGCAAGCAACCTAGTGGTGTGTCAGTGTAGGGAAATGCAGTGAAATATGCGTTATTTTGAAAAAAAGAATAAAGTAGTACCAAACATGGTAGAGAATAAGGTACTTTGTTTCAGCCATAGGGACCCGGGTTCGCGATCGCTATGAGAGAAGTGCTTGTACTCGAGTTTGAGCTTTATTTCGTGAAAATATGTTAAATGTTTTTTAAGATATAGACCAAAACAGATTATAATACACGACAATTAGTAACAATTCAATATGCACATAATGACATATAATATATTGTTAGACGGTTGCCAGCCAACATTTTTACGTGAAATAAGAAAATTAAAACAAAATTGAATAGCTCCGTGGTAATTGGAATCAATTTTTGACAGAAGGTGTGCGTCATGTGATCTCATTGAAAAGGTAAGGGTTATAGTCGTTCATGTAGAATATATGTTTCTAACTTCACTATTTTATGCTCTTTCTGCTAATTTGTGCCTTTCGTACCTATCCTGATGTGTAGAATATGAAAACAACATATTTTGTTTATACATTGAAAATATATATACAGGGTGCATCAAAATAAACCGCTGCAAAAGACAAGATAACACTTCGATTTCAGAAAGTTTTAAAAGTTTGATATAATTACGTAGTATCTCCTTGTGTTACGTAAAAATACACATATGTGATCCTCGGGTGTCATATGCAAGCAACCTAGTGGTGTGTCAGTGTAGGGAAATGCAGTGAAATATGCGTTATTTTGAAAAAAAGAATAAAGTAGTACCAAACCTGGTAGAGAATAAGGTACTTTGTTTCAGCCATAGGGACCCGGGTTCGCGATCGCTATGAGAAAAGTGCTTGTACTCGAGTTTGAGCTTTATTTCGTGAAAATATGTTAAGTGGTTCTTAAGATATAGACTAAAACACATTATAATACACGACAATTAGTAACAATTCAATATGCACATAATGACATATAATATATTGTTAGACGGTTGCCAGCCAACATTTATACGTGAAATAAGAAAATTAAAACAAAATTGAATAGCTCCGTGGTAATTGGAATCAATTTTTGACAGAAGGTGTGTGTCATGTGATCTCATTGAAAAGGTAAGGGTTATAGTCGTTCATGTAGAATATATGTTTCTAACTTCATTATTTTATGCTCTTTCTGCTAATTTGTGCCTTTCGTACCTATCCTGATGTGTAGAATATGAAAACAACATATTTTGTTCTTACATTGAAAATATATATACAGGGTGCATCAAAATAAACCGTTGCAGAAGACAAGATAACACTGCGATTTCAGAAAGTTTTATAAGTTTGATATAATTAGGTAGTTTCTCTTTGTGTTACGTAAAAATATACATGTGTGATCCTCGGGTGTCATATGCAAGCAACCTATTGGTGTGTCAGTGTTGGGAAATGCAGTGAAATATGCGTTATTTTGAAAAAAAGAATAAAGTAGCACCAAACATGGTAGAGAATAAGGTACTTTGTTTCAGCCATAGGGACCCGGGTTCGCGATCGCTATGAGAGAAGTGCTTGTACTCGAGTTTGAGCTTTATTTCGTGAAAATATGTTAAATGTTTCTTAAGATATAGACCAAAACAGATTATAATACACGACAATTAGTAACAATTCAATATGCACATAATGACATATAATATATTGTTAGACGGTTGCCAGCCAACATTTTTACGTGAAATAAGAAAATTAAAACAAAATTGAATAGCTCCGTGGTAATTGGAATCAATTTTTGACAGAAGGTGTGCGTCATGTGATCTCATTGAAAAGGTAAGGGTTATAGTCGTTCATGTAGAATATATGTTTCTAACTTCATTATTTTATGCTCTTTCTGCTAATTTGTGCCTTTCGTACCTATCCTGATGTGTAGAATATGAAAACAACATATTTTGTTCTTACATTGAAAATATATATACAGGGTGCATCAAAATAAACCGTTGCAGAAGACAAGATAACACTTCGATTTCAGAAAGTTTTAAAACTTTGATATAATTACGTAGTTTCTCCTTGTGTTACGTAAAAATACACATATGTGATCCTCGGGTGTCATATGCAAGCAACCTAGTGGTGTGTCAGTGTAGGGAAATGCAGTGAAATATGAGTTATTTTGAAAAAAAGAATAAAGTAGTACCAAACATGGTAGAGAATAAGGTACTTTGTTTCAGCCATAGGGACCCGGGTTCGCGATCGCTATGAGAGAAGTGCTTGTACTCGAGTTTGAGCTTTATTTCGTGAAAATATGTTAAATGGTTCTTAAGATATAGACCAAAACAGATTATAATACACGACAATTAGTAACAATTCAATATGCACATAATGACATATAATATATTGTTAGACGGTTGCCAGCCAACATTTT